>NW_023270377.1:66965846-67284965 GCF_011800145.1 Mirounga leonina
TTCTTTCTTTCTTTCTTTCTTTCTTTCTTTCTTTCTTTCTTTCTTTCCTTCTTCCTTTCTTATTAAAGTATAGTTGACATACACTGTTACATTGTTTTCAGGTGCACAACAAAGACAACTCTATACATTACTCAATGCTCACCATAGTAAGTGTTGGTCCAGGATTTGGGTGACTACTCATTCATCTTGTTTTGTTTTCTCTATCTTGTGATGAGCATTGCTTATGTTATTGTTTTCAAGTGAAGAGATTTGCTAGGTAAGTGCATAATATGTTCAGTAAAACTTAATTAAAAAAAACAAATTTTATGCGTTTTTTTTTTCCAAACTACATTCTTAGACAATCCATAGATGCCATCATTTTTAGAAACATGGTTCACACTCTAGTGTTTCCTGATGCTTTGGTAGTTTGTTGAGCAGGTGAACACACAGATGTATAGCTATCTTTATCAGGAAACATTTGTTTAATGTCACCTGTGCACATGTCTATTAAACACTAAATTTGTTCATTTTGTATATTGCATACTCTCTCATGCAGTGTTCAAACATCATAAATTAGAGGAGGTGTCAACAATGTTGGAGACAGTCAGACGCAGAACCATGGAATGGGAATAAGCTAGAGGAAGCCTTAAAATCAAACATGCACTGCATGTCTTAAGTGTGACTAGAGTTAAATCCTGTCTTCCAGTCCTTAATATCCAGCTCTAGTTTACTCCTTTTTCTCTCTGACTATTGCACATGCTTTTACTTTTCATAACAGATTATCACATAAAAACTCTTTTTATGTATCTTACCTATACATAATGGCATGCAGAACTGCTTAAACATACATGGTATTTGACCTTAAAGCAAATAATTTAAAACAAGTAACACTTACATGAAAGACATATGAACAATTAAATATATATGATTCTAATATTATACCTTAGTTCTTAAAATATGCTTATTTGTCATTAATATTTTATGAAGATGGCTATGAGCATTCATACAGCATCGAGCCATTTCATTTCACATTAATCTTCATTCACTTTTATAGCTCCAAATAAGCATTCCTCAGGCTTTATTTTAAAGAAGTATGGAGAAAAGTAAGACATGACACAAAGTGATTTATACAGAGAGTGTAAAAGTTAGGCTTCCCTTTTTTTTTTGTTTTGTTTGGGTTAGTTTTGAAGATTTTTTTTTTTTTTTAGTCTTAAATTAGAAGGCCAATCTGGTTTAACAGCCTTGCCAAATCCTCAGGTGTCTCCACTAGGGTTGGAAATCTTGTGTCTTTGCTGAGTATGACCAAGCAGTGACTCACACAAAGGAAAAAGAGAACAAGAAAACCCCGGCGGTCCAGTGGAGTAAGTACTAATTCCGTGGTCATCTTCTCTACTGCAGGGAAAAAATGAAAAATGCTGCCATTAATGAAATCCTTGTCTTACAAAGGCAAAGTGTCTTTAAATAAAGCCTAACATGAGGGAACGAGGGAAGAATTTCTATGTAAAGAACATACATTAAATGTATAGATGATTCAATCTCGTTCTCCAGTTATAAAACCAGGTGATACTTTTAAAGAGTTATAGGAACCTCAGCCAGCATCTGTGTTTGTTGTTCCAAAGTACAATAAGGAGAAGAAGGAGGGTATTATTATTAATCAGAAAAAAATCTTTACTTTTTTAAATAAATGAAAATGATGATATATACCATTAATATACATATGACATTTATAATATGTGTATTAGATGTCACAAATGTTTAGATTAAAATAGAGAGGGGCCAAAATATAATAATAAAAGGGTCTCATATCTGTATACCACTTCTTCATACAAGGTGGAGCTTTACTAAAAATGGGACCTATTTTCTAAATCAGCAGGAAGGATTTCTGAAGGAGACAGGCTTACAGTTCTTATTAATTCAAAATTGCTATATTTTTTCAAGCTCAGACCATGCATCAGACATTAACCCTCCCATATCTATTTCCTTTGCCCCCTTCCTTTTTACTCTGTGGATGATAAGGGATACCAAATCAATAGCTGTGTAGAAGGAGCAGATATAACATTCTGAGAGACACTGGAGAAAGGGAATAGAAGCAACAATTCATTTTTCTGTCTCAGTTTAGATTGTATTTATACCACCTGCTATGCCTGTGGGAATGGAATCTATAGTAGTGTCTTTAGACACAAACTTTCTCTTAGTGACTTTCCTTTTTCTTTTCAGTGTGATAGCATTTTTTTTTTTTTCTGGGAAAAGTAGCCTATGGCACTTGGCTGAAGAAATGAGACTTCAATGAGATATAGGAGACAAAGAGTGACAAATTAAAATGACAAGGCTGTCTTATAAGATTGTGATCCAGTGAAATGAAGTATTTCTGGCCCAGTCAATGTAGACAGCATTATGCTATGTGGGAATAGATTGCAAGACCTGGGCAGCCTGTATATGTCTTCGAGATAACTGAATTTGTCACTATCAACACTCTCCCAAATTGTGTCTTTCCTGGCTTTTGAGAATAGGAGTATAGACAAAGGTATTCATATAAATCAAGTATTTAGGGATACTTTATTTTTTCTAAAAAAAACAAAACCCAAACTTTAAAAAAATTTAGTAATATGTTCGTCTCTGGCATGAAATTAATCCAAGAAGAAGCCTTAAAATAGGTAACTAATAGCCCTAAAAGTGGTGACCTTATGCACCATGTCTGTTGAATGTCTTGTTACATCTGTCCCCTCGTAACTCTACCTGGTAGGTGACCACACGCTGTCTCCTGGGCTTCAGTCCTGCCTGCTGGACCTCTTTACCTGGTGTTAGCACTATTTTTCCAAATTCAACAAACATTAAATAAAATTTGTAGATCTTAAAAAAAAAATCAGTGGAAATGCCATTGAACATCATCAGACAAAAGTTTAAGTTTCATGTGCATTTAGCTGCTTTGTACCAAATGGGGAAGGGAAAGAGGGTAAAATGTAAGCAAGCTTGAGTAGGAGGATCTCTACTATGTCCTTCTTTGTCATCTCCTACGTGTTCCTTGGTAAATCACCAAGTCCTGTAGTTTCTTTGCAATGTTTCTTACAAACATTTTCCCCCTTTCCAATGCTTCTGCTTCCCTCCTAACCCAGGTGCTCATTTCTTTTCAAAGTGAGAAATGTGATTCATTCAGGGACTTCAATCATGTTATAAAATACTTCCTGTGGAACCCTGAGAATACATGAGAATAATCTTGTTTTCTTTTATCAAAGTTCCTTTTGATGACTATGGTCATTTATATTATGCTAAAAAAATCAGGACCATCCATGGTAGGCTGTACTTATTGTCGGTTTTGGAAATATTCTAAGATTTCTTGAGGATTCAAGGCAAGAAAAAGTTACTTCATAAAGCAGTGAATGTTTTCAGTTGTGGATAGCTATATTTTTCATCTTTGGTTGGCCAGATTTTTAGTTGTTTCTAGTTTATTGATGCAATCGCTACAAAAACTAGAGGATGGTGTGCTTTTTTCAGGTATGTGACAGTTGTAGTATAGCCAGCTTATAATACTTGTGTCTTTACTTAAATGTTATGCCCATTTCCCCCAGTAAGACTGTGCATTTCTTTTTTATTATTATATTCATTTATATAGTATGAGGGATATTTTAAGTGATTTCTATTTTCCAAAACCAAATTCTAAAAAGTTTAGATAATTATTTAAAAGTTGAATAAATGAGTGATGTCAAACCCGATTGTTGCAGAAATCTTAGACTCCCCCCCAAACTGAGGATCTCTTTCATACCCCACTCTAGGAGTGGGTTCTAACAATAACCCTTTGGATGCGAAAAGGTTTGAGTGTAGCAGTATTTTGTAATTCAGAAACACGAAGGAAAAGTTAGGATTGAGTTATTACTCTTGGAAATAAGAGAGTCCCTTATGCTGAATAAGGAAACTTCCATACATATTCCCATTACATGAGAAAATAAAACCACTTCTCAAAGTCCCCATCCTTATCCTATTGTCTTATTTTTTAAAAATTAGGTTGTTTTACTCAGTTCCCATCTTTGGATTATCCCAATATGTTAGAAAAATAAAAGGTAAATTATATAATGTCAAAACAAAATTTAAAATACTCATGTAAAAGGCAAGACCCAAATGTGGCTTATTTTTCAGACCCATGCAGGTAAGAACCAATAAACATGATCTTTTTTTTTTTTTTTGTAAAGTTTTTAAACTATAAATTGCTCAGTATACAAAACTTCCTCTGGAGCCAATGGAAAGAAAAAAGGTGACTTACTTCAACATCAAAGATAACACTACATGAATGAGCTCAATGATGGTCATGTAGACTCAATTGGATTTAAGATGAATAAACAATTTCAATAAATTGAATTAATTAGACTGGGCTTAAGTGTGCAAGCAGTCTATTTTCTGAAGTCATGTACAATAACTTGTTCAAGAAGTGCTGGTGTATAATTGCCTGAAGTCAGAGGATAAAAAAGAGAAAAAGCTGAAAATCCATTATGCTCGTGTTAACAGTCTAACTAAACTAATTAACTGCTATAAGAATTTTCACACCTCTATTTCATGATCTTTCTTGCCTCAAACCTCCAAGACTCAAAAGCAACAAATAAACAAAAAAGCATTTGAAAGAGAACAGTACTAAATATAATGCAAACCATCCCATTTTGAAAATGGGTTACTCTTATTTTTTCCATCTTCATCGGTTCACATTGCCTGACCAACAACCTTGTCACATACACTCTCTCTATAAATTTCTGTATCCTAATCAGTTATGTGCACATAAATAAAATAATAAAATATTGTTATATAGCTATCAACTGTGTTATGTGTAAAGCTAACTTTAATACTAAGAATTAAAATTCCTAATTTTGCAGAAAAGTTTGGAAGATCTTCAGATTCAAACGAGTAAAAAAATTTCAAATCAAATACGAATACCCAACTCTCTATATCTGTTATATATCAAAAATGTCTAACAGGCTTCCTGTAGTTTCTACCTAGATTAGAATCAATTGATTCGCATACCTTCACTAACTGGGAACTACTCTTTTATATTTGATTTTTAAAGAAAGAGACATGAAAAGGAAACAAATTTTCTTAATTAAGAAATTATGCTTATGAAACAGGAAAGTGACCAAGAGCCAACAAAAATCAGACAAAACTGTCATGTCACATGAAATTTCCCAGTATTTGACTATTTTTGTCTTATGTAAATGTTTATTTAATACGTTTCAACCAGATTTAGGTCTGAATCAGAATTACTCATTTCATATACATTACAGTTAATGGAGGCATAATAATATGTTGAAAGATCTCCCAAAAGCCTTCAAATTTTCATTACCATTTAATGTCAAGATGCCAATTTTTCCTTTGAAAATTTGAAAAGTATATTCTATAATATATCCTGATTTCCAAATAACACTGTTCTCTAACTATAAAATAAAATGTAGTTTATTGAAGTTAAGTTCTCTAACTATAAAATAAAATGTAGTTAATATTCTTATATTATCTTATGCTCTTATAGAAGATATTCTGATGTTGCTCAGCAATTGGTTTTGTACATATTTTATTGTGATTTACTTTTATAATATAATTAAGTCCAATTTATTTATAAGAAGAGATGATATTGATAGTGATAGTATTTTACATTTCAACAAATATATGTTTTATTTTCAATAAAATAAACTTACTTTATGTAATATTTATAACATGTAAAATATGATAATAAATAATATTTTTACATTGATTGTTTCTTTGTAGTTTAAGACACACTTTAGAGTTGTAAACAAAATTACCCATGAACAGTTTTCTTAGTTCTTAATAAAATTTCTTCTTTTGATGAATTTTCATTCATGATTTATGAATAACACTAAATCAGAAATTGCATAATCAATTTAAATAAAATGAGGACTCACAAACCACAAAATATGTTCTATTCTAAGAGTTGAATCTGCTACTAGTCAGTGTCATATCCATGAACTGAAATCTTTGAGAATGATCAGACCCTGATTTCTTATACTGCAATCCCTCTTCCATGCTCTTTGGTATACAGATTGTCTGGCTAATTTCTACAGTCGAGTTTTGCCTGTGAAATGGCACTGAAGTTCAGCAAGCCACATTTCCTGTCTATATCCATGGCTGGTTGTGCAACTGGTAAGAACACTCAGCTAATGAATCTAAGGTCATGAGTTCACTACTGTGCACAATCGTTTGCTTTGTTGTATTCAAGGGTATGGATCACACCCTTCATCACAAATAAGTTTCTTGCACATGTATGTTGTCACAAGAGAGCTCCATGTGCTGGAGTTTGGAAGACTCAAAGAAAATCTATATGCACGGGTGGGAAAATCACTCAAAGTGCATGTCCCCTTGAGACTGAGTCAACATCTTCTTCACCCGGGATTCCTGCTGTTCTATGTTCACATGTTCTCCACACTCTCCTCCACCCTTCACGGCAACGTAATAATGGGATTTTTCATCTGGGGGAGAGAACCCCTTACTAATTATGTTCTGCAATCCCACTATACCCATAGTAATGAACAAGTGGACCTAATACTCAGAATTAACTCTCATAAATCCTGTTCTTCCAGCTGGTCTGTATGGATCTTGAGTTTTAATAAGGATTATTAAGAACACAAATTTTCTCAAATCAAGAGTCAAAAAATCCACAAACCCAGGAAATTCTCTTACATTATGAAAGGAATTGCAAGAATCAAAAAAGAAATTTTCCTTTCCAGTTATTTATAAAATCATTTAATAAAACTGTGCTTGTTTTCAGGCACCTGGGTGGCTCAGTTGGTTAAGCGACAGCCTTCAGCTCAGGTCATGATCCTGGAATCCCTGGATCGAGTCCCGCTCGGGCTCCCTGCTCAGCGGGGAGTCTGCTTCTCCCTCTGACCCTCCCCCCTCTCATGTGCTCTCTCTCTCTGTCTCTCTCTCTCAAATAAAAAAAAAAAAAAAAAAAAAAAAAACTGTGCTTGTTTTCAACATCTACTCCCTCCCAGCCTTTAAGGCATAATCTCAGGTTATATATATATATATATATATATATATATATATATACACACACACACACAAACTTAGAAATATTTATTTTTGAAAAATGTAAACAGAAAACCAACAACATGAAGGAAGATATTTTATAGAGTTTAGAAGTAATATCCACTCCACTGGCTTTCACTTTCTAATATACTAAACCTTTGCCTTTAAGTATTTACATTTTTCAAGTGTTAATAAACTTTAAAAAGCAGTCACTGCTGGAATGGCAGCCTCCAATGTAAAAACTTGTAATAGCTGCAGACCCAATAATAATATATAAATGAGGCAGAGAATATTTACAAATAAAATTTCCAAGGTCTAAATGTAAGAGTATTAAAACAATATGAACATGGGGTGCCTGGGTGGCTCAGTAGTTAAGCGTCTGCTTTCAGCTAAGGTCATGACCCCAGGGTCCTGGGATCGAGCCCTGCATCGGGCTCCCTGTTCAGCGGAAAGCCTGCTTCTCCCTCTCCCACTCCCCCTGCTTGTGTTCCCTCTCTCTCTCTCTCTCTCTCTCTGTCAAATAAATAAATAAAATCTTTAAAAAAAAAATATGAACCAGGCATGTCGATCTTGAAACTTCTATGTAAATGTCAAAGATATTGTCATATTAAAGTGCACAAGAATTTATTATACACACTCTAAATATACAAAATAGGGCTATAGTTTACATTAATTAAAGAACCTTTGTAAAATAAAAGGAGAAAGAGAAAACTAGAAAATGGACAAGTAGAGCATTACTACTAGTGAAGAGAGAAATGCAAATTAAAATCACAATACTATTAAAATCACAATACTCTACCTGCAGTAATAGGTTACAGTACTCAGTGAAGTTTAATGTGCTTATGCCTCTACTGTATGATGCTACGATTCTCTCCCTGAGTATGCACACCATCCAGAGAAACTCTTGTTTAGGTTCATAATGGGGTATGTATAAGGATGCTTACTTCAACATTGTGTGTGTGTTTGCGTGTGCACGCACGTGTGTGGGTGTGGAAGCAATCTAAAGGTCCATCAGTAGGGAGATGGGTAAGTAAATATGTGGATAGTCAGAAGCGATAAACCAGAAGTACATAGAGGAAGAAGAAATCTTCAAACTTATTGTGGAGTGAAAAAAGTAAAACAAACAAAAAGACAAAACCCAGAAAAGTAAAAGCAAGGACAAGAGTATGATAGGTATTACATAAAAGTAAAAATTCCAATATACATCTACAGATGTTTTTAAGTATTCTTACATATCTTACAAATTCATTTTTTAAAAAAGATTTATTTACTTTGCGGGGGAGGGGCAGAAAGAGAGAATCTTCAAGCAGACTCCCCGCTGAGCGTGCAACCCGACACAGGGCTCGATCTCACAACCCCAAGATCACAACCTAAGCCAAAACTAAGAGTTGGCTGCTTAACTGACTCAGCCATCCAGGTGCCCCACAACAAGTTCGCTCTTAATGAGGATGTGTACCTAGTAGGAAGAGGAAAGGGGAAATAAAGATGAGGACGATGGAGAAAAAAATAAAAGCAAAATAAAACAGCAATAGACCTTGAGGAAATGGGATATGATGAGGTGTCATGAAGCTGAGGGATTTAACTTGTTTCTTTGCATCTGAGGTTGTACAAAAGAAATGGAGGAGGAGGAAAGAAGAGGCACATGAAAGAAAAAAGGAGAGGCTGAAGCAAACATGTTAGTCTTAGTCTTCCTGAATCACTAAGGATATGATTTTAGGTAGGTTTTAAATTCAAAGCAAAAGTGAAGTCAGTGTTCTCAGTGCATCCCCAAAACCAGCAGACCCAGAGAGGATGGAAATGGTCAGTTTACCTTATGCTTTCCACAGAGACACTGCTGGTTCTCATTCATCAAATGCTCCTTACATTCCGGCAATGATAGTCTCAGATTTTATTAATTCGGGAATTGTTTTTCTAATAAGGCTATTTGCGTGATGACATGCCCATGTCACTTCGAATATATTTGGTGAACTATTAGAATCTTAAAAGAGTACAGTGGGTATATTGTGTTCGATTAGAAAAAGTGCCACTGATTGCCCTACAGCTAAACTCTTTATTAATTTGTACCATGCAATTTCTAGGTTGAAATTCATAGGCATTTAGAAAATTAATCCTTCACAGGGAGAGGATAATTCAGGTGGTGAACTTAGCAGAAGGAAGGCCTTTTGGGTATTTACTTTGGACACATTATCCCCAGCAGACCTGAATGAAGAGCACTCTCTGAACCATTTGCTGCAAAAATCCTTTCAGTAAGGCAAGTTCAGATGTTGGCCTTCATCAGCGTATGGAGGGTGAATAAATTTTGCATTTACATAGTGTTTTGCGTTTTAGTCTTAAAGTGCGTTACGTAGTACACTTGATTTAAGTGGGCAGAAGTATACAATCTCAGGGGCTGGGGCAAAGCAACTCATGGTACTAACCACACCACAAACATGCACACACACACACACATACACATGCACACACGCACACACGCACACATGCAAACAAAAAATCCTCCCATTCTTCCTCAGTGGTAGAAATTAGTGTTGACAGGAAAATCTTTCACCAAGAAGGCAACTGTGATATCAGAAGCACATGATCACAGGCAGATTTTCTGCCAGCCAGCCATGTAGAAACTTCAAGCTGAATTACATTCTTGGTGATTTGGGGTTAGATTCTCAGAGTAGTTTCATGGCATAAATATCAAAGTGCGGAATTGAGTCGGGAGCATAAGTACATGAAATAAAAACTGGTTTCCATAGAAAAGGGAGTGGGGTGATTAACTCACATCAAATAACATTATTGAATAGTTCTATATTTCCTTCACACAACTCAAGAGACCAAAAATAAATTCACAGAAAAATTATGAAATCAGTGTATATGCAGCTGGAAACATTGTTCAAAGAGTGATCATCTCTAAAATTTTTTCAGAGTATGAAAAGATAACACTTTGGAACTCACTCTTAACTAGTATAATGTAGTTTATACTACATACATTTATTTCTCAAAATATACCACTATAACAGAGATGCATACACTCCATACATACCCACATGTAAACGTGTGTATGTGCATATATATGCACACCAGCTGGTTCCCTGTAGAATAAAAGCATAAATATTAGTGAAACTTTAATTTAACAAACACAAATGTATCTTCAACTTTACAAGGAATCTATCTTCAATTGTCTAAAGAAAAGTAAAAACTGTCAGGTACATTTTTAAAATAGAGTTTTGCTTATTATATTACCATTGTCCACGGTGACAAAAGTTCTTAGGAAAATTAATGGATGACACTTTCTTTTTGTTATGTTCAGTCAGCCAACATTTATAACATTTCATCTCAAGTTTATGGTTTCTTCTTTTTCCATTAATATATTCTAATAATATGTCTAAAATGAATCATGAAGCAGCTGATTTTGTGGCTGATGATCGTAGTACTCACAAAGCTATTAGGCAATTCAAAACCCTCTCTTGAGCTGAGGAGAGTGGCCAAGGATGTCTATTTCCTTTGTGTTGTTGCTGTTTTGAGACAAAGAATTGGATCTTCAAAATAACAACAACAAAAATTAAAAATATAAAAATAAAATACAACAACAACAACGACGACGACGACAGTTCCTAATGAGAACCTATGGTGGAGACTGTGGAATCATAAACTAATAATTTGAACAAAGTTAGACAGTTGATTGACACAACTTGGGACCTATAGTGTTCAAGGTGTGTCTGTGTGCGTGTTGACTGTTTACTCATTAATAATAGTTTCTGGACTGATTATAACCTCCCAGCCCTCAGGTAAGTTTACACCTGTTATATCTGCGTATGGGATGGAGGACCCGGATTCCTTTCTGATAACTAGGTAAGAGCCAAGGATGACAAGCTTGCCCCTGACAATCTTCACGTCGAACACTTGATTTTGTGATACTTTCTTAATCTTTACTTTAAAATAAACTAATACGGTCTACTAATAATATGGTCTCTGATTTTCCTAAATAGGTATCCGTTTTAGAAATAGGTAGGTTATAGAGGAGGCACACTCAGGCCTTAGGGCCGTAGCACATCTGTGGCCAATTCCGAACAAATTTCTCCGGCCTTTCAGCCATAGCCTCTGCACTATGCTGGCAGGTTTGTAAACATCTCTAAAATAACGAAGTGGGTGAGAGGGCTGGGGAACAGTGATATAGTAGCAACCAGATTGACAGGCACACCACACTATTATCTTTTATTCCTGATTTTTTTTTTAAAAAACGCACATATTAATTTTCATAGCACGTATAGAAGAACAAAAGGAATGATTTAAATGTCTATTACCACCTATTATCTGGGACTACATTAAGGAGGTGCTGGTCAGCTTGGCTTCATTTGTCCTCCAGACGCTGCAGAGATGTGAGGCCAGGCCAATTGGGGTTAAAGCAGGCAGGGAACTGGTACAGCTGGGGATCATTAAGAGTGATCAAGGGCCAGCCAGAAGAAAAAGTCAGCTGAAAACAAGGCTGAACGCTCTTCCAGGCAGAGCAGCGGAGTCACGTGCACTCAGGAAACAGCCTAACCCCGTCCAGCGAACTTTGTTGATTTAATTAGATTTTGTTTAAAATTCCAAAGTAGGAGCAGCTTGGTCAGCTTTGATGCAAAAATTGGCAGGGGAAACTATCGTTAATTTTCAAAAGTCATATTATTGGGGGCATTTAAGCAATGTTGAAAATCTTTGTCATGGTTAAAAAAAATGCAGTAAAGCACACAAATATCTCTTTGCTGATAGAATATTATCATCTTTCTTTGACCAATTAATGCATAGATTGTGGATTTTATTGTGAGCCTGTTCATTTATGCGCTTTTAATTTATTGGGTTTCCTCCTGTCTCTGTCTCACATTTCCACTCCCTCACAGTACTTTCTGGATGACTTTCCTATTTGCATTCAAATCCTTGTCTTAGAGTCTATTTGGTGAAACCAAGTCAAGAGACACAAATCCTAGTAAGTACTTACATTTGATCCTTACCTCACAGGGGTGTTTTGAGGATCACATCTGATAATACATGCAAAAATCGTTTTTAGTAAGTCAATTAGAAAAAGACAAGTATCATACGATCTCACTGATATGAGGAATTTGAGAAACAAGGCAGAGGATTACAGGAGAAGGGAGGGGAAAATGAAACAAGATGAAACCAGAGAGGGAGACAAACCATAGAGACTCTTAATCTCAGGAAACAAACTGAGAGTTGCTGGAGTGGAGGGGGTGAGAGGGATGGGATGGCTGGGTGATGGACATTGGGGAGGGTATGTATTGTGGGGAGCGCTGTGAATTATGTAAGACTGATGAATCACAGACCTGTACCCTTGAAACAAATAATACATTATATGTTAATAAAAAAATTTAAAAAATCGTTTTTAATAGTCAAGCGATACAAGTGGAAGTTATTCAAAGACCCCCACATTCTTCTGTTTACCTATTATAATTGGCAGAATTATTAAAATAGAGGAGGAATTTAAGAAACATCTGTGAAAAAATGATAGAACTATGATGCTTACTTGGCCACGTAAAATAATTTCAGAACAAAAAGCAGGGTTGCTGTTCTCATGGTCACACACACATGGGCAAAGCTGCTACAGAGGTCTCACTTCTTCTGTGCTTCTTTCTGTGAGAGGGGCTGTGACACGAACCCAGGGGAGGGGAGGCAATGGAAGGCACAAATAGCATCAGCTAAAACTAGGTCCTTGCCTCAGTTAAGCTACTTCCTTGGTTAAAACCAAGTAAGATGGTGAAGGAGAAGGACTCAGTTCATTCCCAGTATTTTCATCATTTTTTTGTTTTTGTTTTGTTTTGTTTTGTTTTTGTTTTTTTTATGGAGTCCTGGAAGTTTCGTCTCGTCTAGAATTTGCCTGTTTAAGCCCAGCTTAAACCAGCAGTTCTCAAAGTGTGGTCCTCAACCACAAGTATTAACACTATCTGGGAGCTGTTAGAAGTGGAAATTCCTTTTTTTAAAAAAAATTCAGTATTGATGTATATTACAAAATGATCACCACAAAATGTCCAGTTAATATCCATCACCATACATGGTTACAAATTGTTTTTCTTGTGATGAGAACTTTCAAGATCCACTCTTCTAGCTACTTTCACATATGCAATACAGTACTGTTAACTATAGACACAATGCTGTACATTGCATCCCCATGACTTACTCATTTTAAAGCTGGAAATTTGTACTTTTGATCCCCTTCAACCATTTCATGTACCCCAATGCACTGCCTCACGCAACCACCAGTCTGTTCTCTATAACCATGAGCTTCTTTTGTTTTGTTTTTATTTTAACATATAAGTGAGATCATACGATATTTATCTCTTTCTGTATGACTTCTTTCACTTAGCATAATGTCCTCAAGGTCCATCCATGTTGTCATAATAGGCAAGATTTCATTCTTTTTTTATGACTGAATAATATTCCATCATATTTATAATTATCCCTCTCTCTCTCTCTCTCACACACACACACACACACACACACATCTTCTTTATCTATTTAGCCATCAATGAACATGTAGGTTGTTTCCATGTCTTAGATATTTTAAACAATACTGCAATAAAGATGGGGGTAATGTATCTTTTCAAATTAGTGTTTTCATTTTCTTTGGGTAAATTCACAGAAGTGGAATGCTGGATCATATAGTAGTTCTATTTTTAATTTTTTTGAGGAACCTCCATGCTTTTTTCCACAGTAGCCTCACCAATTTGAATTCCCACCAACAGTGCATGAGGGTTCCCTTTTCTCCACATCTTTGCCAACACTTGTTATTTCTTGTCTTTTTTATAACAGCCATTCTAAGATGTGTGAAGTGATATCTCATTGTAGTTTTGATTAGCATTTCCCTGGTAATTAGTGATATTGAATATCTTTTCATTAATCTGTTGGCCACTTGTCTTCATTGGAATGATGTCTAGTTAGATCTCTGCCCATTTAAAGAAATCAGATCGTATTTCTTGCTACTGAGTTGTATGAGTTCTTTATACATTTTAGATATTTAACCCCTTATCTGATCTATGATTTGCAAATATTTTCTCCCATTCAGTGGGTTGCCTTTTCATTTTGTTGGTGGCTTCCTTTGTTGTGAAAAAGGAAAATCCTTGAGCCTCACCAAACACCACCTGAATCAGAAGCTCTGGACTCAGGGCTCAGTGATGTGTATTTTAATAAACCTTCCAGGTAATTCTGACATTTAAAGTTTTGGAACCTCTAGCCCACAGTGATCTCTTTGGATAAACTAAGAATGCCTCTGGTTTAAAGTGAAAGTTCTAGAACGAATCTAGCCTTCTAAATTTCTGTTGTACCAAAGCTTGCCTATTTCTGTTTTTAGAGCATCTAAAATTCAGGATCTGAGTTACATTATCCAACTTCTGAGTGCCAGAGCAATAGGAGGAACCACTTAGGATTTCTAGGAATAAGACACTGGAAACCATCAGGTCCTGAATAACCCAGTGAGAATAAGGGAGAGCAGAAGCCTATGCACATCTTCTAAAGAGAGCAAAGCTAAGTTAGTGGTGGGAAAGGATGTGTCTCTTCCAAATGACCTCTGCAGTGCTGTCTGGATGGGGAAAGAAAGGTCTTGCTGATGCACAGCTTCTTTCCCCCAGCCCATCTCAATGAGATACTTACATGTATCATTTCCTTGGGAAAGAATATCACTTATATTATTCTTGATATTGGTTATATTGCTTGGTAAAAGTCCTGGTGTGACCTCTGTGAATGGTTACCTCCAACAATCTTAGAAGATACTAGCTCTGGGATGGCATTAGCATTTGGGATCCTCACATTAAGCTAAAGGGGGGGAAATTGAAGACCATGTAAAGGAAAGAAGTAGAAATAACCAGAAGATTTGAAAGCAGGCTGATAAGGAAAAATGAAGGAAATTCAGATTAAATGATTTAGAGAAAGGAGGACTGAAAGGCAAACTACCATTTTACCTCAAGTTTATGAGAAGTAGTCATTCATAGTTTATCCCCTTCAATGGCAAGAATGAAAATGATGAGCTTAAATTGCAGTGGGTAGGATATAGGTTACCTAGAACTACGTTCTTGGAATTAGTATTAACCCTGAAATGTCTCCAAATGAATAGAATTGGACTTCTTCTGTCGAAAATTGGGCAATGACTTAAAGAGAAGGAAGCTTGAGCTTTGTCATCCCTAGTCCAGGTGCGGGAATGTTACCGCAGATTCCCACTCTTAGAAATGTAATAAATGGCAAGGTATCATGGGAAGAGTCCAGTTCTACTTCACCGATGGTTCAACTTCAGTGTTTCATGGATGCTAAAAGGGTATTTACAGTCTATAATTTAGGAAGCCTTAGAATCAATGACCTACCATTTAGCCAAATCTTCATTGTTTTTTTTTTCTAAATTTCCAAATATTGATGTTTGTATATTCTCTGAGAAATTTTCCATTAAAAAATTATTGAGTTTTGTAAAACTATTGTTGAGATCTAAGGAAATTGATTAGACTCCAATTAGCTCCTTTATCAAAAGGAGTGTTCTTTTGATAATGGAAAGTTTGAGAATATTCACTCCATGAGAGGAGGATCTACAGATGCCCCCTGGCATTCACATCTATATAACTTTTAAACTCAATAGAAAATTTGAAATGTTGTGCTTATGCTTCAACTGTTTTTCATATAATAAAGGAGTTGAGGAGTTTAATAAATCAAAAACATTTGTTTCACTAAGAAAAGTGTTTGGCACTTATTGTGTTTTAAAGTGAAAAAGACATATTAATGTTTGATTCCTTTAGGAGTTCCAGAGAATCTGAAATATTATATGTGTGTCTGCATATGCAGGAGGGTAGCTAGGTATATACTTATGTATGTGTATATATAAATGCACCCTGCACACCTATATTTCAGATATCTAAATAATTATTAAAAAGAGAATCTTGTAAGAAGAGGAATTCCAGGACATGATTGATGTAGATGAAATCTTAAGACTTGATAAATGATGGAACACTGGAGAAATCTGGGTTCTAGGTTTATTAAATCATCTATTTTTAAGTAGAGAACAGCCTTGTGTTATATAGCCAATCAGAAATGTATAGAACAAAATCTAAACTACAGTACTCCACCCTTAAAAATAATTGGATTTCAAACTGATAGACCCATAAACTTGTATTCCACAGTTTTAAGAGTTAACATAGAAGTATCGCATGTCAATTTAGATAGTAATGATTTGAATGTGTTCACAATTATCATTGCATTATTTTATTAATCTTTACACATCTGTTAAATAACATTTACAACACAACTATATAAATCCATTAAATAGATAAATGTTTTGATTATCTTTTATTGTTTATTTTTTATCTTCAGGGATTCATTACATTGACTATACCTTTCAAAACATGATCTACAGCTTAATTAAGCCTCACAGTTATAAATTTTGAGCCAACATATTAAGAGAGAAGTTATTGCTTTTGGGGGTGCAATATTACTAATGAATGTTTTGCTCTGTGACACGATTGCTGGTGTAAAATTCTAAGTCTATCCAAAAGAAACTGTCCTTGATTTCACTATTCAGAGATCATAAGTCAACTTTTTATGTACTATATGCTTCTTAGGAACAAAATCCAAACCTATTGATGGCTGAGTAAATTTCACAGCTTGTAGAAAAGACACATATCATTGTAATGTGTGAAATTTTAATCAAAAATGTTATGAAGGAGAAAGGTAAACTGACTGCTATAATTAATGTGTTCTGACACAGAGATTTAGCTGGCACATTTGTGGACCGTGCTGTGCTCTGTTAACTGTTCCATTGCTTAAGGACTGTCAGAGTTTGAGGAGTTCCTGTGTTAACAGTTTCACCGTTCGACACATTTTCCTAGAGCGTCAGCTGTGTCATGATTTGAAATTTCACGTCGTTTCTTCCTTGGCTTTTCTATTAATATTTAGTTAGGTGTCACGGGTGTCTGGTGATAGGGTATGGTATCTTCCCTTTACAAGAAGCTTAATTTAAAATAAACTACAGAAACATTGCTTTCAAAATGAATCATCTTCTGTTTTGTTTCTCTGCCACATAAATATTATCCAATGTCTTAAAGGTGAGAACATTGAGTAAAACTAATTGAGGTAGTGAAGAGATTAGGAACCATACCCTCATGTAACACACCGAAGTATTGTCATATTTTTGCCACATATATTTCACAATTAAACAACACGTACTTGGTCTCACAAAGCAGACGGAATATTTCTCCATATAGGAAATAAGCTCTGGTTTTTTAAAAGAACGTTTGCTATATATTTACAAGTTGGAAGTAGCATCAGAATCGTGAACTATTTGTAAAGTGGTGCTAAAATATTCTTTCATGCCAGACACTGGGTAAGATAGTTTCATGCCAGACGCTAGGTTAGATGGTAGCTCTATATTTCAGAGACATTCTTCTGAAAATTATAGATTGGGTTCTTGGCTCTGCTGTGTCAATCTACCTGCAGAGATCTACTACAAACTCTCTCAGAGCACTGCCAGGGTGGTTGTGCACTAGACAAAAGACATACCCGAAAGGGGAAGACAGATATGCCACTTAAATTAAATAGGAAATGAATTGGCCAGCAAGCTGGCATGTCTGCTGAGACAAATCATGGACAACATGTCTCTCAACAACAAAACTTATTTGTTTTCTCTTGCCAACAGATTCATCACTGCCCAGGCAAAACAGGCAAAATACATTAGTGTCATGGTAAACTGATAAAGAGAAGTGCCTCAATCTAGCATCCTCAATGGTGAAAGTCTTAGGGCGGTATTGATCTGTGTTATATAAATCTTGTTTTCTGTCTGCAGAAGTGAATCAGGAATGACCCGTAAGGTTAACAAACATTGTAATGTCTTTCAGCTGGGGCAGATGCCTGTGAGTTCCACACATTGTATTTGGTCAAGTTCCATCTTGTCATTTTACCGCCAAGAAGCTTAACTAATTGCTGGCAATCATAAGAATGTTTGACGGAAGGAGAGAATTCCTACAATTTTTACCCTCTCTTCCATCCCCTCTCCCCCCTCCCTTAAGTCTTAACAAGCAGTCAAAGCCAAGTTAGCGGAAAACAATCAACACTGAGTTAGTCAGCAGGAGTCTTCACTTAGTTGAAAGTTTATGTAATTGGCATGTCATGTTCCTACATTGCCAAGAACAGACCTGATTAAGCTGATGCACTTTGTTTCGGGAAAGTTTGACAAAGAAAGCTTCTCCTCCTTTTGAGTTTCATGTCAGAGTATGTACTTACCATGATTTTCTTCTGTTCATAAGGAACCGAAGGCTAAATGTATACTCTGTGAACTGATGAAATCAAAACTGTCACCAAACTGAAGCCTGACAAAATAGGTGTTTGGGGGAAAAGGGAGGACAATATTGGTGGTAAAAGATAATCATCAATGAAAAGAAAATTTATTAGCAGAAGTACAATTACCCATAGAGGCTACTTTATTTTATAAACAGAGCACTCTTAAAAGAATGGCAAATTCAGTCTTATTTTGTGACGGGGGTTCACTTGACCACCTATGATTTCTCCACATGCAGTGTCATATGCTTTTACTTATAAAAATGGTTCCTGTGGCCTTAACAATTCTTTACAATGGAAGCTCTCTTTAGAGACTAATCAGCCATCTGAATTTTGTCTGCTAACTTTTTACAATGCTTGATTAGGCTGTGTATGATGATTTTGCCCTTATTTGGAAAGTCCGCCTTTATGATGAAAAAACAAATGCCTGGCATTAGAAGAGACTCTATAAAGCTTACGATATTTTATTTGTATTTGCTCACGTGAGTGTCTCCTTGTCATAACCCTAAATCAAATGGTAGATTTGAACTTGGCTGAGATTATTAAAGCTACAAGACAGCAGTTACTGAAGGAGCAGTCCACGCATCTATTACGTCATAGTTGACAGTATAAAGGCAAGATTCAGGGAACGAATGGAGTTTCTTTTTCTTCTCCCCTTTTGTCATAGAAAGGTCAAGCTGGTTTTCAACATTTTTATGTATGTCATTCTCAATATAGCAACAGAATCTCTTATGGAAAACAATGTAAGTAAATGTCTCCACGATGCTACTAGTCACCTGATCAAAAGCCAATGTTGAAAAACACTTCTAATGACTGTCTCTTATGCATCAGTGCACCTACTAATGAGCTGCCAGAAAAGGCTTTGTAAAGCTTTGCTAAGATAGAGCAGGAATGTGAGAAGCCTGAGATATAACTTCCCTGCTGTGATCCCTGCCTTTCTACTAACAGGGAGCCTAGACTTGGAGCTGCTAATGAGCATGCTGGAGAGAGTGTCCAAACCAATGCAGGCTGGAGACAATTCACCTGTCTGCTTTCAGATCCAGGGTATGATGCATGACAGTAAGACACCCGGTAGTAGCTTTTCTTTAAATAATTTAGATATTTATTGATTTTCCCTCTCTATCCCCATATTTTTATTTAGTCCCTGCATTTTACTTTCTTCCAGTGATTTCTAGCACCATCAGAGAAAAAGGGATACGAATTGTTCTATCGCCTTCCTCCCCCACCCACATATATGCATATATATATGTAAAAGAAATTAATGTCATCATGTCATCTAATAGCAATATGGAATACCTAATTAGTTTTTCTGTAGGAAAGAGAAATATGTGCTTTTCAGAGGTGATATTTATAAAATGAGGCAGTTGAAATTAATAGCTTTTTAAAAGCCAAAATATGGCTTATTTGAATTAAAGGACTTCAAAATATGGCATGTATTTTGACACTTATGGCATAAGTTAAAGACTTTTCTCCCTCTAGCAATGCCTGTTCAACATCTTTATCCACAGAAAACCCAGCAAGATCTTTATAAAGAACACTTACTTAACTTGGTTTGTAGAAATTCCTGGCCTGTAAATGAAATAGTTAACTGCAGGATACCTTTCAAGTTCAATGCTAAGCTGTTCACATTACAGGTTTTGATGCTACGCTTTCTTTGAGTTTTCCTAGAGGCTATTTTACTAGTTAATTTTTTTTTTTTAGCCAAACAAAATTACAGAATACAAACTGTAATTTCACCAATTTGCAATGACACAGTTATCCCAGAAAGAGAATCAACATCCCTACCCATTAATTACAATCCTGACTATCTTCTAGCATCCCAGGAGGCAGCCCATGTGGTTCACAGGGGCTAGTGCTATCTGTCCCTTCCAGTTGCCAATGTTCCTATTTTCCACAGCTCACCCTTGCTTTTTCTCAGGTTGATACAACATGCCATGGGAAATCGCAGGCTCCGTGGCAACTGGGGAGATAAGAATGCTGTGTGCCTCGGCAGCCCCTTTTATCCCCAAAGAGCTTTATGAAAATCTATTTTTTAATCACTGGATACCCCTGTGAGATGGGTATTAGCCCAACGTAACAACTAGCACAGCTAAAATCAGGGAGCATCTACCTGCACCTCAGCCCCTGAACCCTTTTTCCTGTTGGATATGGTGCAAGAAGAGAGCTTGAATTCTGAACCCAATTCTGACAACGTGGGGAGCCAGTTGGAGTACACGTTTCCTGCCAGGAAATTTATGAGTTCTCAAAGAAAGTGGGCTGCATGTAAATTCTTCTCTTTAAAAAAGTAAACAAAACCAGAAATATAAATCATACAGTAAATATTTGAAGAAAACAAGTGTATTATAACAGGCCTGATTTGGAACTTTGTTACCAAAAAATCCTTACCTTCTCAAACTTGGTACCAAAGTACCCTATTTTAACTTCTTTATTTGGTAAACAACTTGTCGAAAGAGTAGAAGCCATAGTAGAGGTGAACCAAAAAGGTTTTTGAGTAAATCTCAACTCTGTAGAGAGCTACCCAACATGTAGAAATCAACTTCCTGCTCTCAGGAAACCCATAACTCTGAGAGGAAAGAGAAAACTGTAGTTAAGCTTATCAACATAAATGACATGCATATCATGAATATAGCCTGTTACTGTTAAAAGTTAACTTTTGAGCATTTCGCTAAGTGTATTGATAGGATATTGAGAAAAATGTCTCTTTTTATTATGCTGTTTGTGGAATTCTGTCATTGTATATCCACACCTAAAAGAAAAATAAATTCTTAATTAATATATTACTTTCTTATTAAGAAGCAATCTTGAAATACTGTAGAATGTTCTATTAGATTTGCTGCGATACCCAGGAGCATGATAAATATAATATTGTCATTGTCCTTTGGAACTCTACACTTCACATGTAAAATTTTTTTAGCATGAAGTTTTATTTTTTATTTTCAGCTATTTGTCAAAATATATACAAATTTTAAATACACAGTTTTCTTGTTGGTTGATTTGTGGTTGTTGAACCATTCTTGCATCCTTGGAATAAATTGTACTTGACTGTGGTGTATAATTTTAAAAATATATATATACACAGTTTTCTTTAAATTTTCTCTTATTTTAGATCAATATGATTTATAATATTCTTTGCCACTCAGTGGCCAAATATTTCAGAACCTAAATAAATATCTAATAAATAAATTATCAAAACTCTAAGAAAACCTCCCTTCCTTTCTCTTTTATTTTCCTCAGAATCTGAGCTTGTGGAGAAATGCAAGTAAAGCACAATGTTATCTTAGCCTATCAATAGATAAGCCGCATTCTTCTCTAAGCAAGGAAATTTCCTAACAATAAGTTAGGTCCTTGCAAAGAGATGTTCACTCTTGAGCCACTAGGGTCCCATTATGTACGTATCATATTGACTGGTGCCTTACACTCAGTTTAACTTTTTATACATCCCACTTCTGTCAGTAAAACACTAGAGCAAGCATCCTTAATATATTTGTATTTATAGATAAATTATAAATCTATGCTTACTGTACTCAAAATATATGTTCTAAGATGCACATGAAGAGAACATTAAGGATGAGAGAAAATAAAGGAAATATATTAATATCTTATTTATTTATTAACAGGGCAAAACATATTTTGCTTCTAGTAATTGTATTCATTATAATATTTTAGTGGCATCTACATAACCGGATAGGATTCCTTATTTTTGGAAATCTTACTTAAAGACTTGATGGTATAGCAGTATCCAAAGACTGGCTCTAGATTCAGATTATTCTGGTACTTGGTTTTAATTGTTACCATAGCTGGAAATAATGCCTCACAAAGTTATTATAAAAGAAATGCATTTACAAAATTATTATACTGATTTTCAAATTCCAACCCCAAATATGTAAATATTTTCATTTGAATGTTGATCATAAATTTCCATCTAGTGACAATTATTTTTGCATTTAGTTGGATTGAATAGCATTTTAATTTTTTTTTTTTTTTAAAGATTCTATTCATTTATTTGACAGAGAGACAGAGAGCACAAGTAGGCAGAACAGCAGGCAGGGGCAGAAGGAGAAGCAGGCTCTCCCCCGAGAGATCCCCAGGACCCCAGGATCATTACCCGAACCGAAGGCAGCCGCTTAGCCAACTGAGCCACCCAGTCGTCCCGCATTTTAATATTTTTAATGAATAGCTTCAACATTGCTGAAATTCTTTAGATTTCAAGACATGTTAGAAAATTTTCTTGCTAAGATTTTTTTCTTAAAAGTGGACAAATTTACATCTTTATAAAAGATATATCACTTTGACCATAAAATCCCAAAATGACAAATCATCTCCAAATATCTATTTTCAAAATTTATTTTTATTATATATTTTTTCAAAATGAAGTTTCTTTATTATTCATTGGTATAAAAACATCTTTATTTAAAGAGATATAAGGAATGTTTTATTCTTTTGGGGGGGGGAAAAGCCAGCTAATTGTCACACCCCTGGAGCCACTTGTCATCATCAATGCATTTGGAATACTTGCCTCTTTTATGAAATAAAAATAGACATTTTTTCTAAGAACTTTCTTGTAAGATAACCAGTGAATATTTTCATGGCATTCTTCATGTCATTCAAAATTACTATAAAGATTTTACTTTTTTTAAGGATTTTATTTATTTGAGAGGGAGAGAGAGAGTGTGTGTGTGCGCGCACAAGCCGGGGGAGGGGCAGAGGGTGAGGGAGAAGACAACTCCCTGCTGAGCAGGAAGTCCGATGAGGGGCTCAATCCCAGGACCTTGAGATCATGGCCTGAGCAGAAAGCAGACGCTTAATGACTGAGCCACCCAGGAGCCCCTAAAGAGTCTACTTTTTAAATGGATTGCTTATATATGAATAAACTCCATTTTTTTTAATCTTATAGTATGCAAACTGTGATTTTTACAATATGCTGAAGGCAAACAATGGTATAAGGCCATCTCTTTCAACCACATTGTGGAACCTCATTCTTTCCTCAGGATGGAATACATAGCAATAAGCCTCTCTCCTTTGGACCAGTGTTGATCTCTAGAAAAGCATAATTTCTTTTTGTTTATTAGATGAAAATAAATTTCATTACAAGATCTGATATTTTTCTGTATCCTAAATGCAATGACTTCTCCACTTTGGAGACCATCATTCCAGACAGCCACAGGATGAGGTGAGGATGATTAGGAAGACAGGTATCTGAATAGAATTTTAGTTGAGATTAAAGGAATAATATCAAATATAAAAATAATGTTGAGTAATTGAGCACAGTCACAAACATTAGGAGAATTCAGTATATTGGCTGGTCTAAAATCAGTACACAGAAGTCAATAGATTTATCATATACTGAGTGCATATTGGGTTAGAAAATAATGACTAAGTTGTTATTTTTTTAAGATTTTTTTATTTATTAGACAAAGAGAGAGAGCATGTTGGGGGAGGGTCAAAGGGAGAGGGAGAGAGAGAGAATCTCAAGGCAGACTCCCTGCTGAGCTCAGGGCTGGCACAGGGTTCAATCTTATGACCCTGAGATCATGACCTGAGCCAAAATCAAAAGTCAGATGCTTAACCGACTGAGCCACCCAGGCACCCCTAAGTTGTCATTTTTAATATTAACACAAAAACGTAATACCAAGAAGGAAAGCTAAAGAGAATTGTTCAAGACCTATGCATGCATAATTGTAAAATGTTCTGAGGGATATAAAAAGAAAACTGGAAAAGTGGAAAGAGCTACTTGGTTCTTAGGTAGAACTAGAGATGTGGAGGATATGAAACAATTGTTGCCTCTGAGAGAAGGAACTCAGAGATGGGACAGTTATTTTTCAAGTGTATCTTTCTAATTGTTTAAACATTTTTTGTCTATTGCAATTATTATTTTTAAATAAATATTAAAATAGTTCATTCCTGTGATATGCTTATACTGCCTGGCAGGCAGGGTCCTAAGTGCTTTGCTTATATTAACTCATTTAAACCTCACTATCTACCCCATGAGTTGAATACCATTATTCTTATTTTGTAGATTAGGAGACTGAGGCACAGTTAGGTTATTTGCCATAGGTCATAGTCAATGGCTGGAATTTTTAACCCAAGTAGTCTGATCAACAGTCTAAACTTTAGTGTATGTTTCCTTTCTAGAATAAACATCTCAAAAATTATTTTTCTCCAATTTGAGGTGACTTAATTCAAAATAAACAAAGAAAATGTATACTTATGAACATACCGTTTAGATGTTCTAAATACTGAAGAAACACTATTTATCTATGCTGCAATACCTCCCAGGTAAGCACACATCCTTCCATGGACCAACAAGCATAAAACCAAATTATGTTCCATGTTTCATGAGAATCCATGCAAAGTCTGAGTCTGAAGAAAATGAGTCTCCTGTTTAATAAGGACAAAATTAGAAAATTCACAAATTTTGTCTTAAAAATGATTTCTCATTGTTTCCTAACAGAGAACCCCCAACGATCACATATACTTGCTCCTGCCTCAAGGGATTTTCTCTGAGATTTTCCCCCCATCCCCACACCTTCATGACCAATTCTGCTCACCTATAAGACATAGGTTAGTCCCCTTCTTCCACAAAAGCTTACCAGAGTAACACATTTTATAATTACTTTTCTCTGATATAAACTTTTTATTATACTCAAATATAACCTGAGATATACCTGGACATTCTTACTCAGATTTCTTAGAAATATTTTCTAATTTTGAAATATAAGTAATATGGTTTCTCTTTTTTTCTAATTTTTATCAAACTCTGGAAAATGGCTTAATTTTCTTCTATATTTTCTATATGACCTAACATAGTGTGGAACTCAATTATTATTTAATAAATATTTATTAGCTCTTTTTTGTATACATGTCTGCTAGAAATTGAGGTTCTTAAGAAAATATGTAAGATGTCCCTGCTTGCTGTAGTGATATTTGAAAGTTAAGCATAATAGCAATTATGTGAAATGACCAATTCAATATCTTAGTGTATGTAGTTAGTCCAAGACCATTGTTTTTACCTTGTTTTCTTGACTCCTGATAATACAATCTATGTGTATGCATCGTGTATTTTTTAATAAGGTTAAAAGTTGTTCATTCAAAACAGCATGACATGTAATGTTTAACTCTAAAAATAAGTCAGACTTATATGATGTCTATTTGTTTCATAATGGTCATTTTTGGCCACATTCTAAAGGTTAAATATTCAACTCACACTTTTCCAACTCCTTTTTGTTTGTTATGATCCCAAATACTTATGTTTTGTTCTTCTTTTTAAATCATGTACCCTAAATGCCAAATCATTAAATAATGAAGCAGCACATATCAAAATAAAACACTATTTTTTTCCTTTATCTTCTTGGGTATAATTCCATGGTACAAGTTATGGGTTATTATTTTAAGGAAACTTTGTGTGTGTGTGTGTGTGTGTCCATAACATAAGGTAGGAAGTTTGTGTTTTAGAAATATTTTATACAGCAATAAGAAATAGGGAAATCAATTGTTTGATCTACATATACTATGTATTTTCTATATGCCATGCACAACCTATCTCTGAGCATATGGAACATTTTGGAAATGTTGTCAAGCAACATGATGCAGACAACAAAATGTACATGCTGAAATTGATGATATTCTATGAAGGAACAATGCAATGAACTGCCAACATAGGATACTGCTGCTAATGAGTAAAGAATTCCACAAGACTGGCTGCCATCTTGTCCAGGTAGATTTTTTGGCTTGAAAATGTTTCTCCTATGTATGTAATTGCACTTCAGAAAGAAATACTTGAAAGTACAGAAAGACATAAAATTAAAAGTGAGTTTTCCTAATAATTCCTCCTGCTGCTTTTTTTCCCCATAAAACTAAATACTAAGCTTTCTATTAATCTATCAACAATAAGTGACTTCTACTGGCTTCCATAAAGAAAGGCAAGGAATTTAGCTCACTCAATTATGTTCTTAAACTCCAAAGTTTGTGAATTACATTTTTAGCTTTAGTTATATAGGTTACACCTTAAAATCTTAACCTATTATTTCTTGATCCATACTTTTTGGTGTTATATATAACTCCCCTACACATAAGAAGAAAACATTAACACTCTATCTCATTCTCCATCACTCTTTCTCTGACCCCTCCCAACTTTTGTTAGCTGTGTCATGAGTATGATATTGAGAGTTGTACATTTATTTGCTTATTTATATATCTATTTATATAGTATAGTATAACAAAATATATTTTGTGTCTATTTATATAGTATAGTTTTCTATACTTCATATCAAGATTGATTCTGAAAATTGGTAATGAATAGTATTTGAAATATTATTATTATTAAAATAATGAGTTCTATGGAGTACAGAATACAGTAGATATTGGTTCTATAAAAAAGCAGGTACAGTTTTTTTGAAGTAAATCCATTTATTTTATTTTTTTTTACTTTTTAAAAATTTTATTATGTTATTTTAATCACCATACATTACATCATTAGTTTTTGATGTAGGGTTCCATGATTCATTGTTTGCATTCAATACGTGCCCTCTTGAGTCCCCATCACCAGGAATCCATCCCCCCACCCCCTCCCCTCTTGAACCCTCAGTTTGTTTCTCAGAGTCCATAGTCTCTCATGGTTTGTCTCCCCCTCTGATTTCCCCCCCTTCATTTTTCCTTCCTACTATCTTCTTCTTTTTTTAACATATAATGTATTATTTGTTTCAGAGGTACAGGTCTGTGATTCATCAGTCTTACACAATTCACAGCACTCACCATAGCACATACCCTCCCCAATATCTATCACCCAGCCACCCCATCCCTCCCACCCCTCACCACTCCAGCAAACGTCAGTTTGTTTCCTGAGATTAAGAATTCCTCATATCAGTGAGATATGATACATGACTTTCTCTGATTGACTTATTTTGCTCAGCATAATACCCTCCAGTTCCATCCACGTCGTTGCAAATGGCAGGATTTCATTCCTTTTGATGGCTGCATAATATTCCATTGTATATAAATACCACATCTTCTTTATCAATTCATCTGTCAATGGACATCTTGTGTACGTGCACCCTGATGTTTATAGCAGCAATGTCCACAATAACCAAACTATGGAAAGAGCCAAATCCATTTATTTTAAAGAGGGATAAGCTAAATGTCAAAGTCAAACACTTTTTATTTTTTTACACTCAATAATGCCCCAAAGCTTTGGGCTGTGACTTTCTGGGATAGCAAGAGTTTCTAATTATATAGTTTTATCATTAAAAATAGAAATATATACTCTTTACACTGCTAGATGATGGTGAAATTTGTTTTTTCATCTTCTTTTTTCCATCTTCTTTTTAAATTCTAGTTATTTAACATACAGTGTAATATTGGTTTCAGATGTAGAATTTAGCGATTCATCCTTCCTTAGAACACCCAGTGCTCATCACAGCAAGTGCCCCCCCTTAATCCCCATCACCCATTTAGCCCATCCCCCACCCACCTTCCTCCATCAACTCTGTTCTCTATAATTAAGAATCTCTTATGGTTTGCTTCCCTCTCTCTCTTTTTTCCCCTTATGTTCATCTGTCTTGTTTCTTAAATTCCACATATAAGTGAAATCATATGGTCTTTGTCTTTCTCTGACTTATTTCAAGTAGCATTATACCCTTTAGCTCCATCCATGTTGTTGCAAATGACAAGATTTCATTCTTTTTTATGGCTGAGTAATATTCCATTATATATTATATATTATTGATATTTATATATTATATTATAATATTCTATATATATCTCACATATTCTTTATCCATTCATCAGTCAATGGAAATGTGGGCTCTTTCTGTAATTTGGCTATTGTTGATAGTGCTGCTATGAACATCAGGGTGTTTGTGCCCCTTTGAATCAGCATTTTTGTATCCTTAGGGTAAATACCTCGTAGTAAATTGCTGGGTTGAAGGGTAGTTCTATTTCTAAATTTTGAGAAGCCTCCATACTGCTTTCCAGAGTGGCTGCACCAGCTTGCATTCCTACCACCAGTGTAAGAGGGTTCCCTGTCTCTGCATCCTCATCAACATCTGTTGTTTATGGTGTTGGTAATTTTAACCATTCTGATATGTGTGAGGTGGTATCTCCTTGTGGTTTTGACTGGTATTTCCCTGATGCTGAGTGAATGGTGAATTTATGGGACTCAAAGCACTCCTAGATAAGACCAATATATTTTAGATCTCATATCTTCCTCTTCTTAAATTTCATTTTCATTTTATAGAAATTTTTTTTTTTAGAAAAAGAGTGGATGAGTAGCAAATTTCTGGGGTGCATTTCCAAACAATGTCTTTTATTTCACTGTGCCCTCAGTCGTATGCTGTGACTGACTCCTAGCAGCTCACATATGCTGACTGTTTAGCATCTCTTCATATTTTTTATTGGTGACTTATATTTCTTCTTTGCTCCTATATTTTCTTTTCTCTTTTTAGAATGCCTTGAGTTTTATCCACTCCAATAGAATATAAACTCCATGAAGACAAAGATTCTTTCTTGTTCATTACCATGACAAAATCCCTGAGGACACTATGTAGTACATAGTAAGTACTCAATATATATTTGACTAATAAATGAATCAAATTCTGTTAGTAAAACATCGGCCCTCCTAGATTTATTTTATATGAGCCTTTACTTTTCGTCCAAGTATTCAATCTTTTTTGTTCAAGTGTTCAATCTTTTTGATGTTTTACTCTCTGTTCAGGGAATTTTTCAGTAAATTTAGTAAATTGCTATCATTATTATTATTATTATTATTATTATTATTATTTCAGCAATCAGTTCAATTTGAGAAACTATTTCCTGTTCTCTGTTCCTTTTTAATAGAAGCATGTTCTTGTGTTATGATACAATATCCTCTCAATGCTCTTTGAGAAAGTAGCTTTGGAATTCTTTTAACATCCCTTTTCTTTTCATTTTCTCTGCTTCTGCTGATCTTAGTTTTTTTTGTTTCTTTATCTCAGTCTTCTTTTAAACTATTGATATTCCCTAGGTCTTATGATTCTTTAGTGATTATTTTTTATTTATGAGTGAAGAACTAATTTGATTAATATAGGCCGTTTGTGTGGGCTTCTCTTATACTATTGGCCCTTCACCTGATTTAAGAGAACTTACCACAAACCCTATGTGAGTGGATACAGTTTAACAACTGGAAAGCTTCATTTCAGTCTAGCAGAAAAGAGACTTGCCACACTGTACTGTGTGCTATATGTCAATACTAAAAGGTTCTACTCTGAAAAACCAATATTCTGTTCTAGGATGTATATAGAGAGATAATTGATAGATAGATGATAGAGATATGAATAAATACATATATTTGAATAATATTTTTAAAATTAGCTTGCCCTTCTTTATCCATAAGTTTGATTCTATATGTGTTCACTTTTAAGAAATTCTACAAAATGATTGGCTCTCTTATACTCTTGTCCTCCTCTTTCCTATAGCTTGTACCTCAGAATTTTAAAGTATTTTTTCACTTGTATGCTACTTTATAGTCAATTCAATGAGTCTCACTGAAAGAAGTTACTGTGTGCTCAGCTCTCTGTCCTGAAACATGTGGTTGGTTTGTATCTTAATAACTTTCTCAACAACAATTTAAATTCTGACTTTTGGGAAGATTTCTCATTTTAAGAAAATAAATCTCTGGTATAATATTAGGTATTTGTGAGGAATACCATTTGAATATCAAATTTGCAACTAATAATATTATATGCATATCCTGGGATACAACTGCAAATGACAGTTATCTATAGCACATCTTATGATCTCAAAATCAATACCTTCTTGGGAAAGTTGGGACATAGAAGAGTTTGGCAAGTGACTCCCACACTTAAGGGAAACTGATACCAAAGTCCTATGTAGCTCATTTAAACATACGGCATTGGCCTCTGATGTGGGAAAATGAAGGAATAGATGTGTTTTGAATGTACTGTGCTAAATTTAACAATAGAAAATCAAAGCTATTTCCTTTGGAAATGTTTTAGTCTATTATGAATATTTAAGTAACCATAATTGCTTAGTGAGTTCAGACAGGAGGACTTAACTAAAACTTCTAAATTATGTTTGGTTGCCTGTTGTAATTAGACACAAGAAGGGGTCATTGGTTGTTAAGATTCTTTATTGGCCTTGCTTCTAGAGTTCCTGGAACTTTTCCTCTATTAATAAATACACTTAGCTTGAACTTAACAATAACAAATGACCATTGGCGTATCTGTCTATTTCCAGTAATTGAGCAGGCCGTCTATAACTCCATGTACTATAGATTTGTTTTGTTATAACAATCTAATTATATTAATGCCATTTATTTACAATGCTATCTTCTGATTGTGATGTCTCCTTGACTTCTGGAAAATATGTAAATTGATTACTTAATCCACACAGTACATACACAGTTTTCTTCTGGATTGCTGTCACGATCACCACGTTCAGAAAATAAAAACTTTTAAATATCTATCTCTAAGAGATCTGAATCTCTAAAGTTTTAGTTCAAAGAGAATGGTTCTATGGATCACAGTACAAGATTGATCAACCTGGGCTAGTCATCATTTCTAAGTTCAGTATCTTTTTCACCTATAAAACAAGAGAATTGTATTATTTATTATTTTGTATACCTCCTAGCTTTAAAATCCTGTGATTACAGGAATCAAAGATGGTAACACATACTGTAATAATATACTTATATATTAACACATAATGTAAAAACCTAAGAAATATATTTAAATTTGAATGCATTGCATTATATGTTTAAAATTATGAGAATAATCCTGGGTTAGTGCTAAAGTTTTACACTTGGAAACTCTTGATATGATATTAATGTAAAGCTTTTTTAAACACTCTTCTTTAATTTTGGCAAAAAGTTAATCAATTTTCAATGTATTACTATAGAATATATTAAATGCCAAAAATGATTAATAAAAGTTGAAATCAGCTAGTAATTTCATTAAGTGAAATGGGAAATCAGTGGCACAAAAGGTGAAAAGTAAATGCCTCTTTCATGTTCTCATTTAAGTCATAAATAATGCAATTAGAGCTTGCCTTAAATGTTTATTGAGACCACGCTCTCTCATTGAGAACTTTCAGACTTCGCTCTCCTTGTGCTTAAATGTTCAATTTCATTAATATAGTTTTGGCATGAGTAATAAAGTATAAATATTTCACAGATTCAAAGTTCTAAGAAGGGACTATGAAACAGTTGGTGTATTTCTTAAAGTAGTTCCCTCCAAATTAATTTAAATTGGCTCTGGAATGAGCACTGAAAATTTGCTTAAGGACCATAAGTAAAAGGTAATTATAAATGGCAGAGCATCCGACTTAGGGGAGCTGTCTGGTGGGGTGTTTGGTGTTCATCCAAGTTTTCTCTAACAACTTTATTAATTATCTGGAAGAAGAAATAAACAGCATGTTAATTAAATTTGCAGCTGATAATAAGTGGGAAATGTTGCCAACTCTAATGCAAAAAAGAAAGAAAGAGAAAAAAAGAGAAAGAAAGGGAAATTATAAAAGGAAAAATAGATCGGGTTGATATATGTTTAGAACCATAAGAAAACAATAAAGAAATGACAAATATGACAGAGGAAAATAAAGAATAAAGAAACCCAATCATAAATCCATGAAAAGAATACATTAATAAATAATTTTAAATATTTTTAATATAGCTAGTAATATAACTAATATTATAAGCTTAAATATGGTAGACAATGTACCATCTGTAATGCTTTTATATCTTAAATATATGGGTAATCAATGATTATACTCAAGAAAAAAAGAAAAAGCACTAGCACAAAAGATGCATTAAATCTTGGTGTTTGAGATTTGTGGAGATGAATGTAGTAACCAGGGTAAGAGCATTTATCAAAGTAAATCATGTTTAGTCTTTCTTCTACCTAATCTCCATTTGAAAGCTCTACTACCAGCCTTTACACAGTCTTTACCTATACTTCAAGGCAGACAATTGGGATTAAAAAAATCCTAATATGTTTGCTTTTTGAATGCATTTATCATGCATACTGTCAGGGTTCTTTGCTCACAAAGAGTAGTTTTTATCATATATTCAAACCTAAATAGCCATAAAATAGAAGGGAGATGAGGAAAAATGGCAGATAAATAAAAACCTATGAGGAGAAGTTTAAAGAAAGATGCAGTTCTTTCTTTCCTTACTCTCCTTAATCTATTGTTCTCTAGTCATGATATCCATATTACAGGAACACTTCATAGATTAAATTCCCATAATGTCTTATAAATAGATCCTTTACACTATTTATCATTACAGTATATGTTTATTTATCTGTCTCTCTTCACTATGTGGTGAGATCCTTAAGGATAGAAAACATATCCTAAACATCTTTGTAATTTTCAGCATCTAGAGCCACATTTGATGTCTAATAAATGTTCAGGTGAAGTTAACTGATTGAATACATGTTACATAATATTTGGGGAACCTCTCTTGGCTACTTATTAGTTCTGCGATGTTGAGCAGAGTTGTACCTCTCTGAGCTTCATTCTTCTTATTTCTAAAAATGGAGAAAATAATATCCTATTTTACATGGATTTGGATAAATCCTGCATATAAAATACAGTGCCTAGCCCATAAAATGCTAGCTCTCTTCCTTCTTTCTTAAAACTTGTAGTTTTCTTTTGAGATTTTATCCAAATTTTATGTTCAACTCTATATGCACTGTTAAGTAGGTGTTAAGTGACTTACCTTGACTTTTCATAATGATAATATGTAAAAAGATCTTATGATTTATGTATTTGGGAATTTTAAGACAATTATTACTTAGAACACTATTTGACCACTCCATAAAAATACACATCACCATAAAATAACTGCATATGGAGTATTTAATCCTGAACTTCTAAAGATGAAAAGTGAAAGTAGTTACAATAATCATTATTTTCAATTTTATGTAGTTAAGTGGTTTTACACAAAAAAAATTAGCCTTCCAAATGACATAGTTATAATGCGTTAATGGTAGCATAACGTGTTATTACATTATGCAACATAATTTCATGGATATTATGTATGGCATTTTAGAAACTCATGTACTTACAGTTATTAGAAGATACTCAATTCTTTCAGACCATATTCTTCTTAACCATATTGCTTAATGTAATCCTTGAGTGGTTTCTCTGCCTTTTGATGAGGTCTTTGTATGGATTGTATAACCTATTTTCTAACAGTTTAACTTAGTGCTCCCCAATTTCTTCATTATCATCTTTTTGTCTTATTATTATTTCCAAGGAAGTATTTAGAATCTTGTCTTAGAGGGATTCCAAAGTCAAAAAGTAGTAATGCTCCAATGTAGATAGTTTATAAAAAAGTGCCTTAGTTTTAAAAGTTGACTACTTATGTAATAAATTTTAATAAATTTAGATGAAATTGAACATTTTTCTGTCCTCATTAGCACCAGAATTAGTACTTTATTCTTCATAATTCATTCAACTCTTTAATAGCAAATTATCATTTATCAAATGGTCAACATTCAGTTGAATTCCCCACTTGCTGAGTGCCTGCTTTGTGGGAGACCATGAACATAATGGTTAAAAATACAGACCTTCCCTTCAAACAGAACTGGATTCAAATCCCAAACTGACAATTTCTGTATGAATTTAGGCAAATTAATCCACTTTAGACTCATTTTTTTCTGTAAAATAGATTTAGTAATAATCACTCCAAACATTTCTTAAGAATATATTGAAATAAGATTGCTAAAACATCTGGCACATAGTTAATTGTTCAGTACATGATAACAGACATTATTATTCTAATTAATAATTTAATGTTTCAGGTGATAGTATTAAAAAGGTAAAAATGAAAGCGCTCATAGTTTTATGGAGCTAAGAGCTGAAAAGATCACACAATCAGGTAAGATTAAAATCTCTGCCCTCAAGAAATGTCATGTGGTATTTGTTGAATAAATAAGAAAACTGGGGACCAAGATTTGGCACAGCATTAACTTTAGTGGAAATCAGTGTGTTAAATGTTGTAATCAATATATAAGCAAAGCAATGTGGATATTCTAGAGAAGGTACTGACTTAGTATGGTTGAAGAGGATGAGAAAGGATTTAGAGATTTGAGGTTAGAGGATAAGTAGGAATATAAAATTCAAAGAAGCCCGGAGGTGTTCAAAGCCAAAAGAAAACCATGGACAAAGTCATGAAAGAATTAAATCATTGAATGTTTGCAAGGTCAAGATTTCTAGTATCCTATGAATGAGGGGTGTAGGGTTTAGGAAACAAAACAAACAGTGATGAGAGGTATGCTGGGTAACAATGGTGAATGGGACAATGTATATGCATTGTTTTCTGTGGAAAATGAGGAGACATTCAATGATCAAAATCATCCAAATAATTTAAAAGTTGTATTTCTGTATTTGCATGTGCATGTAAAATGTTTGTCTGTTTAGGAATTGTGGTAGAGTTTTAGATTCTATTCACAGCAGCCCAGAGCCTGTCCTCTAACATCTTACAATACATTCAGACATTGATTGCAATAGAAAAATGAAAGACATATAGAAAGTGGTCTGACACTGATGTTTGGAAGTATAAGTTGGAAAGAAGAAGATGGTTCTGATAAGTATCTGGATGGGGTAAGACAGTACTTCTAAGAAGACTCATCTACGATGAGCAGGCCGGTGCCAAGCAAAGGATTTATTCCTCAAAACAGAAGTGATGACTGCCTTTTTCCTGGCTTGCTTCCTTTATTAGCTAGTAGTCCTTAATATAAGAATGCTGTTCTTACCCCCAAGTTTGTTCTTTTATTTCTATTTTTCAGGTCATACTGAATTTTGCTTTACTTATTTCCTCTGCTGTTTTTCTTTGGAAATGGGTCAACAAATGTTTCTGGCAAGAAGCCTGAGATGGTGGGAGGTATGGGCATAACTTGGAGAAATTGTGGGTTTGGTTCCAGACTATCACAATAAGCAGATGTTGCAGGGGCGCCTGGGTGGCTCAGTTGGTTGGGCAACTGCCTTCGGCTCAGGTCATGATCCTGGAGTCCCTGGATCGAGTCCCGCATCGGGCTCCCTGCTCAGCAGGGAGTCTGCTTCTCCCTCTGACCCTCCCCCCTCTCGTGTGCTCTCTGGCTCTCTCATTCTCGCTCTCTCAAATAAATAAATAAATCTTTAAAAAAAAAATAAGCAGATGTTGCAATAAAGCAAGTCAAATGATTTTTTTTATTTCCCAGCGCATATGAAAGGTATGTTTATACTGTACTGTAGTCTATTAAATATAACATAGCACTATATATATATAAAAAATATGTATACCTTAATTTAAAAATACTCTATTGTTAAAAAAATAATAGCCATCCTCAGAGCTTCTAGAGAGTCATCATTTTTTTGCTGGCGGAGGGTCATGCCTCCATATTAATAGTTGCTGACTGATCAGGATGGTAGTTCCTGAAGGTTGGGGTAACAGTGACAGTTTCTTAAAATAAAACAACAATGAAGTTTGCTGCATTGATTGATTCCGCCTTTCACAAGTAATTTTTCTGTAGCATGTGATGATGTTAGATATCATTTTATCTGCAGTAGAACTTCTTTCAAATACCAGCAATAAGGCTGTTTTGTTTTCATATCATTTGTGTGTTCTCTGGAGTGGCACTTTAATTTCCTTCAAGAAGTTTTCCTTTGCATTCACAACTTAGCTAACTGGTATAAGAGGCCTAGCTTTCAGCCTCTTTTGACTTCCAACACGTCTTCCTCACTAAGCATAATCATTTCTGGCTTTTGATTTAAAGTGAGAGATGTGCTCACAATTCCAGACTTCAAGTTATATTACAAAGCTTTAGTAATCAAAACAGTATGGTACTGGCATGAAAATAGACACATAGATCAATAGGACAGAATAGACATCCCAGAAATAAACCCACAATTATATGGTCAATTAATCTTTGACAAAGCAAGAAAGAATACCCAATGGGAAAAAATCTGTTCAACAAATGGTGTTGGGAAAACTGACAGCTACATGCAAAAGAATGAAACTGGACCACTTTCTTTCACCATACACAAAAATAAATCCAAAATGGATTAAAGACCTAAATGTGGAACTTGAAACCATAGAAATACTAGAGGAGAGCACAGGCAATAATTTCTCTGACATCAGCCATAGCAATATTTTCCTAGATATGTCTCCTGAGGCAAGGGAAATAAAAGCAAAAATAAACTATGGGGACTACATAAAAATAAAAAGCTTCTGCACAGCAAAGGAAACAATCAACAAAACTAAAAGACAGTCTACTGAATGGGAGAAGATATTTGCAAATGGCATATCTGATAAAGGATTATTATCCAAGATATATAAAGAACTTCTACAACTCAAGATCCAAAAAACAAATAATCAAATTTTTAAAAAGTGGGCAGAAGACATGGACAGACATTTGTCCAAAGAAGACATCCAGATGGCCAACAGACACATGAAAAGATGCTCAACATCATTCATCATCAGGGAATTGCAAATCAAAACTACAATGGGATATCACATCACACCTGTCAGAATGGCTGACATTAAAAACACAAGGAACAACTAGTGTTGGTAAAGATGTGGAGAAAAATGAACCCTCTTGCACTGTTGGTGGAAATGCAAACTGGTGGAGCCACTGTGGAAAAGAGTATGGAGATTCCTCAAAAAGATAAAAATAGAACTACCCTATGTTCCACAAATTGCACTACTGCGTATTTACCCAAAAAATATGAAAATACTAATTCATAGTGATATGTGCACCCCTCGGCTTACAGCAGCATTATTTACAATAGCCAAATGTCCACTGAAAGATGAATGGATAAAGAAGATGTGGTATATACACACGCAATGGAATCCTATTCAGCCATAAAAATAATGAAATCGTGCCATCTGCAAAGACATGGATGGAGCCATAGAGTGTAATGCTACACAAAATAAGTCAGTCAGAGAAAGACAAATACCTTATGATTTCACTCATATGTGGCATTTAAGAACAAAACTAATGAGCAAAGGAAGAAGAGATAGAGAGACAAACGAAGAAACCGACTTAACTATAGAGAACAAACAGATGGTTGCCAAAGGAAAGGTGGGTGGAGGGATGGGTGAAAGAGGTGATGAGAATTAAGGAGTGCACTTGTGCCAATGAGAACTGGGTGATGAGTGGAATTGTTGAATCACTAGACTGAATGCCTGAAACCAACATAACACTGTTAACTATACTGGCATTGAAAATTTAAAAAAATGGAAACATACACACAAAACAGATCTGTAACTCTTCTTTCACTTGAACACTTAAAGATTATCATGGAGTTATGAATTCATCTAATTTTAATACTGATGTGCTCAGGGAATCAGGAGGCCCAAGAAGATAGAGAGGGATGGGTGAACAACTAATTGGTGGAACAGTGAGAACACACACAACATTTATCAATTAAGTTTGCCATCTCATATGGGCATGGTTTGGGGAGCCACAAAACAATTACAATGGTAACCTCAAGGATCCCTGATCACAAATCACCGTGACAAATATAATAATAATGAAAAATTTGAAAAATGTGACACATATATGACACAGGCAGGTGAGTAAATGCTGTTGGGAAAATGGTGCCAATAGACTTGCTTAACTCAGGATTGCCACAATCCTTCAATTTGAAAAAAAAACGTATTATCTGTGAACTGTAATTGAGTGAAGCACAGTAAAGTGAGATAACTTGTAATCAACTTAGGGTATTGAACCAATATGGGCTTTGATTCAGATTCCCATAAACTGCTTCTTACTTACTGGGCATGGTAATCAGATGTTCTAAGACTGTTTCTCATCTCTAAAATGGGGTGGGGGGTATTAATAATACCTCCTCTTTAGGGTTCCTTTGGGAATTAAGTTAAGTAATGCATACAAAAAATATAACAAGGTTCTTAGTTTATAGTACGTGCTCAATTTAAATTAATCTTTATTATTATCTTAGTGGTAAAGAAAGTAGACTAGTGCTTTTGGAAAAGCTGGTTTCTTCTGTCTTTGTTACTTACAAAGTGGAATAATTAGAGCAAGTCATTTAACACCTTTGACCTTCAGATCTAAGTTGTTGTGAAGGTGTTATGAAGAATGAGTAGAACCGTGTGCAAGATAATGCTATTTGACCATAGAAAGCTTTACAAAATTAAGACATTATTTTCACCAATGTGGTTGTTAATAATAGTAGAACTTAATAACTAAGCTTATTTTGGAGTCACAGTTTAAGGTCTGGTTGTTAGAGAGCTGGTGACCCTGGCCCAGGACATGTCAGCACACTCAGAGTACTATAAAGTTACTTATATTGTGAGGGTTACAAATCACCAAATTTTGTCCATTTTGACTCCAACAACCTTAACTTTAGTAATTACTTAGCCCAAATTCCTGAAGACAGCAAAACCAGAGGAATGTCTTCACTTGGAGAACAAAGAAGTCATGGTTTGCCCAAAGTTATCATCTCTCATCAAGAGATCATCTTCACCTTTACACAACCTGGCTAGGGGTATAGTCTCTGTGCTTCTTTGTCTGGATCTGATGCCATATAATGTAAAGGGCAGGGTCTTAAGGGTCAAATGTTTTTAGGTTGGCACCCCAGCTGTCCTCTCTGCCATGACATCTATGAAATAAGTTAAGGGTCAGTTTCCAAAATTAGTGTATCAAATATAACCCACACTTTATCCAGGATTCCAGATTTATTTTCTGGCCCCCATAAACTCTGACTCTAAATAAGGGGCCATAATAATGCTTTGTTTTTCAGATACCAATGTCAGCTCAGACACTGTGTCAAGTAGTCTTCAACATGGGTAAGCATTCCCCTTTCCCAGGTGTAGGTCTCTTTGTAGAAGGACTGGGGGAATCATTGCAATGCATGCTTACAATGGTGCTACAAAGTCTTTTCTCCTAGATACCCAGACACTACTCTGTCAGTGGGTTCAGATATGAATGGTCTCCAGGTCTCTGATTCAGTTCTTGGATCTGAGCAAGAAATGGTGACTTTTCCTTGAGCAACTTGCCCTCAGTCTTCTCTGCAATTCATGCCTTTTTGTGGTTGTAGATGTTAAATTGTACCCTCATTGGTTACTTACCAATTTTTCCTACAGGGATGTCATGAATTCAACCACCTCCAAAATTCCTATGAGTCAAGCTCCCTTGGCTACCCCTCAAACCTTTCCTTTTGTTCTAGTAACTGAGGATGTTTGTTTCTGATGGTTAAGCACTATCAGCTGGTCTCTATTACTTCAGGGCACCATCATCCTCTTGAAGGTTAATGAGCCCATCTCTGTGATTACCTCTGCTATCAAAAGCCTTGGCTTATAAAGATCTACCACCCAATTTCCCTTCTAACCAGTGCATTTCTGATGACATTGATGAATGGTATGTCCTCCAGGTTCTCTTGTTGAATATAAGCTTCTGGTGAATCTTCTACTCAAGCTTGCATACCTCCCTTAGTCATCTACCATCTTCCAGGGCAACTCAAGTATTTCCATTTCATTTGCATGGGTTATCACTTTCCTCAGAATTTTTTAAAAATATTTTATTTATTTATTTATTTATTTATTTATTTATTTATTTATTTATTTATCTATTTTTATTTATTTATTTATTTATTTGAGAGAGAGTGCATACAAGCAGGGGTGAGGGCAGAGAGAGAGAGGGGAGGGCGGGGAGAGGGAGAGAGAGAATCTTCAAGCAGACTCTGCGCTGAGCATGGAGCCTGATGCAGGTCTCCATCTCACTGCACTGAGATCATGACCTGAGCTGAAATCAAGAGCCAGGCGCTAAACGACTGAGCCACCCAGGCACCCCGACTTTCCTCAGACTTCTAAGAATTGTTCTAGCAGCAAGTGTGCCATATCACCTGGAATTTTGTCTTTAATTAAGAAAGCCCTCCTATGTCAACAATGTCTTTCTTTTCAATCTTACATTTTAGCAACCTTGATCAAGCTCCCTTAAGTTGTAACTTCAGGGGCATTCCCCTAGCTACTGCCACTAAATATCCTATATCCCCATGTCATTGCAAGAGCTCAGGTTTTCCTAATCAAAATTCTTATCTTAGTGTAACAGACTTGGCCTTGACTGAGTATTTAAATGTCTCCGGAGCACTACTATCCTAACAATCAGACTCTGTGTTTGATCATCAGTCATGACTGTTCTATCACTGCAGAAAATAAAAGCCAGTTTATATGCTACCATTTATACCCTCTAGCCCTAATTCCTAGCCTATACATGTTTGTTACAGACCTCAGTTTCTCATTATCTCTTTGGAGGGCATCAATTATAACTTAGTAATATCCAGCCAATTCCATTGTCCTTGGAGTATTTATTTCCCTCTTATTTTTCACATGCCAGATTTACTGTACCAATAAGGATTTCTTCTCTTCTAGGACATATTCCCAGGTCACAAATAGAAATCTTCAGTAATTGGGTCAGCACTTTGTGCAAGGGGCAATTTGTGGTCCCCACATCCTACCTGTATTATTAGAGCAGTCCAGGTTTACTTCTGTCAGTTCGGTTCTCTGAGAAGCAGGCACCAAGATGAGAGTAGACATGTTATTAGGGGAAACACCCATGAAGGACAAAGGGAAAGGAGAGGAGGCAAAGAGAGCCTTCAGGATATGATGCACTTCTGATACCTGAACAAGAAGTGGGAAGATTGGGTAGAAAGCATATCAGACTACAGTGCAGCTCTGAGAATGTTCTTGCCAGGTTGCAGGGGATTCCTGAGTAAAAGTTGTCCATCAGAAAAGTCTTTCAGTGAGCAAAAATGGTCTGGTTCTGGTAACTCTGCTGTCCTCACTCACTGGCTGGGTGCAGCCTTGTGAAACCACGTGTTGGCATGAACATCACATTACATCTAGTGGTATAGTGCCCAGAGGCTATCATTTCCCATTAAGTAGTTAATATTTATTTTCCCCCACCTCTAGCCCTTGGAAATCACCAATCCATATTGTGTTTCTATTGATTTATATATTTCATATAAATGGAACCGTATAATATGTGACCTTTTGTGTCTGCTTTCTTTCATGTAGCATAATGTTTTCAAGGTTTGTTTATGTCATAGCACTTTTTAGTACTTCATTCCTTTTTATGGCCGAATAATAGTCCACTGTATATATATACCACATTCTATCTCTTCATCCATTCATGGACATTTGGGGTTTTTCTACCTTTTGGCTAATGTGAATATGCTGCTATGAACATCTTGTGTACTTGTGTACTGTGTATGTGTCCAAGTAGTTTTTCAAGTCCTTTTAATTATTCTAGTTATATACATAAGAATGGAATGTCAGGGTCAGATGGTAATACGCAGTTTAACTATTCTCTACATCTTACCAACACCTGTTATTTTCTGCATTATCATTATTATTAGTGTAAAGTGGTATTTTCTTGTGATTTTGATTTGCATTTTCCTAATTACCAATGATGTTGAACATCTTTTCATGTGCTTGTTGTCTATTTGTGTATCTCCTTTGGAGCAATATCTATTTAAGTTATTTGCCTAGTTATTAATTGAACGGTCTTTTATTGTTGAATTTAAGAGTTCTTTATATATTTTGGATACTAATCCTCTATCAGATATGATTCGCAAATATTTCTCCCATGGTTATCTTTTCACTTTCTTGATTAAGTTTTTAATTTTGATGAAGTCTATTTTTTTCTTTTGTTACTCATATTTTTGGTGTCATATCTAATAGTCCTTTACCAAATCCAGGGTCATGAGGATTTACATCTGTTGTTTTGTTTTTGTTTTTGTTTTTGTTTTATGGTTTTTGCTCTTGCATTTAGATCTTTATCCTGTTTGATTTTCACAATTTTTGTGAAAAGTACATTGACTTTATAAAGCAGCAGATTTTTGGAGGTTCTTTCTCTGCCATTTTGCATGTGGCTCTATCTCTCTTTGACATTTTAACCTATTCATTTTTTAAGGATTTAAGCCAGTCATTTTAAAGAAAGACATAGATTTGGGATTGTTTGATATTTCCACATAGGTGACTCAGATTATAAAATTTGGTAGTAATACCAAAGAGGTGATGTTTTTCTTTAGTACATACTATCAGAAGGCACATGATGCTAATTGTCCAACTACTGTGATGTTAACTTACATCACTTGGTTAAGGATCATATTTCTACAATGTGAAATTATTATTTTTCTTTTGTAATTAACAAGTGTATTGTGAGGATATAATTTGAAACTATGTAAACATCATGTTTCACATTAAATTTTTGCCAATTGTTTTATCATTCATTGGTATTTCTTACTTTAATAAGTTATTATTATGATGATTAATAATAATTTGCTAAGTATTTTACTCCTTCTGTGTTATGAATGAGTGACCATATCTGTGTCCCTAGGTTGCAAAGAATTTCAAGTTGATAGTCTATAAGTTCCAAAATGTTCAAGGCTAAGTGTCTCATTAGTGGCTATAACCCTATGCTCAGCATAGTGGTTGGGATAATGATTAATAAATATTTATTTAGTAAATTAATCATAAAATGAGTGAGAAAAATTGTTGGCAGATTTCAGTTAAGAATCAAAGAAAATAAGTAGTAATAAGTACATATGAAGATAAATTAGTAATAATTAAGAATAATAGATGAGGTTATCTATCTGCTGAACATAATACCCAAAGCAATGGATAAGGTATCAGTGGTGAAAAAAATCTAGAAATATTCACATGTAGCCAAGGTGATTAAACTATATCTTCAGGTCCTTTAAATTCATTTATATCATAATATGAATGAGAAAAGAGTCATTAATGAAAGGGTAGTTATGTCACTGTAGTGGTAGTTTGTATTATTACTATTCGCCAGAATTTATTCCCTTCATGTGTGAACATTATTACTTTCCTTCTCTGTTGAGCTCAAGCATGACCCTGTGACTCAATTTGGCCAGTGAAAGTTGAGTGATACATGTAGTAAACAATAGCAGAATGAACATTTTTCTCAAGCTCATATAGAAATTCAACAAGATAGACCATAGTCTGGGCAATAAAGCACATCTTCATAAATTAAAAAAAAATAGACATCCAGATGACCAACAGACTCATGAAAAGATGCTCAACATCACTCATCATCAGGGAAAGACAAATCAAAACTACAATGAATATCACCTCACACCAGTCAGAATGGCTGAAATTAACAACATAGGAAACAAGAGGTGTTGGTGAGGATGTGGAGAAAGGGGAACCCTCTTACACTGACAGTGGGAATGCAAACTGGCGCAGTCATCGTGGAAAACAGTATGGAGGTTCTTCAAAACATTAAAAATAGAACTACCCTATGACCCAGCAATTGAACTATTAGGTATTTGCCCAAAGGATACAAAAAGACTGATTCGAAGGGACCCATGCACCCTGATGTTTATAGCAGCATTATCAACAATAGCCAAATTATGGAAAGAGCCCAAATGTCCACTGACTGATGAACGGATAAAGAAGATGTGGTATATATATATGTATAAATACCATGGAATATCACTCAGCTATCAAACATCAAAAATAATGAAATCTTGCCATTTGCAGCAACATGGTTGGAGCTAGAAAGTATTATGCTAAGCAAAATAAGTCAGTCAAGGAAAGACAAATACCATATGATTTCACTCATATGTGCAATTTAAGAAACAACAAATGAACATGGGAGCAAAAAAGAGAGAGGCAAACCATAAAACAGACTATAGAGAACACACTGATGGTTATCGGTGGGGGTGGGGAAATGGGTGAGATAAGTGATGGGGATTAAGGAGTACACTTGCGATGAGCACCGGGTATTGTATGTAAGTGATGAGTCATGATATTGTACACCTGAAATTAATATTACACTGTATATTAACTAACTGGAATTTAAATAAAAACTTGGAAGAAAACAAACAAAAAACAACAAAAAAAGAAATTGCACAATGTCTGCTTTCACATCACAATGGAATTAACTTAGATATCAGTAACAGAAAGACACATGGAGAATTAAAAAATACAGAGAGATTAAATAGCACACTTCTAAATAACACATGGGTCAAAGAAGAAACCTAAAGGGAAATTTTAAAATATTTTTAACCAAATGAAAATGAAATACAACTTACCAAAATTTGTGGGATGAAGTGAAAACAGTGCTAAGAGGGAAAATTATAGCATTAAATGCATATGTTAAAGATCAATAATCTGAGTTAACTATTATGTAACACTATTATCTGAAACTATTTCATTTTAAACTGTTTATGTGAAAAATGATACTTAGTTATAATTTGAAGTTTTTACCATTTTTCCTTAGAACATTTATTTTTTTTCTTTATACACCCTAAAATACCAATCATGTACAAAATTATTCTCTTTGGAGTTTCTCTTTTTTGACAAAAAATTTTTGACCACAAAATTAATAAATTATTTTAAATGATTCAGACATTGTATATTTTCCCTCAAAAATATCTAAAGAGTTAAAATTACCTGAAATAGCAAGGAATTTGTTCGAACCATCTGTTCTATTTATTTCAACAATTGTGCATCTTTATCATGCTTTTGATTTCAAATTTTGTTATATGTGTTGTGAATAAGTAAGCTATAGAACAGCTCATACTTCTGATGTATAACTGTGTCAAATGCATAAGCTATAAGGTATACTGACAGACTAAGGGAGAGGGATAAAGACCTATTTGTTAAAAACCACAAAGATCAAATTTATTTTAAACAAACCTCATTTAAACCGATATTGCATTAAACATTGCAATTTAAAATAAATGATTCTAAATAACCTGACACCTTCTGCCAGAAATACGCTACAAACATTTCTTGAAATATGAAGACTGGACTAATGAAAATGTATCTATAGAATCAATTAGTTTATGGTCTCCCTTTCCTCCCTCTACTCGGAGGTTTAGATAATCTACCCCACCCAAAAGGCAATCATAATGAAACCTCCTATACATGACTTGTTTGTTGGCTACTTAATAGCCATTCTCAACCCCCTCCTCCCTTCTCCAATCTTCACTAAAGGGGCTAAAAAGTCTAGCACTTCCTTTCCCAACCTCTCTTGTAAATAGAAATGGCCATATCATCTAGTTCTGGCCAATTAACTATCAGGGGAAATCTGCTCTGAATCTTCTGAGTAAGTGAATAGAGACACTATTGTGAAGTCCTTAAGCATGCTTCCACCTTTGGATGTAGTTGTGTGAGAACATAATGACTGGAATTGTAGCAACTGTGTGTGATCAAGAAGTAATATGATGTGGGGCTTCTGGCTGGCTCAGTCAGAGGAGTGAGGAGTGGGAGACTCTTGATATCAGAGTCATGAGTTCGAGCCCCACATTGGAGGAAGAGATTATTTAAAAATAAAACTTAAAAAAAAAAAGGAATATGACAAACAATGCTGAAATCTTAAAGCAGAAGGTGAAAATTCTCCAGTTTCTTGATAACATTGAGCTCATGAACTAACCACAGGATAGCCTGACTACAGATTTCTCATCTAGTCAACAATAAATGTCAAATACTGGTTAATACAATGTTAACTGCAATACTGGTTAATACAGTGCTAGTAAATGTGTCTCAAACCCTTGCTACTCAGAGTATGGTCATGATCAACATCATCTGGGAACTTGCAAAATGTAGAATCTCAGGACTCACCTATAAACCTACTGATTCAGATAGGCGTTTTAACAAGATATATAGTTGATTCATATAAACATCAAAATTTAAGAAGCCCCGGTTTCAGTCCTTGTCAAGTGGTCATGGTGTTACTTGCAGTTGCATGCTAGCACTGCTAAATTGCCAAGGTCCTATGGTCTCTGTTGTTTAGTATATGGTACTTTGACCCTTCACATTTCTTTTATTTCTTCATATTAGAATCAAATAAGTGCTATACTTTCGTTTCTTAGTTTTTCACAATTAGGAACTCATATAATTTTAGTTTTCCTTCTCTGTTGTCTTTTGTTCCTGCCTGCTTACCAGAGGAAAAACAGATTTTTTTTAAAGATTTATTTATTTATTTGAGAGAGAGACAGAGCACACAAATGGGGTAAAGGCAAATGGAGAGGGAGAGAATCGCAAGCAGACTCCCCATTGAGCCCAGAGCCTGACCTGGGGCTCAATCCCAGGACCCTGAGATCATGACCTGAGTCAAAATCAAGAGTCGAATGCTTAACTGACTGAGCCACCCAGGTGCTCCCAGAAAGCTTCTTTAATTAATTTAGTTTATTAGGGCTCACCACCAAGAAAAAAAAAAGATGATAGATGATAGATAGATACAATAGAGAAGGAAATATATCTATATCTGTATCTATCTATCTATCCAATCTATAGCAGTGTGCTAACACTGGAATTAAAAAATTATATAAGACATGAGTCATATTTGTAATCAAGATACTCTTGGAGTGCCTGGGTGGCTCAGTCAGTTAAGCCTGTGACTCTTCGTTTCTGCTCAGGTCATGATCTCATGGGTCAGGAGATCAAGATCTAAGGCAGGTTCCATGTTCAGCAGGGAGTCTGATTGAGATTCCTTCCATCTGCCTCTCGACCATGTGCACGAGTGTACTTTACTTTATCTCTCTCAAATAAATAAATATTTTTTTAAAAGATAGCACTTTTATCTTTATTAAACAAATCATTTTTCAATTGAGGAAACACAAATATAAGTTTATATAAAAAGAAAGGAAATACATGAACCTAGGAGAATAATTTGTCATAGTTAATATAAGAAAAAATAAAAGTAATATACTCCCAAAGCCTTTAAATGTATTCCATGTGAAATTTTCACAAAATACTTCACTTTCTTCTAAGTTGCTTTTTGTTAAACTTGTTGCTTTACTCAATAACCAAAATTAAAAATACATAAGACTAACAACAATGTTTATTTTTTATTCAATTATATTTTTAAAAGATATCTTTAAGAGGGATTTATTATGTCCCTGAAAAATTACACTATTTTAAATTCATAAAAATTAATGATTTTATGGGCTGGCCTGGAGCCTTTATCACTGCCCATAGCATTTTGTGAAATGACCTATTCCAACTGACTCGTAAACAAATTTTGGGAGTGCAGTCTATGTCTTTGGTAGCAATAACTACTGTATTTTCTAGATGTTTGGTACTTGCTAATGTAGTACCATTTAATTAAATTTATGGGAAATAATTGCTTGCTCTTTGGAATTAAGACAAAGCAAAACAAAAACTTCCCACTTATGGAAGGTTTATTTTGTTCTACATCCCAGTCAAGACAGTTTCCATGCCTTCTCTAACTTAGTCCTCACGATATCACTGCGATAGGAAAGAGTGTCAGAGATGAAGATACAGCTATTCCAAGAGATGCTACAAGCCAGAATAACACATGAATATGTAATAAAAGAGATTTGTTAATTTCCACCATAAGTAGGGGTTCCAAGAAGCAACGATATATATTTTTAAAGTAAATTTTGAGTGTGTCTGAACAATTTTTTTCTCTCAGGCTACATTCATTAATAAGTTTTGTTTGTCTTCTGTTTTCAAGAAAACCTCCACTGTATTAAGATTGATGATTCCATAGTATTTTGGGCACAATAACTTTCTAATTTGTGCTCTATTGAGTTTTCTGGGGTTCCTTAGCTTGTCCCTTGGGATAGAGCTGGGAAGTAGGGGCAGCTACTCCTAAAAGCCTGAAGAATCAGGCCCCCCATTGCTGGTGCCCTTTCTACAGGCTGTCCTGGGCACCAGATGCTTCTCTCTGCTGTTGTGACAGTTGGGAAGGCGCTGTGTCTTGATTCTTTTCATCATCCTGCTGGGCCTGTTCCTGAACTTTGACAGTAGCTGCTGCTTAATGACAGCAAGGCTGTTGGTAAAATAGTTGTTGCTTGTGTTAAATGATCTATAAATCTATGATCAAACACTGTGGTCTCGGGAAAGTGGGCGTAGAGTTAAATGTGGCCCAACCATTTAATAAGATGAACTGTGAAAATGTTGCAAGGAAGACCAAGTACAAACAAGGTTTAACACCATGGTCATCAGAATCTAAAGACTTCTTTATTACAACATGAGGATGACCTGGTTGAGGTTTTCAAATTCAGCAGTGAGTTGCATTTTTGATTGGGTTTCAGAAGTCAGAGGGACTTCCCAATGAGTCCATTTTCCTAGCAGCTGAATGCTAGTTATCTACCTTTCCTCTGCATACTACAGGGCTTTATGATCTATGTTAGGCAAAGTTGAGGTTGTCCTCTACTTTATAAAAGTTAGTCATTAAGAAGGTTTTATGTTCCACTGTCTTTAAAAAAATTTGAAAATGTCCATTTCAAAAAGATATGTAAATATGCAAAATTTAAAGACAAAAGGAGAAAATCATTAGTTATTATTAAGCTATAAAATTAGTGATAGGATTTGTATACTGAAGGACTAAGATGAACCTCAAGACATTTTTCCTTTGCTTCAGTCAGCCTGGATTTTTAAAGCCAAATAAAGTTTAAGATAAACAGAAACAAATTCATGCTTTTTAAAACTCTAATCAGTGCCTTGGTGCCCAACTTAATTTCTGCTGGTTAGGCTCCTGTACAACCAGCAGACTAAATTCCTAATAGACAGTGAACATGGACAGGGAGCAGCAATATGAACCTCGATTCAAACCACACAGAAGTTGACTTGAGGCATATTAGACCAGATCTACTCTAGCAAATGGCAATTAAATTGTAAACTTGCAAGGCAAATGTATTGGCATGAAGGAGTTACCTACGTATAAAAATGATCTTTTCTTTTGTGTTGTTTGGATAGAGTACTAGAGGCTAGATTTTAGACAGTGTCAAAGAGATAGAGAAAATGAGGGGCCAGAAAATAAGCTCATCCTCACCTATTCCACAGCCAGTTGCTGGACAAGCAAGACCATTTCCATGAAATTTACATGAGGCATTTAAATTGGCTCCCTGAATAAATTACTCTACATGGATATTCTCCTATCTGACATCCTTGCTGATTTTAGATCAGTCTTGCTGCTACATGGAGTATAGTTTATGTAAAATGGGTCAGGATTGAAAAAAAAAAAATTAGGTTGGCCCAATGAGCAGGTTAAACTAGAATAAGAGAATACTTCTCCTGAAGCTTACATTATTCGTAAAATTAGATGCAAAAAAACTTACATTAATGAAAAATTAAGCGTGAGGTCTTCATTACAGGGATATAAGGAATTTACATGTTACAGTAGAATAATTTCTTTAATAGGAAAAAACTCTGGGTTTCAAGAGCTTACACTGCTTCATTTGAGGGAAGAAAAAAAAAAGTAGAATCGTCAGCACCTCTTAAGAACAAATGGGACCCAAGGAATTGAAGATTAAAGTTCACGACTCTTCTGAGTCCCACGGGTTTCCTCTGCTGAGAAGGAGAACATTGCCCACAATGCAAGATGTGAATAGTGAAAGGAGCAGGCTCACCCAGTCTGGCATATCCCTCCTTTGGCTTCCTGCCTTCCCCAAATACACTGAAGCCGATTTTCTCTTCCTCACTTGCCTCAGCTCTGTCCTATAATCAGTACAATAGCTCTGCACCTGACACTTGCACTTAACTAGAAATGTCTGCCCTGAGGTCAATGTTAAAAAAACGTGGCACCAAAAAATGGCCTGAATTCTTCGGAATAAACACTTGTTGCCTCAATCATGATTCATCACAAAGTGAGATCACTGGGCGCCTGGGTGGCTCAGTCGTTAAGCGTCTGCCTTCAGCTCAGGTCATGGTCCCAGGGTCCTGGGATCGAGTCCCGCATCGGGCTCCCTGCTCCGCGGGAAGCCTGCTTCTCCCTCTGCCTCTGCCTCTCTCTCTGTCTCTCCTGAATAAATAAATAAAATCTTAAAAAAAAAAAAAAAAAAAAAAGAGGGGCGCCTGGGTGGCTCAGTCGTTAAGTATCTGCCTTCGGCTCAGGTCATGATCCCAGGGTCCTGGGATCGAGCCCCACATCGAGCCCCGCATTGGGCTCCCTGCTCCGCGGGAAGCCTGCTTCTCCCTCTCCCACTCCCCCTGCTTGTGTTCCCTCTCCCACTGTGTCTTTCTCTGTCAAATAAATAGATAAAATCTTTTAAAAAAATTTCTCTGAGATGTATGCTAAATTAAACAACAAGGAAAAAGTGGCTCCATTTGCTTTTAAAGCTTCAGTTCTAGTTTTTATGTCACCCTTTAAACCATGTGTTCTTGGGCAGATCAGTCTCCATCCAACCATTACAAGGATTCATTTAGATCCATTTTCAACAGCCCTTCTTGCAAAAATTAAGCCCCAGTGCCTTTAAACCATCCAGCGGATATAATGAATTAACTCCTCCTTATGCATCAAGGAAGGTACTACCTTTGTACAATCCTTGCAAGAACTGGGCACCTGGGTGGCTCAGTCGTTAAGCGTCTGCCTTCGGCTCAGGTCATGATCCCACGGTCCTGGGATGGAGTCCCACATCCGGCTCCCTGCTCGGCGGGAAGCCTGCTTCTCCCTCTCCCACTCCCCCGGCTTGTGTTCCCTCTCTCGCTGTGTCTCTCTCTGTCAAATAAATAAATAAAATCTTTAAAAAAAATAAAAAATAAAAAAAAATAAAATAAAGTGAGATCACTGATTATAGAAACATTTTAATTACTCTATATTGCTTAAAGAGTATGAGTTATTTCCTTACTGAAATATAGAAAACAAGTCTAATAACTGTATTGACTCTGAAAAACCCAAATTATCCTCATGATATTTATGATTCTTCAGAATATTCAAATATACATTCCTCACAATATACATTTTACATCTCTAGATACTTTATACTCAGGAAAGTATTTAGAAATCCATGTAGTAATCTTAATGAACTATTTTATATTTTCCAGTTGAATGATATGCTGATAGAATAGTAAGGAACATCTAAGGATATAAACATTAAGGAGAAACAAGGTTAGGTTGTTTGGTAGTGTGTGATGGAGTCTGAAACTCAAGATGTCTTTAAATTGCTGGAGAGGCCATATAGATTCCAGGAATTCCAAATAGTACCTATTAGGGGATGAATTGTATTTTCCCTAAATTTTTATATTAAAATCTTAACCCCCACTACCTCAGAATGTGACTGTATTTGGAGATAAGGTCTTAAAAAGGTAGTTAAATTAAAATGAGTCATTAGGGTGGGCCTTAATCTGATATGACTGATGTCCTTATAAACAGAGGCTATTTGGACCCAGACACATACAAAGGCAAGACCGCGTGAAGACCCAGGGAGGAAACAGCCATCTACAAGCAAAGAGAGGCCTCAGGAGAAAACGACCCTATCAATACCTTACTCTCAGACTTCTAGTTTCCCTAATTCTGAGATGATAATTTCTGTTGTTTAAGTCATTCATTCTGCAGTTCTTTTTTTATGCCAGCCTTAGCAAACTAATAAAGTACACCAATGACTGGAAAAAGATAATGACTTCCCTGAAGTGTTTTGTCTACTGCCCATACAAAATAGTAAACTCTGAGGCAATATGACTGATTAACTCCTTCAGTAATTCACTAATTAATTCATACTGTCAACAAATGTTTTCTATCCACTGGTCACTTGCTAAAGTTTGGAGCTATCAGGGTGTCTTCTCTAGAAATTCATGGCTAGTGGGAGATACAGACATGAAGAAATAATCACGGTCAGTATGGGAGATGTCAAAGAGAGAATATTCATTCCTTTATGCATTCATTTATTTTCCCAATCCAATGCATATTTGTTGAGTTCTCTCTCTGTGCCAGTACTAAGCTGGAGGGATATTGAAATCTCGTGACAAGGTATTTCAGTGAAGCACTTTCTAATAATGTATACATTTTCAAATGAGGAAGGAAGGTTTCACTTAATGTGTTTGACTGGGGTTCATCTGGATATCGCACGAGTATCTCACAACTGAACCTCCATAATAGTGATATTGTCTTCCCTCCTCTGCTCCTCTTTCTGGTTCCCTCATCTTATTTCATGGCCTGGTCCTCCATCCAGTCACTCAAGTCAAAACCTGAGATTAGCCTTGGTCATCCTTTCACTCCCACCATGTATCTGTTGGGTCATCAAGTCTGGTGACTCTTCTCAAATATCTCTAAAGGCTCTAACTCTCTCCATACTTTATTCTGTATTTCAGGCCTTCATAATCTCCTGCTTAGATTAGTTTAGTCTATAATTGTTATAGTCTACAATTTATTATCTAGATTATTATCTTCTATAGTAGGAGAATCTCTACTCCTTTTTGCCTCTCATTCTAATCAGCCTTCCATATTGACTCAAGAAGCATATTTCTAAAGTGAAAACACAAGTCAGCAGCTTTTTTGCTCAGTATTTCATGATGGCTAATGGGATATAACATGAACCTCTTAACCCAAAATAGTAGGTTCTTTTTGCTACTCCAGCCACACTTCCCACCATTTACCAGAATGTATCTTAAGTTCTTATCATAAGAAAATTAGATTTTGAGATTTTAAATATAGAATATAAACCTGAAAAAAAATAGGGGGAAAAAGGAAAAATTTTTGTCTTGTTTTGTTTTTGCTTTTTTAGTACTTGTCAAACTGAGGAGAGGATAACCATCCTAGATCTTAATATTTGTGTACCCTTTTAATATTTATGATTTCATATTCATTAAGCCAAATGTTCTTGCCCAGGTTCTATTTATAATTATTATCATCATCACTCTCCCTGCATTATGCATACAAGACTTCACCACATGTAGGGAGGGAGGAGGAAGACTACACTATTCAAAGAAAATGTATGATTATATTTAATTAAATAGGAATAATCCTTACCTTCTAAGATCTTGATAATGGAGATTGGAAAATATCATGTGGATATAGGTGAACAACAGAGTAAATCAATTCAACATGTTTTCCTCGACTGTATTTGATTTTCTTAAATCTGACTATATAGAGTCATGTAATGGACCCATTAAAAATGTTTAAATACATAACAAATCTTCATATTCTTTTCTCACAGGAAAAGAAGTTTTTAGTGAAGAACATTTTGAAGAAAAATTGAAACATCCAAACCTTTAACTGAAGGAAGGCAATAGGAAGGCATATAGTATATTTTTCATGAGTAGTAGAATATGTATTATGTCTCACGACCTCCAAATTGCATATGCTGTGCTTAACCCCAGAAGCAGAATCAAGGAGTTTTTTAATATAGCTGAGAATATAAACAGTTGTTTTCCTCTTACGTCAATAGATCTGCTAAAATACAATTTTGTGATCCATTTCTTCAGAATAATAAACATCCAGGGAAAAAATGCCCACATGTTGTAAATCAGACAAAGAAAAATTCTCTCAATTTTTGAGAGCAAAAACTGACAGTCTGGGTCTTTATACATTGAATTTTTGGCTTTTTTTTTCCCCCCACCAAAAATCAAATTGCTGATATTCCTTGCCTACATTTTTGGCATGTATCACATCGCTAGAAATCAATAAATATTAAGAAATTCTTTTCAAAAGACTAACAGTTTCGGGCCACCCAACCATGAATATTGTCTTCAGAAGTTCCAGCCTTCTGGAGCCAGCCATGGAATTCATGAGCGTTCTGGGAGGGAATAGTCCTGCAAGGATGTCTGAGGACAAAGGTCCTGAATACTATGTTAAGAAGCACTGATCATCAAAGAGAGAAGAAGAACCCAGCTTGATTTTAATGAAATCTGTTTAAAGTGCAGGAAAGGCAAGGAATGTGGAAAACATCAGTGAGTCGGGAAGCAGGTTGGAGGAGGAGGCCCCGGTCTATTCAGAAGATTACTTGGTACCTGACGATAATTAGATGGTCTCTTGGAAATATGTTAATGGAAGGCCCTTATTCTGGACAGGTATGTTTCCTTTCCAAACCTCAAATCATTGCCCAAACTGGATCTGTTAAAACCCTCCTGCCTACACAGTTGGGATTGGAGATTACAGTCTCTTCATTGTCATTTCCACGGCTTCCACGAAAGCTTCCTGCCCTCCAGGTTTTGTGGCTAAATGGAAGTTTCCAGCCTCCAGGGCTGCTAATTTAACAGCGCTCGTATTAGAGTTCAAGGAAAATAATCCTTTTTTAAAAGGGTACATTAAGTTATTTCTCATTAAATCATGAGAAAAACCTTTTCTACCAATTATAAAGTATTAAAAAGTTACCAATTATTAGGAGCTTTACTGACAAGGTCATTTGTAAGAGAATCATTCAATCTAGCCAAAGAAAACTGCGGCTGAGAACACAACTATAAACAATTCTTCAGCTAAATTCTCAGGAAATTAATGTTTCTGTTATCTATATTTATATTTAGAGAAGGAGCGGTGAGAAGATTTCATCCTTGAACTGAGAAACTACCTCCGAGCTCTTTGCAGAGAAAAAGAAGAAAGTTTGATTGCAGTGGCAGGCTTGAACAGTTTGGACGTGTAGAGTATTGATTTCTCTCCTGTATTTATTCTATTCTTGTGTTAGGAAGTGTTAAATATCTGGAGAGGGATGGCAAAGTGGACATTTTTAAAACAGTTTGACATGATTGAAAGTCTTCATATTTGTCAAGGTGTTTACCTGCTATATGGAATTGGTTTTTTTTTGTTTTCACATTTTTGCTCTCAATAGATGTCATATCCTTGAGATGTGGCAAATTCGCGTCTCTGAGATACCAGTTTCGCACTCTAACACCAGATGCAGTCGGTTGTGGACTAGGGAGTCACAGTATGTTGATCTACCTATATATTTTTGCCCCCCCCCCCTTTTTTTTTAAACTAATGAAACAGTTGGTAAGTACAGGGAATTGCCTGAATTGCACTGACCAGCACACGGATCAAACACCGTTCTTAGTACTGTATTCTAACCAGGCATGGCCATTCTTTAGTCATGTCTCAAAAGGTACCACAGTTCCCAAGTTGGTTTCTCTGGCAACTGTAGAGACAGTTGAATTACAATTTGTAATTGACCAGTCACTAGCCCTGGGGATTTTTCTTCATCCGCCAAGCTTCCATGTGGCCTGTGGAGTGTGGAAAGTGGTTGCCCCTCCCAGTTTCCTGGGTCCTTTGAGACAGAGCCAGTGAACCACAACTCTCTGTGTTCTGATCACTGGACAGACTTTTTTTTTTTCTTTACAATTCATTCAGAACTGCTTTTACTTTCTTAAAAGACTGTTATTCCAGGAAACAATGCTGCTTGTTTGGGATTGTTTTGTGCTTTTCATACCTGTTGAGCTCAAATTATGCTAAAGCTGCCAACTCACTTTATAAAGAGTCATCTGGAAAACAATTTGAAAATGTCACCTTGTTGCTTCCTTTATAAATTTCACATCAATACGACTCCCATATGACCAAATGTAATGAGAATAACTTGCTAGGCTCCTAACATGTTTCTCAGATATTCTTCATGTGGAAGCCATTTCAGATAAGTTGTCTCAAGTTAAAGATCTTATCAAAGACTCTTTGTGTCTTAAATAAATTTATGGAAAACTCCTTCTCAGCCCTCAAAAGAATATTTTGTATATTTTGTCCTCAGTTAATGTGTAGGAAGTCTTGGCATCTGAAAATATGCTAGTTAATTTAGGCACTGAAAATCAGTCAAATATGTCACAAACACAGAATAATTCCAAGTGAGCCTGATATTGAGAAGCATTACATATTTTGAGAAATATCCAAGCACCTTCCTCCACTGGTTTATGTATAAATAAATTACCAAATTTAGATAAGCAAGGTAATTGCATTTAGAATGATAATTACTTAGAGTTGCATTTACGTTTATTTTTCATTTTCCACGAACATCGATTTGATCTAGGTAGGTGAAGACAGTAGACTGATGTGAATCTTTACCTGTTTAAGTCCATATCAGTGCACAGATGTTTGGGACAGAGGCTGTGTGGAATTGCCAGGCTGAAGAGAAATGGACTTTGTGAGCACCAACACCATGGAGACCCCTCTACTGCCATTAGAAGGGAAGCACTCCTTTTGCTTCCCATTGTCAGTCACACTATCGATCACCAGCACCTTCAGAGGAAACATTACCACCAATGGTACAAACCGAGCCTGAGAAGTAACTCAATTAACATGATTCCAAAGCCATGGCCACTTTTTCAAGATGTGTTCTCACTCACTCGGTAACTTTCCTGTTTTCATTGATTCCGGGCACTCGGATTCTCTGAGAATATATATGACCAAGTGCTCTTTTGCTTTTATGGCTTACCATAGCACAGATTGCTGCAGATGTGAATGTTCTTGTTGGCATACATGGAAGAATGACCTTACTTTATAGTGCTATTATAAAAGCACCGTTTAAGCCAGCCTTTCAATTTTTGTGTGACAGAAGAAGGGGCTAATCTTATGGGTCTTGACCTCTCTCGAGCATTCAAACTATTGATGACAGAACGCAAGCCTTTTTACATTCCCTGCTTGTCATTTTCTTGGCCTTAGATGGTTTCCATCCCATTTTGGTGCATATGCCTTATTGACATCCTGTGTTGCAAAGTCATGTATCTTCTCAGCTTCAACACCTCTGGTCTACTCTTCTGTAAGGATTAGGGAGAGAAATGATCTTCATGGGTCCCAGACCTTGCTTTCTACATCTCCAATTCACAGCAGCAAAAATACTACTAGAGGTATGAGACCTCCTACCTTATTAATAAGAATACCTAATCAATGCATTATTTCAAGCAACTGGTTGATCATCCAATTTCATGGCTCACATTTATTCACTAAGCTGGATCTTCCTCAGAGATACCTTTAATTTCTTTTACAGCTGATGTCTCAAATTAGTTTTATATTTTTTTACTAAGGTTTCATTGAGGATTCCATCGACTGCACTTATTCTCCCCTTAGGCATTTATCAATACTCTATACAAATTTAAGCAGCAACATTTTTTAATTCCTCATAAGGATATACATAAAAATATAAAATTTTAAAAGTTGTACTGAATACAGTACAAAAGAAGGCATAAATTATACTAAAGGGAGCATCTTAAGCCATCTGTCAGTTTTGTGGTTTTCCTTGGAGATGCCAAGGTGCCTGTTGCTCCCAAATTCCCTCAGGGGGGCTCCTTATGCAGGGCACATCACCACTCTTACCATATACAATTGGCCTCAGAGTGTGCTCTAGACACAAAGACACCCGCATGGAGTCTGGCCAGCAGAGTGTACATTTTCCTGGCGAGAGCACTTTCACCAACTGGGCTGCCTTAAAATGGATAAGACTGACAGACCCAATCAGATGTTCATCTCTTTTGTGAAGTTTGAATGGGACATTCAAAGAAAGGCTGAAGACAATAGGGGGGTAAAGTTGCTGAGAGATACACAGAAAGGAAGCAGTAAGCAGAAACTATGGGGATGTAGGACTCAGTGTTAAGAAAATGCCTCAATAGAGAAGAGAAGAATGGGGGGCCAGCTTGCCAGTGACAGCAGGAGTTGTAGATGCAGACAGAGAGTGACTTAGTTGGTGTCATGTGGAACACCAAAGCAGGGGAGAGTACACACGGTGACGTGTGCTGAGGGGACAACTTGGTTCCCTAGAGCTGTTTTAACCCTAAACGATCATCCACTTCTTCGTGGTGGCTGGCTCTGTGGTTGTGGGCATATTCTGAAAATTATTTCCATCTCTATGACTTCAGTTAGTCGTCCACTTTGCTCCTCTGCAATTCCCCATTTATCTTCTCAATAAACAATAGCCAGAGTGTATAGAATTCTTAGGAGACAGAAAAACTTGCCCCGTATTTATTTTTGGTCATTTTTTGGTGGGGGGAGTAGAGGATCTCTAGCCTAGATCACTTGCAATTATACTGTTGAGAAAAGTTATAAATTTGGCAAAAAAAAAATTAATTAACATTAAAAGCGGTAGTAAAAGAATTGTAAAAAGAGTATTTCCCAACTGTTTTCTGAGGGACACACATGGAGGCAATTTTTAAAAATGAGAATTTAGGAATGAGGATGATGTGCTAAGTTTGGATTTAGGATGTACATTAGCTTATTAAGACCTCTGTAAACACTTGCAATTAAGAACAAATAGGACTTCTGTTTAACCTAGCAAAAGAAAACACCTTTTCATTGCATCAGAGTAACAGATCATATCTTACCAAATTATTTTTTCTATGGTATGCAGTTTTTAAAACTTTGACCAATTACATCTTACAAAGCATAACTGTCCTTGAGATTGTACTTAGCTGTGTATTATTCTAAATTTTGGGATTCTTGTAGCTCCCAATGTCATGCAAGAGGTCTTAGAAATAATAGCAAAGGTATGTTGGCCATTAAAAGTTCTGCACATACCAGTTTGGAAAATTCCTTTCTGTCTCTTCTCATCCACCCTCGGGTTGTCTATAGTAGATTTCCTTTGTGGATTGTCAGTGCAATTTACAGATTTTACACATAAACTTTATAAGCTGAGGAAATTGGAAGAGCAGTTAAATGTAAGCTGTGAATACAGTTATCTTAACATCTCTGAAACAATGTGATAAAGATTGAAGAGACCAACAGGGATTGGATAAACACATGTTTCACTCTCCTGTATGGCTATAACTGGATTTCTGTACTACTTGCTACAGGATAATAAAATACTGGGTATTCTGAGATACATAGTTTGACACACAAAGTAAAAGGTTCAAATTTTATATCTCAGTAACATATAAGAGATGGCAATTAACAAAATTTTAGTAGGAGTTCAACTAGTTTACTGGGAGAAAAAAGAAAGAGAAAAGGATTTTAATTATAAAACCAACTATTGCTTTAATCTAAAAAAGATTATTTAGGGGCATAAAAGTAGAAAATCACTTGTGAATTTTGTGATATCTCCTTAATAACTAAAAGTAGAATATAGTTACATGCAATCTTTATGTAGTCGTAGCTTTCAACTCTGATAATACTTACGTATAGAGTTGTGTGGGGGAAGGCAAGAATATTAAAATTTTCAGATTGTTAAAGTAATAAATGTATCTTTTGAAAATTTGAAGAAGCATAGAAATTACCACCCACTCATAATTACAGTGTTTAGAAATATCGACTCTGTTATATTTGGCAGATATTATTTCCAGTCCTTTTTAATGCATATATCCTTTTACAGAATTGAGATATTAATACATAATTTTTCCAACTTTTACCTGTGCTATTGTTTTATCAATATTTCCATATAGTCCATGGTATTCAACCAAATAAAGATTATTAAGAACTCTTTCCAATTCTCATTTTAAGAATTACAAAATATTGCATTGACATGTAGGTAACATTTCTCCTGCACTGGTTAATTCAGGTTTATTTCTATCTGAATCTATTTAAAATATCAGGTTTACTCATAAGATGTGATACATGTACATCTTTTTTCTTTTTCTTTCTTTCATTCTTTTTTTTTTTTTACATCTTTTTTTCTTTAAAACATTTTTACATTGGGATAGATTCCAAAAACAAAATTAATGGGTCAGGTGTTTCAATGTTTTAAAAACTTGCAATACATAGGCCAAATATTTTGTTGTAAATCTTAAAAAAAGTACATTCTCTACTGTAACATTTTAGAACCTTTATATTTATTCATTTGTGAATTTCTTGTTCACATCCTTTTTACTCACCTATGGGCCTATGTATTTTTTCTTATTGATTTTATATGAAGTTTTTTTTCATACTAATTTTGCATGTTAAAATATTGGTAATTTGTTTATATTGCTTGGTCTTTATATTATTTTAATAAATAGAAGATTGATGATCATGTTCTAAAAACTACTGATAATTCTACTATGATTTCTTCATTGCCTTATAAACTTAGTATATCCATTTATTTGTCTTAGTGCTTATGCAAATTAGGAATGAATCCTCACTCTTGGCCATTGTACTTGTGAGAGAGAATTTTCTTTTCTTTTTTTTAAGATTTTATTTATTTATTTGAGAGAGAGCAAGAGTGAAAGAGTTAACAGAGGGAGTGGGAGAAGCAGACTCCTCACTGAGCAGGGAGCCCGACGACGTGGGGCTCAATCCCAGGACCCTGAGATCATGACCCCAGCTGAAGGCAGATGCTTAAAGGACTGAGCCACCCAGGCACCCCCAAGAGAGAGAGAATTTTCTGAACACCTGTTTAGGGACTAGTAAGCAGGTCTTATTGTTCATTTATTCCTTAACAACATTTGGAGGGAGGAGGTATTTTGACCTTCTTATGCAAACCTCTATCACAGCAGAAATGGGTCTGTGATAACATTTCATGAAAATTCTCAACTTGTCAGTAGAGTGCAATCAGTTTCCTCTAGCCTTGAACAGAATCGAAGAGAGTAAACTGCACTCTAAATAAAGAGACGTTGGATATAAGATTTTGTAGAGGTTTTTTGCTCCACCCCCAAGTGAGTCTATCATCTAGGAAAGAAGCATCTAGGTCTTGGCCAGACTTGCTTATGAAAAGTGGGAGATAGTCACAGACTGTTTATTTCATCCAATGTGTACTGCCAATTCTTGTGATATAAACTTCTTTGTAGAATCTGTGTCTGGACTATTTATTCTATCTTATTGACCTGATGTTTATTCTAATAATATCACTCTATTTTAATTGTGTAATTTTATAACAAAGTTTAAAATCTTGTATGGCAGATACCCTATTATTAGTCTTTTGTTTATTATTTCCTAAATATTAATGTCTATTTAATCTTTCTAATAAAATAGATCAGATTCTGAAATCTTCCCATTGGGATTTTTATTGGATTTTCATTAAACTTATGCACTAATGTTAGAAGAAAATTATATTTTAATAGACATCATACCTCACAAAAGTCAAAATGTGTAAGTTTCTCTGAAGTATAATGTCTAAAGGATTGAAGTTTGTTGTAGTGGAAAGAATAGTGGGTTAGGCATTAGGAGATTTGGTTCCCAGGTCTGGTTCTCAGTTTTCTACCTTTGCGAACATAGGCAAATTAATTCACTGCTTTATGGCTCAGTTTCTTTATTTGAATAACAAAGAAGTTGTATTAGATGAGGCATTAGAATGGTCAATGAGTTCCATTCCAAACTGTGAATGCAATGAACATATGATGTTTTTAAAAATAATTGTTTTTTGCCCACTGGCTGCTTAGCAACACTATCTTAGTTTCCTCCAATTTTAACACCCCTTTCTTAGTTCAAGGTATATTCCACAGAAACGGATGGAAATTATTATGCATTAAAAATTCTGTCTGCCTTATAAAGAGATTACCTAATTTCACGTGGAATGGCACCCTGCACTGTACACATAAAACTAGAATCCTAGATTTGGGGCTCATTTGGTTTTTAGTGATATAACCCTTCTATTCTTAGGCTATCTTACATAGAATTCCACAAAGAAATTAACCTGGTGGGAAAGAAAAAAATGAAATAGTGTTGTAGAATAAACATAGCCAGTAATATGCTACAAAACAAATCAACAAAACAACTTGGTTGAAATGAATTATCACAAATCAACAAAACAACTTGGTTGAAATGAATTAATCATTAAACAAATGATTAATGTCCCAACACATTGGGACATTGTGGCCAATGCTTAAAACACACTCTAGAAAACTATAACAAAAAGCATAAACAAAGCTTAATTCTCTACTAGCATCTTAACTCTGCTTACCTTGAGAATATATAAGCTTTGTTATTTTGAACTTAAGCCATGACACAGGGTAGATGCCTACAGAAACTAAGTCTGAACTAAAGATGATGTTATAAAGTTCACCCGTCTAGAAATAAAATCATCTGATTATATATCCTGGCTCTTGCCTTTGGCAAGTAACCGTCATCGTGGTTCATTTTGTTACCTGTTGAGGAGTCTATCAATCAACTCTTTCTTCTTAAGAACACATTCCCAAAACCCAGTAACCTAAGACAACTCTCATTTGTTCTTCTACATGCATCTGCCATTTGGCTGGGGTTATCAATATGCTACAAAACAAATCAACAAAACAACTTGGTTGAAATGAAGTCCAACACTTGAAACCCACTCATAATTTTTAAATATAGCAACCTAAAATACAAAAAATAACAGCTTATAAATGCTGAAGCAACTTGTGCAAGCAGCTGGAACCAGAGAAACCAGACTCTTTTGTGTCTTAATACAATTAAAATATATCATTCTCTCATGTCATCATTCAATCTGGATTTGCTCCACGGTGTCATTGAGAGAATCAGGGTCTTTTCCTACGTAATTCACGAGCTCCTAGGGCCTCATGTTTCTCTGCATTTAATGGTGCGGATGAGCAAAGAGATGAGGGAGAAGGCACTTTCACTCTTAGCCACCTAAGTCTGGGGATGACGTCACTTCTCCCTACTTTGACCTCAGTTGTGTGGTTCTATGTAACTGCAAGGGAATCTAGAAAATAGAGTCTAGTGATATGCCAAGAAGAAGAGAATCTATTCAATGGTAAAACCAGCAATCTCTGCCATAGTCAGCCATTTTTGTCATGATATGTTACCTCTCTTTCTCAACATATAGAACACACCTCCCTCTCCCCTGGAGAGAACACTCAATCCAGTCTTTGCATTCAGTGTAAGCCTAGGCTATCCAAAAGATGAACAGTACTCTCCATCAGTCTAATTGTGGCTCCTTATTGTCTGGTGACCTATGAAATAAATAAATAAATAAATGGCAAGTTTCCTGCTCTTCTCATACACAACAGGCAGACATTGAATGTCATCTGCCCTGGCAGTTAAGTTATTGCTTTATTTATTTATTTTTAAAGATTTTATTTATTTATTTGAGAGAGAGAGAGAGAACACAAGCAGGGGAGAGGGGCAAAGGGCGAGGGAGAAGCAGGCTCCCCACTCAGCCGGGAGCCTGCCTCAGGGCTAGATCCCAAGACACTGAGATCATGACCTGAGCCAAAGTCAGACACTTAACCAACTGAGCTACACAGGTGCCCCAAGTTATTGCTTTGGTTAGGTGGTGATGATGTTATCTGGAAGGGACTGACTTGCCCATTATTTTTGTCAGTTATTCCCCATGACTGTATCTGAGGTGGACATGGGGAGTGTGCCCTCCTTGGAAAGCTGTGTAGATTTTCCAGATGGCTTCTAATGAACAAAGCTTGAGGGCCCAAAATTTGTTTTACAGCCTGAACAATCAAAGTGTTTGTTCATCCTGGGCTCATGTTTTTTTGAAAGACTCACAAAAAGCATAGTAGGCATAAGACCTATTTGCTTTTAATAAAATCCATGAGCGAGTAACTAGACAAGTCTTAACGTCCAGTGTGGAGCCCAGTGCAGGGCTTGAACTCATGATGCTGAGATCAAGACCTGAGTTGAGATCCAGTCTGACACTTAACAGACTGAGCCACCCAGGCACCCTGATAAAATGCTAGAACAGAAAAGATTGCAACAAGGATACAGTTCCATCTCTACTTTCTTCTAACTTCTTCCACATTTAATTGTTTAAGTATCACAGTCCTGGAATCTGGAAATACTCAAGCTCTCCCTACTCCATTCTCAAAGTAGATTGTTGGCAGAGGGAGGTGGTACTATTACTCCGAACTACCTATATATTTGGTCAGAGGAAGAGGTAGTTGTACATTGCCGTGGACACCACACGGCAGTTACTGGTTATTCTGGTTAGTGCCATACAACGCATGAACTCTTACATATAGATACTGAGTTACTGTAATTTACTTTAAAACATTTTTTAAAAGAGTGCATTTATTATTTTTACCACAAGGAACCTGAAAATTGGATAGTCAGTCTGTGGAAAATTGAGACTTAACTGTAGAAAAAAACGAACACATATATTCTCTGGATTATGGCTGGATAGGAATCTAGTAACTGCCTACAATGGAGGCTTGTTAAGAAAAACTCCAGAGCTACCTAGACATAATTTGAAAATCACTAATAGAGTCCTTATGGTAGACAGTTATGGGTTCTAATTCTTTACACACCCCTGAATTCATGTTCTTTTCCATGTAAATTTGTAGTTCCTCTAACTAGAGACAAAGTATCTTTCTTTATTCCTTGACTTTGGGCTCAGCTACATGACTTACTTTGGCCAGTGGATTTTAGTAGATGTGAAGTAAGCAAAAGGCTTGAAATGTACTTGCTTGATTGGGCTTGGCTTTGCCCTTCTTGCCTTTCCCATAAGGAAAAATGCACCACCCCAAGGAGGCTGAAAGACATTTCGAGAAGAATTTGTCCCATGTTGCCTCTTGGAGCCAAGGCTATCCAAGCCCAGCTGAACCTAACCCCAGCCAAATGGCAGATGCATGTAGAAGAACAAATGAGAGTTGTTTTAGGTTACTGGGTTTTGGGAATGTGTTCTTAAGAAGAAAGAGTTGATTGATAGACTCCTCAACAGGTAACAAAATGAACTACGATGACGGTTACTTGCCAAAGGCAAGAGCCAGGATATATAATCAGATGATTTTATTTCTAGACGGGTGAACTTTATAACATCATCTTTAGTTCAGACTTAGTTTCTGTAGGCATCTACCCTGTGTCATGGCTTAAGTTCAAAATAACAAAGCTTATATATTCTCAAGGTAAGCAGAGTTAAGATGCTAGTAGAGAATTAAGCTTTGTTTATGCTTTTTGTTATAGTTTTCTAGAGTGTGTTTTAAGCATTGGCCACAAGCCACATTGGGACATTAAGTAACCACAATACTAACACATTTCAATATTCAACTGGCAACAAGGCCTACAATTACAGTTAAGCTTTTATTCGCTGTGTCTGCAATTACCTAACCAGTGAAAGGAGATTTTCATGATTGCCATTAAGAGTTTAATTATGACCGAGTTAGATACAAGAACACTTGTTAGCTGGATAGCTATGCATCCCTGTGGTTATGTTTGCCCATCTGAGGACAGGGCCGAGAAAGACAGGCGAGAGTAGTAAAGGTAGCCAACCGATTGCATTCATGTGGACTCGGGACCCATTGCTGCCAGTCTAATTTTCATGCTTTCAACGTGGCATGGGCCACATTAGTGGCCTCGGTGACTTGGAAGAGCTGATGGACTTCAAGCACAGAACAACCCTGATGCAATCCTCTTGCTGTAGGAGTCTGGATACTTACTCTGTAACAAAGGGTGGAATAAAAGAAAGTTCTTAGCATCTCAATTATAACAGACAAAATAAACACTTTGGGTTGCTTGAAAAAGAACTGAAAGATTGGATATTACTAATTCTTTGGTTTTATTTATTGAATGTTTCTGTCACTTTAATAAGCCATTTACAAATGTAATCCAACACTGAATATTTAGTGGCTTTGTTATAAACCATATCAAGCAATTTGAATCTAAGCATGTCAGAAGAAAATGTCTCTGGTTTGCCGAGTTGTTTGACAGGCATGTTTATTGGCAGATAATAAGCCAAAAGTGCCATTGTTTTTTTTTTTTTAAATCTGTGGAATCCAAATAACGCTATGAACAAAGGCTCCACTAGGAAATAGCAGAAATAGATAGGTATTATGGAGTGCTTTGGAGAAGATGGTTAGAAAGCATGTTAGATCATAATGGAACTAAGCAAAGGTGATCTTATTTATCTGAGTGTCTGAAGTACATATTGTCCTGATTCATTGTTTGCTTAAATAGGATAGCAGTGATTATAAAACAGGTAAAAAAAAATTCATGTTTTTGTTACATAAAAAGAAGAAACATTATTCATTGTCCATATGCTAAATTTATTTTTTAACAAGATATGTCGAACTACTTTAACAGCTCTAAAATAGTACTTTTCTCCTCAGCTCAAACCTATTCTATCATTTTAACTATTTGGAAAATAAATTTGATGACTTTTAGAATGTACCAGGGCATGAAGGAATTTCATGCCACAATAAATTATATTTTTAGAAAATGTTTGAAATTTAGCTTGAGCCCCAGAAAGATGAAATTACTTTCTCTCATATGTAAAAATTTATATTGAAGCAGAATTTTAAAATATGCCATCAATGATTATTTTAAGTTGAACAGAATCAGAATTATGCTTTAATTCAATTTTATTCATTTGGATTAAAATTTAGTGAATTTTTTTAAAGTACAAAACATGGTCACATGATCCACTCTTTCAATAAAATTGCATGTTAGAATTTAAAGTGAAAACCTTGCAACTTAGAATTAAATGTGGAAATGGGAAGACATAAAGTATCCCAAAGAACAAAGTCAACATAAAGTCACATTAGAAAAATGGCCCTGTGATGGAAACGAGTGAACGTGTTAGAAAGGAAGACATGAAAAGAAGGCAAGACCTAAAATACCCAAAGTGATTAGATACTGTGTATGTGAGAGCAAGAGGTCCACTCTCTAAAAGTCTTCAGAGACATCTTTTCTACCATCTAGAATTTAAAAAAAAAAAAAGAAAAAACCACACGCACACAATTTATTTGTTTTTTGCTTTTCGTTTTTATTTTGTTCATTTTTAAAGATTTATTTATTTTAGAGAGTGTGCACACAGTGAGGGGGGGTGCGGGGGAGGGGTAAAAGGAGAAGGAGGGAGAGAATCTCAAGCAGACTCCCTGCCGAGCGCTGAGCCTCATGTAGGGCTCAATCTCAGGACCCTGAGGTTGTGACCCGAGCCAAAATCAAGAGTCAGATGCCCAACTGACTAAGCCACCCAGGCGCCCCACTTTTTGTTTTTAACACACTCTTTTGTAGCACTCATTATAACCAGACACTAGCTACTAGCGAGGTACTTTATCAACTTGTATCATTTTCCCAGGTACTCCATCAGGTAGGCATTGATATTACTACTGATGCCCAAAGCAGGTAATAACTTGCCCGAGAGCACACAGCAGTAAATTGTGGAGGTGATATTCAAACACAGGCAGGCTGATTCCAGAGTAAGTGCACAGAACCACTATACTTCATTACTTCTGTAGTAATTCAACAAGTAGCCAATTCTTTGTCTACATTTATGCCCCATCTATCTTTATATTTTCAGATTGTTGCAAAGTGTATATGTATTAAACTGAACTCTAATTTTAGCCAACATAACTTGCATGTTATTCTTTTTTTTTTTTTTAATGTATTCCCTGAACACAATCGAGAAATTGTGGTTCCACCGGTGGAGTAAAATCTTATGTGTTCAAATACAAAGAGCTTTTCCCCCAAAATTTTCTCTGAGAGAGAACATACCTTACAATTGAATTATTCCCAGTTTTTTTTGGAGAAGGCAAATGAGAAATAACCATTAACATGTTAGTTTTGGATGATCACAGAGGTTATGTATAATCTCTATGCTTTTTTTAAGGGGTCAAACACAGATTTACTTATTATCTTTGGGACTAAAACCTTCCAATTGTGTTAAATGTCATTTTACATAAATCTTGTACAGATCATTTTAAAAAGCAAGAAAATGAATGATTACATTACAGAGATCACATACTATAAAAATTCTCATAACTAAAACAGACACAAATAACAAGAGCAACAACAAAAATCTGAAACTTTCCTAATGTTAATCAAATAGGAACTTATAACTTGGGATAAAAGTTCCATGACAGCATCACATATTGATTCAAAAACTTTCTGTGTCAAATAAACTATGTAAACTAAAAGATAAAGCTTTCTAAGAAATGACAAAGATACAAATGACAAAGATACAACTCAACTGATAACAAAGAAATTGATGTTGAAGATGCATAAGAAGCATTTAAATAAAATTGTTTCATAGAATGTGAGTGAAAAATGTTCCTAAATTGAAATATCATTTTTAGCATGTGACATTAACTCATATCTATAACTAAATTTTTTAAAAGAAGTACTAAAGGGGAACCTGGGTGGCTCAGTCAGTTAAGGGTCTGCCTTCAGCTCAGGTCATGATCTCAGAGTCCTGCGTTTGAGCCCCACGCTAGGCTCCCTGATCAACAGGAGCCTGCTTCTCCCTCTCCCTCTGCTGCTCCCCCCGCTTGTGTTCGCTCTCTCTCATTCCCTCTCTCTCAAATAAAGTCTTTAAAAAAATAAAAAATAAATAAAAGAAAAGAAGTACTGAAAAGAGACACCTGACCTTTTCCTGTGTAATCTTAAAAGTTTATGTCCGAAATTTTTGTGGTTATATGTGGTTATATGTGCTAACATATAATGGCTATATGCAGTTTATGATATAAAAACTTTAAGTGTGTATGATTTTAAGTATTTTATACATAGAAGTTGAGTTATTTTCTTTAGCTGCTGTCTTCATTGTTTGAACAGCAGAAATGAAATAAGGAGGCTTGCTTCACTAGCTCTTTGTCTAATTCTGTATTCTGTTGAGTACTGCTCATGATTAAGAACCTCAATAAATGTTAAATGACAATATTGACTCTTGTACTCTCCTTTTAAATATACTTACCCTTGAAGCTTGCAGTGAATATGTGTACTTTTATTTTTATTAGAATATACATATTTCACAATTTAAAAAACTTGTTGCCCATATATATGTTTGTATATGTTTTATGTGTGTGTGTATCTGTCAGTATTAACAATTTTAAGTTTTTAGAAGAATTGAGCTCACACATTTATTCTCGGAACTTGTGTCAGTACTAACTAAATATACTATAACCTATGTTGGAAACGTTTGGGAAGCACAAAATAATGAAGCTATAATATTCTTAAGAAAAGAAAAATAGGCCCCACCAACTATAGACATTGCCTTGTAAGTAATAGTCTATCATTAAATATTTTATGAGTATTTCACATAAAATAGTGTTTAAGAATGTGTTGCAAAATATAGGATTATGTTCTGGAGGAATGTGGGTTTAGACTTATTCAAGAAGATGATCTCTATGATGGAATTTACAGAAATTGACCGACACCAATGAACAATGGTCCTAGGGGGGCACATATCACAAGTGTTAGGAGAAAAACCCTTACAAATGACTAGAATTCTCACAGTACTTTTAAGTGGTACAAAATAAGACTTGTCTGGCTGGAGAGATGAGTGTGTGTGTGTGTGTGTGTGTATACACTAGTGTCTTGGAATTGAAATGAGATGGAGTTGATTATCAAATTAAGAATTTATACTTAAACTAATATATAATGGAATGTCCACTGGAGATGCTTAGTTGAAAGAAAATATTTTATAGAAATAATGATGACATGAAAATCGCCTTTAAGTAAAATGATCTTTGTAGCTACATATGTGATGAATTAAAGCAGCAACAAATCAGATTCTAGGCAAATCAGAATAGAAAGATGACTATGTCAGTATAGAGAAGGAGTCTATACATGAGATGATAATAAGAATACAATCATGGTGTCCTTCTTGGAGAAAAGAGGGGACAATATATAGATATATATAAATTGTCAGTATAGTAGGGATACCCAGAGGTTTCATTTGTGATTGTTTTTTTTTTAAAGATTTTATTTATTTATTTGAGACAGAGAGAATGAGAGACAGAGAGCATGAGAGGGAGGAGGGTCAGAGGGAGAAGCAGGCTCCCTGCCGAGCAGGGAGCCCCATGCGGGACTCGATCCAGGGACTCCGGGATCATGACCTGAGCTGAAGGCAGTCGCTTAACCAACTGAGCCACCCAGGCGCCCTGTGATTGTTAATTATATAAAAATATCCACTAGTGAGCTTCAAATTTGCATTTTTCTTTAAATTAAGAAAACCACATTCCCCGTTTAATTACCAGATTTGTAAGAAAAAAATTAGATACAGAATTAGGGGTGGAGGTAGAATTATATAAATCAGTCTCAGAGGTAAGATAAAAGGCTCTCAGTCCTAAGTGACTGGTCCATAGCGCCACCTTGTGTTGATGATCCAGTTTTTCGGTTTTGTTTTGTTTTGTTTTGTTTCCAAAGACTAATTTCTTTGTGCTAAACAAAACACAGAAGCAAATATGGGTGATTTTGCCCTAATTTCAAATTAGTGAAAACCTTCAATAAGTAAAAAAATAAGTATTTTTACATAATTCTTATTCACTAGTCAGTTTTTTTGCTCATTCTGTGGCAAATTAGTGCCTTTTTTTTTTTTTTTTTAACTAAAATGTGGTCAACTACTGGGGCCATGCAAAGGAGTATTGGGAACAGGTGGATTCTGTACTAAGTCTAAGGGTAGAACTAAACAAAGCATGTTGTTTCAGAGAAATTGTAATCAAAGAAGGTACCTGACCAGGGTATGCATATTATTATATAACACTACAATTAATTTACATTAGGTAATCTATTTTTTCCAACTATTTTTAAATGGATACCAAATTACTAATACTATAATGGAAAATTTTTGTGAATTCACTGTTTTGGGAATGATTGAAATAGGGACTGATCAAATCTATCTTTACCAAGTCTTTTTATTTATATCTAAGCCTTCATTATTTGAACTAATTGTTGATTACTATTGCTAATCACCAGCCAAATTAGATCTCTGTCCATTAATCCCTGTAGAGTCAGTAGAAAAATGCTTGGGAAGATAATTTAGACAATAAACCACAAGCCCTATTCCAAAAGCTACTATCCAAAGTTGTCTCACGGGCTACAAGTCTTTGGATTGCATACTTTTTCTTCCTAGAAAATCATAGTAGCTGTTTCTTTCCTATCTTCCCTTGTCTCAATGACTGATTCATTTAGGGGAAAATAAGCTTGAATCGGCTTTTTGTAAAACTTTCCTTTCCTACTGTCGAATAACCCCTATGTCCTTAAATATAGGCTGGTTTTAAATGAGAAAATAAAGATAGCATATGAAATTTATTTAGACTGTAGTCTACCAAGATACCTATCCCTGAAATAAAAGTAGAACACTCAGATACTTATTCAAGTCAGTATAACTTCTTAATGAAAAACTTAGACATACCAACACGCCTCTAGATTCTTTATGTTTTATGAAACAAAAGGTTTAATGCATTTTATATATAAAACACATTATAAATATTTATATATAAATATTTATAATTACATATATAAACTTTAATATATAAGTTTTGAGTGTATATATAATTTATATGTATAATATATGTACAGTTCTACTGAAAACTGTATTTCCTAAGGTCGAGTGATGTGCTGATAATGAATAATGAGATTCTTTAAGTGTCAAAGTAAGTAACTAAAGCAAATTACCTATTAAGGATAATTTTAGATTCTATGTAAATTTTACTATAGGCAACCTTCTTCCCATCTAGCACATAAGTCAATAAAATTTTCATTTTTGGGTTTGAGTATGTTAATTAAAATTTCATACTCTTAAGACCAATTCAACAATATCCTTAATTATTGTCAAAGAACCTCAGCTCTTCATAAAACACATTTCATAAATGACAAACAAGGAATTTGTCACTAACAATTATTCTGGATGTCATGTCTTTCCTTTTCATCATAAATATTCTGTCATTCCTTTGCAGAATGCATATTTTTCTCTATTTGAAGTGCATTATTTTTAGGGGAAAGCTGCTCAACAGATTAGGGAATTTGAGCTAGCCAGTGGAGAATTTAGCTACATAAGCCCACTACACCTAATTATAAAAGATGAAGGCTTTAAAATTTGCATAATTGCAACTATTGGTAGGGGTCGGTAACATATTTGCATTATCTACTTATGTTCCATACCAACACTTTTAAGCACCACTTAAAAAAAAAAAAAAAAAGTCTGCTAAGTCAGATGCTTGTAGGTGTCAGAACGTTGTAACCTAAAATGCAGGCAATGCCTTTTTCTACCCACATGCTTGGGTTCTGACAGCTTTCTAAAATCAATTTCTAGGTTTGGGTACTATTTTATCTTCTGAATTTTGAAAAAAACAGTCTTTCTATCTACAACTGCATGCGGCAAGAGAAATGCCTGGTGCTTCTAAACCAAGTCCCAAGTACTCATGTATCCCTTTTGCAAATAATCATTCCATTTGTTATCATTCATAATAATTAATACTTAAAAAATGGAATTCTCAAAATAAAAGTGCAGAGATAGTCAAGAATAGTGGTTGGTTATAAAACTTACCCGTGTCTATCCCATAATACAAGAACATTTAGTTCTTGTTAGAAAATGTTTAATGGCTCTTGACTACAATATTTAAATTTGAAATTTGTGTCTGATGCAAAGGAATTAGAAACAGTTTTCTACATAGCAGTAGAATATTCCAAAGAAAGAAAGGGAGCTGCATTTCAATCGACACAAATATAATAATGCTAGAAAAAAATATAGTTTTTAGTTTTTCTATTTCTCCTTCATCAGCTTTCATGGAAAATAATTGAGTATAAAATTATTTTTGTTGCAGGAGGGTTGCTAACATTACATCTAGGAAATATAAGCCATCTAGTTATTGTTTCCATCGCGGTTTTAATTTACCTACTATGGTTTTAGAGGTGTCTTTATTTCTCAACATTTTCTTCTCAAAGTGCTCTTTTCTTGCCTCACAGCATAGTTCTTAATATTTAGTTGAAAGTGAATATTTTGTTTTATTTTAGTAAATCCATTTTAGTAGTTTACCTGTCCTCAGAACACTGGTTTTCACTTCTGTGCTGTCTCTGTACTGAAGTATTTTCCCTCTAAATTCCTATTTTGATTTTTTTGTTTGCTCATTTTTATGAAGTTCTATGCAGCTATCTATTCTTTACACCTAAGGTAATAATGTTTAGTTTTTATTACAATTCCCTAGGCTCTGCTCACTTCCTATTTGATACAGCAGCAGGTGGCATGGAACAGGTAGTCAGTATTAGCTGAGCAAGTAAAGAAATAAATGAAAAGCACTTGATATTACTTTGAGGACAACTAATATTGACTAGTTAAAAGTGTGGAAGTAGGATCTATCATATTAACTAGATTATTAAGGTTCTGCCACGAAGGTATTATTTGTGAACTATAGTTGTAATTTTGTGGAATCGTGGAAAAACCATGGACTCTTGAGTCACAAAAAGCAGGTTTAATCCAGGTTTAATTTCTCTAAGCCCTATAAACTTGGGCAAATGATTAGACTTCTCGGAGCTTCAGGTTTGGATTCTGTAAAATAGGGGCAAAATATCTGTCTTATTGGATTTTAATGATAATTCGAAATAATATATGCACGGCGTCTGGACTTTGCACATAGAAGCTATCAAATTTATGGTACCTATTATCGTCATAATTTTTATTAGCAAAATCTCAAAATTGACTTATCAATCCCTCTTTCTATTTTCTAATTCAATTATTCCAGAAGGTATTTAGATATTTAAACGATTGCAGCTACAACAAGATCATTTCCCTGAGAGTCTAGGATTCTTTTAGCTTACAAAGTGTAAAGGCCCTTGTGATAGAGGCAGAGACTTCCCCGGACACCACCAGTGCTCTTGGTCTCCATATACTGAAGTATTTTCGTGTAGACTGAAGAGCACTTGCTGAAAACTCAACCAGCCATTTTCCTTGGTGTCTCTGCCTGTAATGGAAAATTTCCCCTCTCCTCTGTTCTCCATCCCCTTGAAGTCTGGCAGAGGCACCTCTTGTATCAGGAAAATATTGTCATGGGGTGAGGAGAAGGAACAGAGCACAGTGTAAAGGTATTTCTTCTAACTATCGATCTACAAGTATTTAATTCAAAATGTACAATGTCCACGGCACTAATGTGATCACAAACTTCCATTCTCTAATACATAGCGTCACAGGGGACATGTGATTACCTTGAACGTGATTTTTTAAAAATGTTTTGAAAAAGTTTAACATAAACTTACAGAATAATCATAGTCATGCAAAGAGACAGGATAGAGGACTAAAATCATAGAATATCAAATCTAAAAATGACCACTGTTAGAAATCATTTTATAGGGGCGCCTGGGTGGCTCAGTTGGTTAAGCATCTGTCTTCAGCTCAGGCCATGATCTTGGGGTCCTGGGATCATCAAGCCCTGCTCCAGGCTCCCTGCTCAGTGGGGAGTCTGCTTCTCCCTCTCCCTTGGCCTTCCCCCCGCTCATGCACACGCTCTCTCTCTCGAATAAATAAATAAAATTTTAAAAATCACAAAAAATTAAAAAAAAAGAAATCATTTTATAGATGAGAAAAGAATTCTCAAGGGATTGGATGACTTCCTTCAGCAGATTTGCTAAATGAGAATGGTGACTCCAGGATCGGAATTAGATTCTTTCTATGCACTGCTCTAGGTGTCTTCTACTAGACTGTTCTCAAGCATGTACCTGGACCTGTGAAGCAAGTAAGGCTCATTGCCCTCCAGGAACATGGTGACTTGAGACAGTTAGCAAGTTTCTTGAGTGCAAGAGAAGTCTAGCTCAGATCTGACCATCTGTGAAATCTCTTTTAGCTTCTACGTTTTTGGGGGGGTTGTGTATTAAGTTTTTTATTTTAATTCCAATAGAGTTAACATACACTGTTGTTTTAGTTTCAGGTGTACAATGCAGTGATTCAACACTTCCCTACGTTACTCAGCGCTTTTTAGCCTCTACTTTCATCTTGTCTCCCAGTAGACTCACAGGTGGTATATAAGACGCAACACTGTGTGTATCTGGAGTGTACTTCTTTGATATTAAGAAGTTTCCAAGAGGGAACATTTTAAAGCGAGATCATACAAGAAAATGTGTCATCCTTGGCCAGCTCAATGTTTAGTCAGATAGAAGGACTTAGAGACAACGAGTTACGAAAGGGAGCTTGTAAAAAAAAGAAAAGCATTTTATTTCCACAATGAGTCATGCTTTGTAGAATAAGAGTCTGGAGAGTCAAATGTCAATTTTTTTATTGTTGTTTGTTTGTTTTTTTTACCATACAAATGTAACTGGAAGATAATGTATTCATTATAATGCTATATTCATAAAAAAAAAACCCAAAACAACATGTGCTTACAAATCAAATACGACAAGAAGATGCATTTCCTCTAGTTAAAATTGTTTGTGATATCCTGGCAACTCCCAATGATCGAAATTGCCCAGGAAGTGAGGCTGTTTTAGTTGGCTCCTGGTGAATACGTCCATTTACTTCACACTTAAAGCAAATCTTGAGATTTTTCACTCTCCTTGACTACGTTTCCTTCAGCTTCTGCTCTCCTGAGGTAATGTTCAAGCCGGCATTTTCTGTAACTTGATTCCTCAGCACTTTCTAGGACAGAGAGGTATCAATGAGCCTCTAGCTTTATTGTTAACTCCTTCATAGTAGAATAAAGCCTTTTTATCATTTCCAGTCATAGAAATAAAAAGCATATAGCCACATTTTCTTTCACATAAAGTCAGAATATCACCACCAAGTATGACAAAATCTAGACTCGCATTTCTCTGAGCATCCAAAAGAAGTGTATGTGCGTGTGCGTGCTGTGTGTTTGTGTATGCATGCGGGCGCGTGTGTGTTGTGTATTTCCTGTCGTATCTTCACCTTGATAATAACAATAACGTATGGCTCTGCACGAGTGTTTTTCTCACTGCAGATTTTGATTTGCTGGTTTTTGAACCCTTGACAAATTTGGTGACACTGTGGCTGATCCACTTTATCCCTGCTTTGTTTGGGCATGGTCTTGCTCTCTGAGGCTCCACTTCCCCGTTTCATTGACTTCAGGAAAAGGTTCATTAGGCCTGATCTCGCTTAGTCTTTTTTCTTCCTCCCCTTTCTTCTCTCTTCTCCACGCTGGACTCTGGGGCTCTTTATTCCTCAGGTCCCCTGTAGGTTAAGCCTAAGCTCTTAGCCTCTCTTCTCTTTAACTCACAGTCAGCGTTGGCATCTGTATTCCGTAACCCTCCATATAAATAAATAAAAGCAGGTACCAGCCTCCCAAATCTCCAGGTCTAGCCAGACAAACAGCTTGAGACACAGCTCCTGTCACAATTTCATATCACCTTGGAGCAAAAACTCCCTGATGCCATTGAGATGCATCTGACTGTAACTTAAATTCCCTGGTGTTTAAGTCTGCCAGACTCCTACAAAGCTCTCAATAACCTACAAATAATTAACATCTAAAGAAAGACAAATTATGGGCATAAATGATGCACTAAGGCAGAAGGAATGGATGTATCTGTGCATGGGATAATTAAGAGTTTCTGTGGAGATTTTTATGCTTTTTGGAGGGTCTGACCTGTCAGTAGACAACTAGGGTCTGAGCCAGTTTGAGTAGTTGGATGGGTAATTTGCATTTGCCACGATTTTTCACTCCTCATTCTGTGTATCCATGATTCTCGCTCTTTATAAAAATTCTGCATTTTTCAAGTAGTATGCTCCTTTGAAATTATTCCAAAATGATGATTGTTTGAAAATGAAACTCATGGGGTGAAGGGCTAGTACTGTAGCTCTTGTGAAGTTTTGTTTTTGCCTCTGTTTTTAAACTTGAAGTTTACACAAAGTTGAACTATTCATTTTACCAGTTCATAAAACATTATCATTCTCGGTGTATGTAGGTCCCCTATCTTGGTGATTTGGTTGGTTGGTCATCTGATTATTTTTTTAAATTCCCTTTCCCCCATTTGTTCCTTAACCACACTCATCACTCCCTAAATGGGCAACCATTTGAATGTGTCAAGGCTTTGTATTATAGCATGTTCTTGCAAAATGTGCATTGTGTTACGTGCATATATTTTAACATAAATGACTTTGTTATCGAACTCTTTGTTTCCTACTTTTACCTTCTGTTTTTAGCAGCCTGTTTTTAGATATATTACTAGTTCATTGTTTATAAGGGTTCCCAGTGCTCATGCTGTACACCTACCACATTTTGCCTATTCATTAGAGGTCTGAACTTTACTTATGAATAAAGAAAAACACGCAGATATCCTAAAGGTTGTTTTTTTTTTTTCCCTTGCTCTGGGAGTTTTTTTGTGTCTGTGCTGGGTGAAGGGGCTATCATGACCTGATTTAAGGATGGAAACAAAAGGAGAAAGGATGTGAGTCACAAATTATGAATCATTTAGAATAAGGCTTAGATGTTTTAGATTCAATATTGCATAGCAGCAGGGTAAGCTTAACATCTGTTCAGACTTTCTGGATGCTAACCATGGCTCATCTACTCACCAACTTTGTAAACTTAGGTAAGTTACTTAACCCTTTAAGTATCAGTTTCTTCATCTGTAATATGGAACAAAAACTTATGATGTACTATATGCTGGCTAACTGAACATAATAAAAAATAAATAATTAAAAAATAAAATTAAAAAAATAATATATTTCTTGTACCAATCCAGATAGACTATATTATGCTGCTATAACAAACTACCCCCAAATCTCAAGGGATTAAAACCGCAGAAACTATTTCTTGCTCATATTACTTGTCTATCTCTCTGGGCTGTCTGGGAGCTCTCCTCCATGTTGCTTTCATCATCACCGCAGGATCTTGGTTGATGGAGCAACCACCATATAGATTTCTGGTTGCTGAGATAGAAGGTAAGGAGAGCTCTAGAATCTCAGAGAGTGGATTATTCAGGCCACAGGTAACAACTATACTTCTGCTTACAAGCTCTTGGTCATGGGACCCTACTTAGCCCCGGGAGGTCATAAAGGAAAATCTCCCTAAGTGCCCAGAGGTTGGAGAGCCTGAAATAGTCAGTGAACATGCTTAATGGCTTCTGCATGCCCCACATAATTGTTGTAAGGATTAATGGGGTTATTTCTTATGAAGTGCTTAGTATGATACCTAGAGTACAGTAGACACGGAGTAAATCTTAGCTGTTATTTTATAGTTCTTAATAAGATATATAAAGCCTTTCATGTTTTCCCAGTACTCCCTAAACACTGCATTATATCATTTCCAAGTCTTTTCCCCCCCTCCACATCCCATTAGAGAAATAAGCCAACACTCCCTTTCAGGTGAGCAGTATCTTTCAGTATCTTGATCCTCACTCTTTTTCTCTTGGCTTTTTCCCAGCCACTGATGCCTTGCCAATTCTGCCATCATAACTATATCTTGCCCCTTGGATCTACTTGTGCTATTGGTCTTGGTGACAATTGGTTCACAGCTGTATTTACTATAGCTTTATTTATATGTTTTGTCATATAAATAAAATTATTGTCTAAACCAGCACTTTTTTAAGACTAAAATGGGGGCAGTAAGTCAAAACTGGGACTGTTTCAGGGAAAATTAGATGGACAGTCACTCTACATTGCTGATTTTAGCAATAAATTAACAGGCTGTTTTAACAGCTTGCTATGGTCCCTTTATTCCATAAGGTGTCAGCTCACTAGACTCTTTCTAGCCTTGAGGATTTTCGCATTTTTCAAGATAACCTCGAGCATCACTTTTGCTGGGCATCCTTTTCCAATTTCCTCTTTCCTCCAGTTAGTGCATTCTTTTCCAAAGCAAGAGGAATATACTTCATATTGTATGAAAATTGTTTACATGCTTATCTCCTAAAGCTATGAAGTCCTTGAACACAGGGATCTCATTTCATTAGTCTTTGTATCCCTAGGAACCTACAAAGTCCTGACACATGGTAGCTAATCAATGTTTGTTGCACAGATGAATGCAGTCCTAGAAATGTAATACCTTAATTAAGGAGACCAAATCTTTAATGGGTTGGGAAGTGGGTATGTTAGCCATTGTGGGAGAACAGCTGGAGATAGATTTTGAGGAAGAAGGTATTTCAGTATTGTCTTAAGACTTCTTGTCAATCAATGTTTTTGTTTATATTCAAATGCTTATTCTAATTGATTCCTAGCAGCATTTGAAGTCCTTAGTTTATAAGAATTACAGTGCTCCAATACTATCTCTATAGGCTGGTTTTAGATGTTCAAAAACTGCAGATATTTTATTAATAATGATAGTAGTAGGAATGATCACATGACTCTTTAGAGAATTTAGGCCCTTTAATAAGCTGGCACTTTTTTTTTTTTGATTGAAAAAAAAAAAAAAGCCCACAATCCCATCACTGACAGAATTTATCAGACTTCCTAAAAAGGCCTTCCCAAAAAGGCTGGTGGTAAAACTTTTTAAAAGACCAAAAATTTGCACAATAGTTCCATAGCCTCTGTAACTCGTATTAGGATCCATTTTCTTTATATTATACCCCCTTTATTTTCCCACCCAAGGCATTCCATTATTGCAAGAACCCCTCTACCCCCAACACTAGCCTCTTGCACCTCTGATCCATGCATCTACATTCATGGGGCCAGTGACTGCAAACCAGTAATTAGATCACATGATTCCCTTTATCAAAAATTATTAAGGTGGATTTTTATCATTTGAAAATTAAAGGACAGCCTGTCATTGAAATCCTTCATCAGTTAGACCCAACTTACCTTCCCAGACTCAAGACCTACTACCTTTCACCAGAATTCCTACTCTTTAGTCACGCAATTGCCTGCCTAAATGTACTAGGTATTTGCACAACTCTGTCTTTTTTTTCACGTTGTTTCTTCCTTTCTTCCAAAAAAAACTCTACTTCTTCAGTATTCAACTTAGATGACACACTCTCCTTCCATTTCATGTCCATGTATTTACAAATTTTACCTTTGCTTAGCTTTTATATCTCAAATGGATTTTAAGTTCCTTGACAATTTTTATGTCTTACTTATATTTATTCCTTTTAGCACCTACTTAAGCTTTTGCAAATTATCATTACTGGTTTTTAAATGGAATTGAATTAATTGTTGTAAAATAACTTATTGCATTAGAGTTACAATTCTGAACAAAGACAATTTTTTAAACTGTCATAAGTGGGGGATGGACTGGACTTTCACAAGAGTTTCATCTTTCTCAAATGATTTTACCCAGGTACATATTTCTAGGCTGAAATCAATCTTTCTTATTTCTTGATTTCATTTTTTTCTTTACATCAAGATTTATTAAAAAAATAGAATATGCTTTATAAAAATATAAAAATGTTTTGCAAAGTATACACAATGATCATGAACTTGAAATTGTTAATATTATTTGACACTAAACCTCTAATAATCTTAATATAAGGTGATGCATCATGCCTATAATAGTGACATCTGGTGGCTCATAGGAAATGTTACATTAATCTACCAATTTTAATTTCTACATGTATTTCTATTTTCATAAGATCGTTGTCTTTGTCCCTATAAATTAGTCTTAGTTTTTCAAAATATTTGCTTTGTGTGTTACTGAGAAAATTAATATTATGCTATATGTTTTATTCTCTAATATGCACAAGTCTTAAGTACACATGGTTAGTTAATAAAAGTAGGCTAAATTGCAGACCCGAGCTCTTCTTATGACTACAGGGGGTAGAAGGTGGAAGAATGAATTAATAGCATCTGTAAGTCGTATCACTGTAACTCTGAGTACAATACTCCCTAAACATCCCTGGTCACCCAGAACATACATGTCAAAATCCATCTTTTGCACCTAGTTGGTGGAACAAAGATTTAAAAAAAATAGAAGGTTGGAGTTCCAGACGAACTCTACTCCTGCTGAATTTTGTGACCTTGAAGCAGTCCTTTAATTCCTTGGGTCTCAGTTTTCTCATTGGAAAGATTTAGACTAGATATCTTCCATCTTGAAAATTCTTAATGACGGGGACTTAATAGATAGTGATGGTTAATTACAATGACACAGCTCTCCTCTGATATTTGGCTTTTGGTGCATAGAGGATAGGTATTTTTAAAAATGATAATAAGGCTTCTTCAAATTTATATTCAGTATTCATGTAACATCCATTATCAAAGTACCCAATGGGATAACTCAAGATTCCCAGGACCACTGGCAAGGAGCCAAAGCTATTACAGTCACATTTGTGAATAAATTAGAAACAGCTTAGGCTCAGTTTCTCACACTCAAGAATCGACTAAATGTACCTGCTGTTCTATCCTCATTCAGTAATTTCCAAAGTCTGTTAGAGAACAGATTCATTAGAATCATCTGGACACTTATTCAATATGTGTCTCTCATGCGCCCCACTAAACCTACCCAAAGGACATGACTGGACGCCGTATTTTTAACAAGCTCTCCTGATGATAATGGTGGTTATCCTGGTTTGGGCACTACTTACTATCACAACCCAGAAACCACCTAGATTCAGACAGAAAGGGAAACTGGTACCATCTACTTGATAAAAGATAAACTCCTTTAAATCAGGACTTATAAACCGAAGTGTCTACAGGGCTCACCCAAGTAACTTAAATGGGAAAAAATGGCCAAGTAGAAATTAAGGAGAACTCGAGATAACATGCCCAATGTAAAGGAGACAGCCTTTCATTAGCTCAGTGGTTGCCAGGAGGCAAGCTTCCCAGGGTTGCCCTGTGCTTTGTAAAAAGAAGATGAAAATAGGATTCTTATGTGAAATCTCCAATATGTAGGAGTTGGAACTAATTCCGTGTGAGCCAAATGAAACACATTTATGGCTTCAAGTTTATATTCTCTGTTCATGATCCAATTCCCACTGTGCCCTCTGCATCACACTCCGCTCGTTTTCAGCTCCACTGCATTTTTCAGTCTAACGTGTTTAACCAGCCTGACGATCCTACAGAAAACCCCATATAGAATGGCTATTCCAGGGCGCCTGGGTGGCTCAGTTGGTTAAGCGACTGCCTTCAGCTCAGGTCATGGTCCTGGAGTCCCGGGATCGAGTCCCGCGTCGGCCTCCCTGCTCGGCGGGGAATCTGCTTCTCCCTCTGACCCTCCCCCCTCTCATGTGCTCTCTCTCATTCTCTCTCTCAAATAAATAAATAAAATCTTTAAAAAAAAAAAAAGAATGGCTATTCCATCTTTTCTGTTGTCATATCCTTTCAAATTCTTCTAAAAATTGTTAAAACCTTGTTTCTTCCATAAAGCATTATGGAACCACGCTTTCTAAACCATTGCCAGTGCACTCTTCTCAAGTATTATGCCCAAATATCGTTTCCAAGTCCATTATTTAACCAATATTATTATAGGTGTTATTCATCCTCACATAATGCTCTTATAGGCTTTAGCTTAAATAAGTGGAGATAATAGTTCCAATAGTAAGTTTTCATTAGTGACTAAGTATATTATATACAATTAGCCTTCACATATAAATTTCAATGTTTAAACCTTATTATTTATTCCTTACTGAGTGCCTATTACTTGCTTACCATTACCCTGATTAAAAGCAAATACTGTGAACAGCTGTCTTCATTCTAAAGCAAGAGTCAGAATGTTGCAAATAAACGAAAAGGACTTTTCCAAATAAGAAAATGGAAAAGAAGCTTTACAGTGAGGTGTTCCTTTGAACCTGGATCCTAAGACAGTATGAAAGAAAGCCTCTGGGGCAAGTGGCAAAGCAAAAGACTTAAAATAGAAACCCAGAAACTTTTCATAAAATAAACACTACACCTTATGCTAGAAAAAAATTCTAATAATTAACCAAAGGTAGTTAGTCAACCTTTTTGATTGTTTTTCACTTGATTGTTTTTGGTCATGATGAGTGGTTGAATCAGGTTTCCAGGTGACAAAGAATCCCTTCAAATTCCCTGAAGAGAAAGAAGGAAAATAAAAGCATATTACTCTGAGAGAAGATCCCTAATAACAGTATGAGGACTGAGGCACACCAAAGCACTATCAATTATCTCCACATATTTGAATTGGTCATCCAAAGGGACTTCGGGATTTATTGTAACCTGGAATGCATCCAAAAGCCACTATTTCTGAATACGTGACATATCACCAGGACTCATATCATTGTAAAATGATATGACTCGATTAATTTGAATGAAGATAAAAGATATCTAAATTTTATGCCCTATAATAAGCATCACTTATATGACATATTAATAGAATTTATAGAGGTTGATGATTTATTGAATATTAGCTACAATCATAGCCTTATATGAGATGATGGACAAAGAATAGAAATAAACACAAAAGATCATTTCTACTCTAGAATAGCTTAAACTTTATTTTAAAAATACAAATTAAGTATAGGCATAAAGATACCTTAGAACAAAGTAGAATTCCGAATGAATTGTGTATTTTGATGAGAACTTGGTCCACTGAGTTTTGGGGAAGTAAAGATTCAGAGTATAGTGGCAGTGCTAGGGAAATTAAATAAGCTATTTTTAAATTGTCACCATAGCTAACTAAGTCTAAGTCTTCTAATTCATTCAATTGTTTATTCATTCAACAAACATTTGTTAAGTACTTTTCTGCATTTTTATTAAGAGGCAATGCATTCACATGGCTCAGAAATTTAAAAAATGTATTAAGTGTCACTACTGCTTCATCCTCATATAACCCCATAAGTGATCATTTTTATTAATTTATTTCTTATCCTTAGAGTTCATTTATGCAAATGCAAGAAAATATTAATGTGACTTAGTAGTTTAAGCCCTTTAGTATACAAAAGATAGCGTATTGTAAACGCTGTTCTTTATCTTACTTTCAGTTTTATAAAAGTCTCCTATAAAATTGAATAATATTCCACCCCTTGATTATACCATTGTTTAACCCATCCCCTCTAGATGGAGGTTATATCCAATTTCTTGCTAATATCAACAGTACTAACTTTGCTCCGATAATAATCTTGTAGATGAGTGTTCTTATTCCTTGCCTTTTTTTTTTAACCAATCTCCTTCAATAGATTCTAACACTCTACTAACACATACATTACCATTGGTTCAAGAGAAAAGAGGGTTAGGAATGGGGCCGTGGAGCAAAAAGTAAGAGAGAAGAGAAGAGGCAACAGAAGAGAGGATGTGGGAGAGTGGACAGGCTCTACTCTGAATGCTGCCTCTTATTGGAGCATTATTTCCCTTTCTGGAGGAGCAGTAGTTCTGAAACTAAAATATTATCCAGTTGTGAAAACTAAAAATCCTGCCATGGTTGACTATAAAATATAAAGGAAAATAGTAAAAAAAAAACCCTAAGCCGCCTTTGATGATATACGTATACATATGTACAATTTTATGTACATATTTACATGTGAAATTATATATACTTCTGTTACATGTTAAATATAACATATAATTTTAAACTTGATATATGTATATTATTGCTGTTAGTAACATCCCTTAACATAAATCACAGCATGAATTATCCTCCATTTCCTTTGAAGCAATTTTAAGAAACCCTAGTGCAACTTAAGGGAAAGATGACATTTTTGTCTATCCACACCTCAAACGATCATTTTTTTCCTAGTAATAACCATCTTTTCTATCTTAATCTCTTATTGGTATTAAGTTGTGGATCATTACACAGTCAAAATGTTAACTGAATCATGTCACGTCCCATGGAGTTTTATCATGTTTAAATTTTCAAAACTTGACTACATGCAGGAAAATGAAAGGTATTAAAAAAAACCAAAGCCCAGGTTCTTCCCAAGCTCTGACAGCTTGAAAGGAACTCCAACAGAGAAACAGAAGTAAAATGAAAACTCCTGGAGCCTTAGCCCACCCATACAAGACTCTAATTGGCAACCTTCATAGGGAATTTGTCAGTCATTCCAGTTCCATATACTGTATTTCCTGATTAACTTTGAAAACACAGACATTATCTGACACTGTAATATGTCTCAAAATTAAAATAACAGTTAAATATTTTACAAGAGTTTGCATCCAGTGTCTACATTTATTTTAAAACCTACTTTTTACATATTTCTTTATCACCTTTTCTTAGAACTGTTGCTTGCATATCTACTTCAGATCCTAGTCCTTTTGCAAATGAGATAATGTTCATGGCTCATTTAGTAAATTTATCTTTTAAAAATGCCTCTATCTAAATGTAAAATATTTCAAAGCCCTTCTCAGCAATGTGGGTGCATAAGAGAACACACCTGACATACACTTTTGAAAACTTATAAGATCTTTTGCTAATTGAAAAAAAAAATGGCTGCTTCTTTAGAAGATCTCAAAAAACTTCAAAATTATCTGGTTTTAAAATCCTGTACACTTGTGAGGAACCAATATTATTTTGAAGAATATGTGACTTCAGAGAGCTCAGAGTCAGTGGTAGAGCTCAAAATAGAACCAATGAATCTTGGCTCTCAATTTGTGTCGCTAGCTAACCGCATTAACTGGACAATTTTCTTTCATCTGTGTATTATTAATAACATAATATCCTGTGACACAACAGACTAATAGCCTCTTTGGAGAATTACCTTAGAGTTATGTGGTACACCTTTTTAAAGAACATGTTATGTACAGATATATGTAACTTATGACTGTCATGTAATTAAATAATTGCCGCCTATTTAGATGAAGGTTTTCACTTTCAATACTCTTAGTTTTATAAATAGGTATAAGCCACTTGGAACAATGATACATCTTAAATTTACAGAGTAGCTTTTCTTAAAGAAACTCCAGTTTTCTCATATCCAGATACCTTAAGAAAAGGAAGGTATTTAGGACTTCCACATCCTAACTTTATTTTAGGTTTGGGTTCAGTGAGGTCTGGGTTGAATAAATTACTGCCTCTGGATCCAAAGGAAATTAGTATTAGGCAGGACTTTAAATCCAGGCTATTCAACTTTCATTCAAGACCAGTGAGTATTCCAACTTGTATGATTTGTGCTTAAAGTTTAGTGCTGTTAGCTATTCAAGTATCAAGATAACCACTATATTTCATACATTCAAACTCTTCCCTTAGTGGTAATAACAACGTGCTGTTAGGGTTTTCTTTTTCTCTATTTCTAATTTCTTCTATACCTTAAATGAAAGTTTTCCTTAATAGTCTCTCCTTGAACTTCTTCCTTTCTTTCTGACATAAACTTCCATGGCTCAATTATTACTTACACGAAGCTCTTTCCAACATGTATAACACTAGCTTCACCTTACTCCTGAGATTTATTTGCCTTCTAGCCATTTCCTTCCCGGTTTTCATTAGCAGCTCAATTCAACATGTCTTAAGCTTTCCCTAGCTTTTTACTCTTGAAGGTATCAGCCGCATATACTCTGTAATCCCATATGCAAAAAAAAAAAAAAACAAAAAAAAACACCTAGGTTCTTTACCAGATTGTTTTATAATTATATCTTAATAGGTCTTTTATCCATCTAAGCTGCAAGTTCCTCATGAACATGGTCTTATTCATCTTTGTTGTCCTGGTAGATAGCACAGTATAGCACTTGGCAGATGTTCAGTAAGTTTTTGGCGACTAACTGACTGAATGAATGATCATTGGGTAAAGGTCTGGTAAACTTTCAGGTTATATGAGATGGAAGGAGATCAATTTCATGCAAGAAAAATAATGTAAGCTTTGCCTTTTAAAAAGTTGCCAGAGAATGAATTATTAAAATCCACTGTATTAATATACTAGAACTCCATTGCAATGTGTATCATTATTATGTAGTTTGGGGATATAATTTTAATAAAATTATATTCTCTTGATGGAGCAGCTTCAACAATAGGTGCTAGTCTCTTAAAGTCAGTCTTAGGAAGGATCTGCATTATATTAAAGTTTATGTTAGTGAAGTGCAAGGTATTTATAATTATGAAAGAAATACAATTAAGACAAAAGCATTTCCAATCAAATAGGATTTGATTATCCATTAATGCTAAATGGGAGGTTCATGACCTGAGCCTAATGGGCCCTTTACAAGTTGTAGTGGACAATTAAACAACTCAGCAGTGAAACTGACATTGAAGAGCAGATTTTGCCCGCCAGCCACTCCCAGGGTTTGGATTTCACTGGATCATGTTCCGAAAGGTCAGCACTGGCCAGATGACCAGTCCAGAACTGCAGATGGCAATGTGGTCACCTGACCACTCTGGGGCTCCCCAACCTGCTGCACGGGCTCAAGTTCACTGAAAGGTCATGGCAGGCCCTGCGTCACTACTCAGGAATACCGTAATTACTGGGTATGCTCTCTTCTCCATTATGTGGAATAAAGTAGAGGATTACGACACGTAACAGTTGCAAGATCGCAGCTTAGCTATAGGGAGCAGCTCAATGTGGGCCAACTTTCTTCAGAGGAACGTCCATGTTCTGTAAATGAATCAGCATTGACATGCTTGCCAGAAACTTGGGAGACATAACACCTGCATTCAAGTCTACTATGCCAGTTACAAGCCTTACATCCTTGTGCCAGTCATGTCATCTCCTTGAACTTCAGTTTTATCTTGAGCTCTAGAGGGGAGAAAATAGGATTGTACCTCTCCTGCCCTGACAACTTCAGAGAGTTGAGAAACATAGCATGTAGGTCATTGCCAAATATCTGGTGACATACACACATACTACCCATTTTCTTTGTGTTTGAATGAGTCTTTGTATGATTTTCCAGAGGAAAAAAGTGAAAAAATGTTTTTCTTACTTTTTTAAAGATTTTATTTATTTATTTATTTATTTATTTATTTATTTATTTATTTATTTGACAGAGAGATAGCCCAAGTAGGCAGAGCGGCAGGCAGAGGGAGAGGGAGAAGCAGGCTCCCCGCTGAACAGGGAGCCCGATGTGGGGCTCGATCCCAGGACGCTGGGATCATGATGTGAGCCAAAGGCAGATGCTTAACCGAATGAGCCACCTAGGTGCCCCTGTTTTTCTTATTTTTAAGCCATACAAGTTAGGCTTAATGAGCATGCGAAATTGCATTTATTACCCCTAAACTCTTTTTATAAAAAGAGACCCAAAGGAGAACAAGTTGACCTAAGAAAATCTTTGGTCAGTGATTCTCTTGCTCAAATGTTGTCCAGCCTAGCAGGGAAATGAAACTAACTTTAATTTTGAATATTTTTATATCCTCAGAATCAGAATTAGGAAATATGTGTTTGAATGTGGCTTGGAACTATTGTATTATTTATGTTCAAACGGCATTTAAAAAAGAAACTACAGGATATAATCACATAACCTCTCTCCAGTTCTGCTATTTTTTGACAAGACAGGTTGTCTGTAGTGTAACTCTCCCTGCTTCAAAATGGTGTTTTGTTTGTCCACCCATAAAATGAACTGCTCATCTGCACACAAGAGAGAGACAAAGCTGGATTCCCAGGTGGTGCTGAAATCTTAAATAGTGAGGTTATTCTTTTCTGAAAAGCCTCTTAAGAATGATCAAAAAAGGATTGTAGATCTGGAAACAACCCCTACAGCCCAGGGATGAGACTTTAGCTGAGATTCTGCAAAGTTTGCTCACAAATGTCGTTAGCAAACAGTTTCATCTTGGAGGGAAAAATTTAACTTGTTTCTTTTGAATTATACTGTACTAAGGAAGGACTTAACATATTTTAACTTAGAACAAATGTGAAAAAAAAATTAATATATTTGTTTGAGACAGTTTTCACCAGACAAAAATCAAATTCACCTTGGTACTTTCTAATTCTGCCCAATTATATGTCTCTGCCCTGAGAGAACAGGGGCATGTATCTACAGCTAATATAGCCTTCTCTGAAAGTTTTCAAGGAGAACAATCAAGACCACAATGGACAAGAGGGCAGAGGTACAGTCCCCACGCCTCCAGTTGGTTTGGCTTGGCTTCAGGTCCTGGGAAATTGAGAGAATGCTGATTTGCATGGTTGATGCAGATCAAAGGGAAGGCGGGGTGCCCGGTTGTCCTGTTGCTTGTGCCCGATAAATACTTCTGGTTCCTTGGAGTAGAAGCAAGCAGAAAATAATTAGATCAGTTGTCGCATCAAAACTATAAAGCCAGAGTTTCTACCTTGTTTTTGTGAAAATTGGAGAACAAGGCAAATTTTGTAGCATGCAGGAAAAGAATAGTTGTAGAGCTAGAAATAGACAGTCACTGCTAGTTCCTTAAGTGTCCCCTTCTAATGTGTGAGCTGTCAGTCAGTATTCTGAGTATCTTAAGTTCTTTGTGTTGTGCCCGTTCAGCTATTGGTTTCTAAAAACTACGTCTGTATATGTGTGGCTAAAACTTCCCTCTCATGGGTATCTCCTGTCTATACTGGTGGTAGCATTTGGCCCCAAGAACCTGGATTTCTGTTTGTTCACCTAGCCACCCACCTATACACCTTCCCTACTGTTTCTGCCTTCTTAATCTTTCCCAAACTCCAATCACCACCAACTTTTGCTGCCAGGATTTATTTGGCCTGGGGAACTATTGGGGTAGCCGGTGGAGACAAACTGTACTCTGTCATTCCTTCTTCTTCTATATTTTGCACCTTAGGGGTGGCTTCAGTTAGAAAAAGTATGCTCCTATGGAGGCTGCTGTAGAAACATTTGAACTGTATGCAAATCTGTGACCCCCTCCCTTCCTGAAGCCAATCCTCATTTTTTTTCAGCCTAGGTTTCTGTTCAGATCCACACCACCCAAGCCTGGCTTGCAGGGTCAAGCTGTTGTTTCATAGTGGGAAAAAGCTGATGAAAATCCTTCACACAGAGGTGTTAAGAGCTTAATGATGAATACTCCCTTGAGTATCTTCATTTTGAAAGAGATTGCCTGGAGAGGTTATTGATTTACACAGAGAAATGGATTTCTAATCCTGGAATTTCGTCAAGAGAAGGGAAAGAGATTGACTTGGGTGGGGCTGGAGATCATTTTTTGTTTTGGAATAACTCCAGAAATTAAACAGAAACCTCCACCTGGTGTGTCCTGATGAGGTGGACCAGGTTACGCCAGGGCCTTTGACTTAAATACAGTGATGACCTTTGATAGAGAAAAGGGGAGAGAGGGCTAAGGGGGGAAAGCAAGCTGCAGCTACAGTCAGCATCACTTCACAGTAATGTCAAGGGGACAGAGAATTCCACAAAGCCAGCCCTGTGAGGAAATGGGTTTCTAGGCAAATATTTGGGTTACGTGGGCATAGTACAATAACCACTGAGTTTGGCAACTGAACTAGATTAAAATGAATACGTTTAAGCAGCATTAAATAAAAATAAAGTACTATCTTAAAAATTGCATAATTCATCTAATCAACTGTAGTGCCCTCTTAATTGTATTTCTGTGAGATCTTAAAAAGTGTCATCTGCTATAGATTATGACTCAAAGAAAGAAAGAGAGACAGAGAGAGAGAGAGAGGAAAGGAAAGAAAAGAAAAACCAAACAGATTACGTTGAAATAAGATCACTGTAATCGGGTATCAAAGCTGACTTGTAAAAATAGCTACCTTCTATCCAGATACATGAGTGCAGGATAAATAAATAGCAGTAATAGTGGTAACATTTATTTAAGATAATGGTGGTGGTAAGGATGATCACAGAGCACCATTCTGAATCCTTACATCACTAGATCATCACAGCAATGCTATAAGGCTGATACTATTAGCATTTTAGAGAGGAGGAAAAGGAAAAAGTTGATGAACTTACAGTTAGCAAGTGGCAGAGCCAGAAGTAAATAAAGTAGTTCTTCGGTTTTTCTTTCATGTTTTCTGAAGCTCCATAGGAGCCTTTCAATGCAAGGTTATCCTAAACGTTTGCTGTGCTTTTGAACCCTCTTTAATTGGCCCCTTTGTTTCAGTGTTGTAGTCATTTTCTAATGACAGAGCCCAAATAATGACAAATCCTCACAATATTTGCAAATCCCACAAATCAATACTTCAAAGGGAGGTAGAACCAGTTGCTTTGGGGATTTAAACAAAAGGAGAATGATTTCCTAAATCAATCAATCCATTGCCATACTTTTCTTGCTTTAAACAACAATGGCAACAATAGTACTTAAAATCCTTTGTTTCCAAGTTTGGAAGAGACACTGGAGATAATCTTGTCCCTTACCCACACTTTACAGATGAGAAAACTGAGGCCCCCAAAAAAGCATTAACTAATTTTCTGAAGGTAATACAATGATATGAAAGGGACTGATTTTCCAGAAAGTAGTTTCAAGTGGCATTCACCATTGTCTTTTAGTGATTTGTGATACAGTTAATCTAGGTTACTGAGGTGGCTGGTATAAAATGGGCATTTTGCAGCTTTTTGTTAATCTTCATCCTTTTGTTCAACTTTGGCTTTTGCTCAAGGCTCCAGAATCATTATTTTTGTTACATGAGAGTAAACAATAGATTTTTAGATAGTTATTCCTGCTTTCCTGTATCTCTCCCACTTTCATTATTCTTTTTTTTTTAAAAAAGATTTATTTATTTGAGAGAGAGAGCATGCAGTAGGGAGGGGCAGAGGCAGAGGGAGAAAAAGAATCTCAAGCAGACTCCCCACTGAGTGTGGAGCCCAATATGGGGCTCCATCTCTGGACCCTGAGATCATGCCTGAGCTGAAATCAAGAGTGGGTGGCTTACATCAAAAGGAATGAGATCTTGCCATTTGCAACGACGTGGATGGAACTGGAGGGTATTATGCTGAGCGAAATAAGTCAAACAGAGAAAGACATGTATCATATGACCTCACTGATATGAGGAATTCTTAATCTCAGGAAACAAACTGAGGGTTGCTGGAGTGGTGGGGGGTGGGAGGGACGGGGTGGCTGGGTGATAGACACTGGGGTGGGTATGTGCTCTGGTAAGTGCTGTGAATTGTGCAAGACTGTTGAATTTCGGATCTGTCCCTTGAAACAAATAATGCAATATATGTTAAGAAAAAAAAAAAAAGAAGGTAGCATGAAGGGGGGGAAATCGGAGGGGGAGACGAACCATGAGAAACGATGGACTCTGAGAAACAAACTGAGGGTTCTAGAGGGGAGGGGGTGGGAGGATGGGTTAGCCTGGTGATGGGTATTGAGGAGGGCACGTTCTGCATGGAGCCCTGGGTGTTATGCACAAACAATGAATCATGGAACACTACATCTAAAACTAATGATGTAATATATGGTGATTAACATAATAAAAAATTAAAAAAAAAAAAAGAGTGGGTGGCTTAACTGACTGAGCCACCCAGGCGCCCCTGCTATTCTTTGCTGAAAAATGAAAGCCTTTAACAAGTGTGCTTTTTTGGGGGAGGAATCATTCTTTTCTTTCCTTCCCTTACTAGTTTTAGCAATGCTTCATTTCTAGGACCAACAAAGAAACCATGGGTTAAGATGTTTAGTTAATAAAATTTTTACTCCTTTTCTTATAATCAACTCCCTAGTTCTAGAATTATTTACCCATCGTACACATTACATTTTGTATTGAATTATGTGTGTGTATAAATATGTAGGTATGTATATGTGTGTGTGAATAGGTGTTTAATACAGCCCCTCCACATGCACACACGCACACAAGCACACACCACAATTTTCCTAGGCCTAGTACCATCTGTGAGACATTATAGGGCCTAGGTTTTGGATTCAAATGTTAGCTCCACCTCCTAGCGGGTAGGTAGCTTTGTGCAATTTACTTGCCTTCTTGACTCTCTTGTTTCTCCCTATGTAGTTAATAAGAGCGTTTTTTTTCAAAGCTGTTTTTAGGATAACAGAGACACGTGATTGTGTAGAGTCTAACACAATGTCTGGCATATAGTCAGTGATCAATAAATGCTGTTATTATTTTTGCTTGGCCTATAGTAGGTCTTCAGTATTTATTATAGTGTTGTTATTATTATTCTATGTCTCTGACCATTCAAGATTTCTCTCATTACCATAGCAACAATGCTTTGTAACTACCACTATGGAACTTCAGTCTTTAAATAGAAAAATAAGCAGGATGTATTATACTGTGAGGATTATGCAAGATGATCCACATACAACTGTCATATAAAGTGCTCAATAAATCTTAGCTCTCATTATGGTGTTGTTTGCCAACATAACTGTTTTATGAGGCTTGCTATGCATATTTTCCTTCCCTAGCTGCTTTCGCTTCCCAGGTAGGTGAATCAGCTTAGCTCTTCATTCTAAAAGAAATAGAAAACCACTAATTATTTGGAAATCTTAGTTCTGCCTCTATTGTCCTTTGTGGCTTTGGCCAGATAATTTATCATCTGTAAGACTCAGTTTCTCAAACTTAAAGTATCCAAATGTGATCTTGAGTCTACCTTTCACAATTTCATACAGAAATTGTTTTCTTGAATCTGTTATGTGAGTGAAAGTCATAGGGCAATCACCAGTCAGCACAAAAGCATGGGACCACTACTTTGCTTTCAGAGTCTAATTTGAAATAATCCAGTGAGATTTCTTGTAAAAGAAGCATATGCCAGTTGAAAGTCAAATACTGAATATCCTTGCTTTAGATAGAGTTTTTAACATCCTGTATTTTCTCCATTTCCTAATTTGGCAGTCTGGTGCCACATCAAGATAAAGGGCAATGTATACATTACTTAGACAGTGAGGATCACAGTGTAAGCCATTTGTTTGGTTAATGTCATTATAAATTTTTTACAACGTCAGCCTAGGCCTTATTATATGTGGAAACACAGAGAGTCATAATCAGATGAGCCATAAAGCAATATAGTTTTGTCAAAAAATCTATTTGTTGAGTAAAATGCATTTACACTTGCTTTCTTTAATAGATGGTGTATAGTGACATCTATTGGAGATTGTGTGTAATGAAAAACGTACAGCTAAAATCAACATTCTGTGGGTGTGGTAAGCTTTTAGTGTGGAGAAAATGCACTAAATGGAAACACGAAAATATAAATTCGGTATTAACACTTATGGTGGATAACTCTCTGAAGAATTAAAGATGATCCATATATATCCCATAAAATAAATCGTTTCAAATGACTGGAAAAATTGAAGGGGAAGAGAGCAATTTCCATGGTAACCATATAAAAGGGAATTTTTAAAAGAAAGAGTAAGGTGAAGAACAGAAATAAAAAGAGGTTGACCAGAAAGAAGAATATACCTGACAAGCAAATAAATAGGGCAGAAGCATTTCCTTAGTTGAAATATTGTGTAAAATACTATTTAATTCTCTAAAACAATAATCCTGATAAAACAACTGTGGATATGATTACAGTTATATCGTGTATTATGCCATAAAATTAAATTTCCCAGATAAAAGTATTGTAGCACAGACATGCTGGAAATAGCAGTAGCAACACAGCAAGGAGAAGAGAGTAGACTGGTGGGCAGGAGTGCAGTTCCAGATCCCAGGTCTGTTGTAACTTCTGGGGACCTTAATGATTTTACCCACAAAATGAGAAGGAATGACAAAACAATTTCAAGGGCCAAATCCAGCTTTAAATTCTTCAAGCCTGACTTTAAAGTAGTGGCACCTTTTCTTTATTAATGATTCCATGATTAGTCGTTAGCTTGATGTGCAACTTTGCACAAAGCACTTAGCCTCTCTGTGCCAGCTTCCTCACTTATAATTGTAGGTGTTTGGCTTGGATGACCTCTAGACTGACATCTCTAAAATGTGATTCTTCTCAAACACTTTACCATATTCTCAAGCGTATTTGTGCCTGAGTGAATTCAAATTCTACCTTGAGGTAGAGCTTAGAGAATCTGTGAAACCCCAAGCATTTAGATAGAAGGACTACTCATATCAAACATGAATATATCTCCAAATATATTTATATGAGATGGAAGGGGATATTTTGATTAAAAAAAAATACATGCATCTATACCATTCCTGTAGTTTTCTTGGTAACCAGGGACAGCAGCAGTAAGTGTAGTGTGTCTCTGAAGGTCTTGTCTCCTCCCCAACTCTACCTTCAGTTGGGTTTCAAGCTTGGTACAGTGCCACTAGAGGGAAAAAGAGGTCTAAATTTCCGAGGGCAACTCCCTGGAGCCTCCCAAAGCCTTTATAGTTTAAGCTGAGACTCATTCCAGGATTGCCTAAGATTATGAAACACAACTAAATATGCATTTCCTATGCCTGTTCTGAAGAGAGACACTTTAGTGTAGCAAATCATACTACCTACATTCAAATTTTACTATGCCCATTCTGGAAAAAGCTACAGGTTACTAGAATTTCTTCATAATCAACAAAGGAGAAACTTTTTTTTTTTTTTGATGTTTTGACTTGAAGCCAAGCTTAGAATCCTCTTGGTAGTAAATTACAGACCAATTTTATTGGGCACATAGTATGCGCCAAAAATGATGTTAAAACTTTAGGCACAGTGTCTCATTTAATCTTTATGATCGAATGAAGGTCTTTTAACCTTTTATAAATGAAGAAAATTAAGCTTTGAAAGTTTAACATATTAACACTGATTTGCAGTATCATGAATTTGCTCTTGTTCTGCCTCTCTCTCTCTCTCCCCTTCCCTTTCTCTCTCTCTCCATATATATACATATACATATATGTATATGTATATATATAATGTGTGTGTATGACACACATGTACATACACATACACAGGGCCACTTTAATTGGTTTCTAGCATTGTTATAGGTTTAATCTTTCTTACTTTACTTATATTATTAGGTAATGGTCAGTGGTATGTTTAGCTGCTATATACAAAGGGCTAAGGTAAATTTAGGGTTAACAAATAGCTTTATTTTCTATTTCTGGTGTTGTTGGTTTGCCATGGGAAATAAAACAGAATGCAGAGAACTTTATATAAGGTTAAGAAATATCAACTGCTATTGATGGAGGTGAATGGGGGAGTTGAGGCACGCTGAATTAAACTTAATACATTTATTTTAAGTAACTATGTGTTAAAAATTTTATTTCAAAATATTTTTTCAATTTTTCCTTTTTTTATTATAGAGGATTTTCAACATATTAAAAAAATAAAACAGTAAAATGAACCCCAACCAACATGAACCTATGGGCAAAACCAAAACCTCAACCAAAACCCATCCATTTGCCTCTACCAAATTATTTTGAAGCAAATCCTTAGCATCACATAATTTCATCTCTATATGTTTTAGAATGTGTCACTAAAATATAAGGAATTTCGGGGCACCTGGGTGGCTCAATCGGTTAAGCGGCCAACTCTTGATTTCGGCTCAGGTCATAATCTCAGGGTCACGAGATAGAGCCCTACATTGGGCTCCCTGTTCAGTGGGGAGTCTGCTTCAGTTTCTTTCTCTCCTCTCCCTTTACCTCCCCCCCACTAGCATTCTCCCTCTCTCAAATAAATAAATAAATCTTTAAAAAAATGTAAAGAATTTTGTGTCATGTACATTAATACACTTATCATACATATCTCAAAACAATTTCTTATTAACAAATATTCAATGTTTTTTTGAAATATAATTGAATTTAGAAAAATTTCTTAGCAAACAAGACATAGAAAGGAACATTTTCAATCTGATAAAGACTCTTGGGCGCCTGGGTGGCTCAGTTGGTTAAGCGACTGCCTTCGGCTCAGGTCATGATCCTGGAGTCCCGGGATCGAGTCCCGCATCGGGCTCCCTGCTTGGCAGGGAGTCTGCTTCTCCCTCTGACCCTCCTCCCTCTCATGCTCTCTGTCTCTCATTCTCTCTCTCGCAAATTAAAAAAAAAAAAAAAGACTCTTAAAAATCTACATCATATATCATAATTAATGGTAAATTATTGACAGGTTTCTCAAGAAATCAAAAACAAGACACAGATTCATGCTATCCCTACTTGCAGAAAACATAGTACCAAATCTTAGCAATATAAGGAATCAATAACAAAAAGACATTCACTTTCAAACAAAGAAATTAAGCTATCGGTTTTATAAATGGCATGATTGTGTATGTAGAAAATACAGACTCTTTAGCAAGGTAGCTAGATATAGCAAGGTAGATGCGTACAAAGTAAATATACAAAAATTAATTGCATTTTTAAATACCAGGAATATAGAGATGGAAAATGAAAGATTTTTAAATAACATAAAAAACATGAAGTACTGACTAAAAATCCAATCAATTCATGTAAGACCTCTACACTGAAAAACTATAAATATTATTGAAAAAAATAAAGAAGTCCTATATAAATGGAGAGATATATAACGTCCATGGATTGGAACTTCCAGTATTACAAAAACATTAATTCCTTTCAACATGATTTCCAATAAAAATTAGTATCTATATACTTTATATCTAGTTGTATATTCTTTTGAAGCATAAACAAATATTGGCAAAAATAGATTTATACTAAATATCTAATTTGAAAGAATCATAGAGGTTCACAAACACAACACAAGGTAAGGCCTGATCATTTCACTAATAAAAATACAATGAGCCACTCTCAGATTTAGAGAGTTGACTGGACAGCAAAGAAGAAGAAAAAACCAAAGGTGCCAGTTCCCTGGGCCCTTGCCCAACACACTGAAAAGGACAACATGGAAACAAAAAAAAGCTGAATGATCACACTGCAAGTTGTAGAATATCCTGATGCTGAGGAGTCAAGTCTAGATTGCAGCTAAGTGGTTTTATATCATGCACCTCTATATTGGGGAGAATTGACAGAAAGCCCCATAACTCATCTGACCCCGGAGGTGATGAAAAACTGTCTTATAACAGCCTTCCAGAGGAGATAAAGAGATGAGTGGGCAATGGCCTCATAGAAGATCCTTAAAGTCCTCTCACATTCTCATGTCCCCAGAAGATCAAAAGGTGTACTGTCAAGACTCAAATAAGCTGCAGTTTAAGTCTTTGCTTTTATGAATACATGCAAGGTCAGCTAGGTAGCATGGATGAACCATTCCCCTAAAACTATGTTCTTTATGAAAAATATAGTAAGCGAAGAAGATTCAGATGATAAACGTATTAAAAGATGCTCCATATCATATGTCACCAGGAAAATGTCAATTAAAACACAATGAGATACCACTAAACACCTATTGGAATGGCCAAAATTCAGAACACTGATAATATCAAATGTTGGCAAGGATGTGGAGTAACAGGAACACTCCTTTATTGTTGGTGGGAATACAAAACAGTACAATCACTTTGAAAGACAGTTTGGCAGGTTGTTGGTTTTTTTTTAAACAAAACTAAATATACTCTAACCATGCACTCCAGCAATTGCATTCTTTGGTATTTACTCAAAGGAATTAAAAGTTTATGTTCACATAAAACCTGCTGTTTATAACAGCTTTATTTGTAATTGTCAAATTCTGGAAGCAACCTAGATGTCCTTCAGTAGACAAATGGATCAACAAACTTTGGAACATTCAGACATTGGAATATTATTCAGTAATGAAACAAAATGAACTATCAAGCCATGAAAAGATATGGAGAAATCTTAAATGCATACTTCTAAGTGAAAGAAGCAAATCTGAGAAGGCTACATACTATATAATTTCAACTATATTATTATTCTGAAAAAGGTAAAACTATGGAGACACTAAAAAGATCAGTCAAAACCAGGGGTAGGGAGAAAAGGAAGAGAAGAAAAGGCAGAGCACAAAAAGTGTTTAGGGTAGTAAAAATACTCTATGATATTATAACTATGGATATAGATCATTGTACATTAGTCCAAAGTCTTTAGGATGTAAAACACCGAGAATGAACTCCAAGGTAAACTATGTGCCTTGGGTGATTATGATGTATTGATATAGATTTATCCTTGGTAAAATGTACCATTCTGGCAAGTAATGTTGATAATGGGGGTGGCTATGCAATATGTGGGGTGAGGGGTATATGAGAAATCTCTATACTTTCTTCTCAATTTAGTTGTAACTCTAAAATTGCTCTAAAAACAAATTCTTAAAAAATAAATAATAAAAGTTAAAAAACAATAAAAATCAAAAGCAACAAAAAATATCATGTATTTAGAAACTTAAAAAAATAAAGACGGGGTGGGGAAGAAGATGTTAGGAAAATAATTACCTACGGCTCAATGCCAAATAAAAACATGGGTTAACTAAGTCAGAAAGATTGAAAATAAGAAAGAAAATAAATAAAAAGCAATAAAAAAGAAGGAAATATTACTAGATGTAACCATCAGTATCCACATTATGTTTAAAATGAATTCTTACTGATTTCTCCAACACAAATCTGATATCATATGGATAAATCCCCACGTTAATCTCTAAGAAATCTAATTTCTGTCATTTATTAGCCATTTACTTAATTATTCAATTCCAGTATTCTTATATAATAGTATCAGAATTCTTAACTTATACCCTGTGGGAAAATCAACTAGACAGCAGTACTATTGTGAAGTACATTTACCTGAGTCTTATAGGTTTCATTCATATCTACGAATTTATATCTATATGTTTAAAGATATGTGTTAGCATGGGTTAGTATGCTAACATATAATTCTTTGCTCTGTCAGCTGAAAAGCCTAAAATTAATTACATACCAGTAGCAACAAGCACACCAAGTGCCCAGATTTTGGTTTCTAACACCATTCTCCAATAAATAGAATGAGAGCTCCTTGGGAGAAATAGCTGAATCTAAGGCAGGGCTAGAAAATACACAGGATGGGTTAGCCTGGTGATGGGTATTAAAGAGGGCACATAATGCATGGAGCACTGGGTGTTATATGCAAACAATGATCATGGAACACTACATCAAAAACTAATGATGTAATGTATGGTGATTAACATAACATAATAAAAAAATAAATAAAATAAAATAAATCATAAAGCCAAAAAAAAAAAAAGAAAGAAAGAAAATATACAGGATGAACCTGTATTGTGCCAGAAAGTTAAAAAGTGCTTAAAAAAACAAATGAGCAACCTCTGTCACGTGGATAGTGGTGTATCAAATGGGCATAGGAGACAAATTAAAGAGCTCCCAATGGGAAAGCTAAAACAATTCAAGCAATAAAATAAACAGATGATAACCCAAAGAATAAATACTAATGAGTCCACATTGATATAAATAAATGATTGAATAAATGAGGCACACAAGTCAGATCTAACAGTGAAGAATAATTTCCAATAAATTCTGTAGGTACTCCACACTAAAGAAAATGGAGCATAACTCCCCACTCCATAAGTGTGGGCTGCACATAGTAACTTCCTTCCCAAGAGTACAGTCAGGAGCAGGGGGAAGAGAATAACTACCATGGAGAAACTGACAAACAGGACTTTAGACAGGTGATCAAGGTCAACATCAACAGTTATAAATCATGTTGATAGTATGTTCCCTGGATATGATGTGATGAAAGTGGCACTTAACCTTTGTGATCTTCCCCCCAGAAACTCAAAACCTCAGGATAATCATGAGAAAAATATCAGACAAATTCTAACATAGAACATCCTATAATATACCTTACCAGCACTCAAAATTGTCAAGGTCATCAGTAACAAGGAAATTCAGAGAAACTGTTACAAATAAATATAATATGGTATCTTGCAACAGAAATAGAACATTAGGTAAAACCAGAGGGAATCAAACTAGGAACTTTATTTAATAATTTTAAAAAGGAAGGACATGACAAGAAAAAAAAAAAAAAACCCTCACTGAAAAGAGGTCTTGCATAGACCCAAATAATAGTACACCATGAATTTTCCCCCAAAGCATAATGTATCCTATCCTTGTGAGTCTGGGTTTGGAATTTATAATGCATCATTAGACTTAAGCAAAATTCTAAAATATTTTAGGGAACACAAGCACCCTAGAAATACATTTTTTCAGTCAGTACAATGAGGCAACATCCGGTAAAAGCAGGAAAATGAACCAAAGTCTGGTTGCTGCCAAGCAATAGAAAGTTAGGTGTCTGTTAGCTCTGTTCTTGGCTCTAACTGCACTTACTGATCTTACTGGTAAGAAGCTGTTCATGACATTTCTGACACAAGTCTACGAAGCAAGAGAATCCTCTAAAATGAAATCAAGCACCTACTAAAATTATAGAGAAAATTCTAAGTTTTATCATCAGAGCTGTGGATTTTTTTCTATTTTTCAAATCAAGGATTTACTGTGCTTGATGTACAGAAAATACATAAAGAATGTCAGTAGCTCAAAGGGTCCTACTCCTCCCAAGAAAACTGCCGATAAGAGAGTCCTGTCACCAGGCAGAACTTGGAGCAGACAGACTTGCAGTATCATTTGAATCAATGATTTGATAAATAGATGCACCTAAAAATTTGCTGATACTACCCTATGTCTTAAAATTTCTATGTTCTAGTATATAGAATTGGTTCTAGCCCCATTATCAACGTTCATTTTTTTCTAAGTCTCTTTCTTTATTCTCCTTTTGTAAATAATAATTCTTATTGCGATTTTCCTGTTTTAGAGTGATTAAATTTTAATTAAAAGTTTACTAGTAAGGTTTTTTTTTTCATGAATCCAGTCAAAATGTATAATAATAATAACAACAATAATAATAATAATAATGATAAACCTGGAAGAGGAATGGATGTAATCTGAAGACTGTAGACTCAGAGAAATGTGTCTTTATTTCTCAAATCTTTGGGCTGTGTCTTTGAGCTACTTTTGAAGCTGTTTCTATATAGAGTTGTATTATGCTTTAAGTAGACCTAATTTGGAATCTTATAAAAATTATATATGCCAGGCCAAAAAAATGGGTAAAATATACTAGAAATTCCAAATATATCGTCATTGATCAGCTATAATATGGGACTTGGGTGTTGGTATTTAGAATGGCCTCTCTAGGGCTGACTATGAGGAAGGATCTTTGCAAGGGTCATGTGAGTATAGAGAGAATACATCCCTGAATACTGTTATCAGAATCTCTTTACTTGCTTCCTATCCAGTTTATAGTGCTCTAAAGAACTTTTTTTCTATTCAAATTATTTAACTTCCTTTTTCCTCTTCAAGCCCTTGTCAATGCTATCTGTTATGCTATGCTCTATCTAATATTTTTGCAAATACAGAAAGTACAAAGATCATATGTTCTGGCAAACACTCAAGAGAAGCCCAAGTTAAATAATTTTATTCTTTTTGTAAAGGCAATTAATGAAATGAGTAATCAATAGCCACTTAATATGTATTCCCTGGAGGAAGTGTTCACATACTTCATTTCACAAATTAGAAAGAGTCTTTTTCAAACCACATGAGATATTTTTGAATAAATAAAATGTAAAGATGACTCTGCCTTTGAAACACTTTGGTGAAACACTTCAAAATAATAACAGAGTATATCAATTAAAATATACTGTTGACTGAAGCAGTGAAGAATAAAGACTAGAATTTGAGTCCTGCAGTAAGGAATTGTGAGAGAAACACTTGCTTCAAATATTTCTTCTATTCCTTTCTTTCTTTCTTCTCCTTCTGGTATTCCCATATTGTGTATGTTACTTACTTACACCTTTTGCTGTCATCCCACAGTTTGGAGATATTCTGCTCTGAAGTTTTCATTCTGTTTTTCTCTTTGCTTTTCAGTTTGGGGATTCTATTGACATATCCTCAAGCTCAGAGATTCTTTCCTCAGCCATGTCCAGTCTACTAATGAGCCTATCAAAGGCATTCTTCATTTCTGTTATGGTCTTTTTGATCTCTATCATCCTTTTTTCCTTACTTAGAATTTTTATCTTTCTGCTTCCATTACTTAATCTGTTCTTTCATGTTGTCTACTGATTCCGTTAGAGACCTGAGCATGTTAATCATGTTCTTTTAAACTTATGGGTTGATAGTTTCAACATGCTCGCTATGGTTGATTCTGATGCTTGCTCTGCCTCTTCAAACTGTTTTTTGCTATTCAGTATGTCTTGTTATTTTTTTTGTTGAAAGGCAGACACGATGTATTGGGTAAATGGACTGGTGGTCAATAGACCTTAAGTGATGTAGCGGTAAACTGTGGGGGTGGCGGGAGCATTCTATAGTTTTATGATTAGGTCTCAGTCTTTCAGAGAGCATGTGCCCATGGGCTGTGAACTTCACAATTGCTTCTTTGTTTGTTTCATCCCCTGAGGTAGTACAGAATGGCTAGAGGGTGCTGCAGTTCTATTTTTCCTCCTCCAGGTCGCTTGGGTTCTGATAAGACCCCAATAGGTTAAGCTCTGATAAAACAGTTTCCCTTGAGGGCAGGACAGAATCCTGCTGTTACGTAGGACAGAGTCCTCTGATGTATTCTAAAGTGGTTGCTTCTTCCCTCTCGGTGCTGGAAGCCCAAGGAGATTTTTCTCTGATCTCACAGGTTCTCGCAGTGAATCTGTTAGAGTTCCAGGAGTTAAAACTCATAAAAATGTGGCTGGATCCCTCTGACTGGGTCGCTCTGAGTTATTTTACTTTTTTTTTTTTTTTTTCCTCTCAGGCTTGTCCACACTGAACCTCCAGCAATTCGTCAATTACAGTCCTGGCTTCCTGGGAAAGTTTCTGCTGCTGGGTTTCTACTCCAGTAAGTTGTGATTCCTCGTATGTGCTTATCTGTCTCTCTAATTTTGGGGGTAGTGTTTGCCCTGTGGCCTCACTTCTCTGATAGATCTAAGAAGAATTGTTGATTTTTCAGTTTGCTCAGCTTTTTATTTGTTAGGATAGGAGTGGTGACTTCCATGCTCCTTACATGCCAGACTGGAATCCAGAAGTCCTAAATCAATAAACTTTTATTCTTTTTTTATATTGGATTGTGTAATAGGATTTTAGTAGTCTCATAAAATTAGTTGGCTCTTTCAGCATCCTTTGTCTCCCTTTCGTTTGCTGGAAAAAAACTGTAAGAAGGAATTATTCATTCTTCAATATTTGGTAAAATTCACCTGCAAAACTAGGTTGTGGAGTTGTATGACTCTTTTAAATATTGCTTCAGGTTAAATTTCTACATAAATCAATTCAATTATTTGAGTTTTTTAGTTCTCTGCATTCAGCCACAATCAGCCACAATCAATCTTTCTTAGTACTTAAAAAAAAAAAAAACCTGGGTTTTGTACATGCTATTTCTCTTTTTGAAGTACTTTTCCTTACACATATTTTGCCAGTTAACTTTTATTAACCTTTAGTTTTATTTGTTACTTTCGTCTGTAATCAATAGATCTTATCAGATAGTTGTGATCCTAAGTTATAAAGAACCACATCTTCAAGAAAGCTTCCTCGATCTACGTAAGATTACGTGTATATGCTCTCTGAGCACATAGAATCCCACATTTTTGTTCTATATTCCGCATCACACAGTAATACCATCCCCTGCAGACTCATCAGTAAATCCCACCAATCCATATCTCCTTGAAGGTGAGAGATTGACTCCTTTACTTTATTCTTTGATTCCTTAGTGATTGACATATATTGTCTTAAAACACTTGCTAAATAAAATAATGATTCTATAACACTATAATTAGGTTATGGTGTCAAGGAGGAAGTTATTGACTTTCTCCACACCTTTATTTTAATAATGACATTGTGGAGACTTTAATTGTTCAGAATACACTCTAAAAACCAGATAACCGCTACCATCTTGTGGCAATTACATGAATTACAGCCCATAGCCTCACTCAGAGTGGATGTTTTCTTTTAAACCAGAAGTTTCCACTTCAGCCTGTGAAATCAGATGAGTGGGGCAGTGAGTATTATTTGCTAATAATAAAAACATTATGGGTGTATTCAGTGTCAAATCTATAATTATGTATTTTACTCACAATCTCAAAGCTCCACTATTCCTTGAAGATATCTTGTAGTTGAAAACACATTTATTATTGTTATATTTCCCCACTGAATTAACTTTTTGTCATTATGAAATGTCCTTTATTTCCAGCAATTCTTCTTGCCTTATGTTCTACATCAATATTAATATAGCTGTAACACTTCCTTTTGATGTTGTTTTTTCCATACTTTCACTTTCAACTGATCTGTGTTCATATATGTTAAGTTTGTGGCTATCACTTCATCTGCTCCACTGGTTCTGGTTTATATGTCAGGTAGCCCTCTGGAGCTCACCACACTATCTTCTCTAAGGGCCCTCAAGACCATTTATCTCTTGCCTTCAACAGTGGGTGACATCATGCTATTCTGGATTGGTCCTAAACTGTGCCTAATGAGAATGGATATTCCTTGAGCAAATAGGATGCTTTCTTTGTTCTGCCTGTGTGCCCTTCTTATCCTTTCTGCTTGCCGCCTTGTGGGGAAGGCATTGAACAAGATTACATACTAGAAATGTAGCAATTATAGCCTAATATGTCACAGAGAAGACATAGGTGGAAGATGTATAAAATTTATGCTATGAAATCCCAAATAGGAAATTTAGCATGATCAACAAATAAATTATTGTTCACATTTTTCTACATATACTGGAAAATTATGAGTGACACGCAGTTTCAACTTTTAGGGAGTAATTAAAAACTAATATTCATGGGCAGCATAATAGATGATGTAGCATCCTAGGTAACAATGGATCCAGCATTAAATTAATGGTATTAAGACACTGTGGAGGAAAGATCTATACTGTTTCAATACAAATACGTTCTACATAGACACAGCACAGCACTGTGATTATTAATAATGTTGTCCCATTTTTCTAAATATTGGGAATATGAAGCTCGCCAGGAATAGCCATTTGACAAAAACAACACACACAAAATCATTCATGAACCTGAATGGAAAGAGACTGTGCTTGGACACTGTGAGGAATCATGATGTGTACCAATAAATACGTAAGAACCTCTTCTCTGTGCACTGTTAAAAAAATCTTTATTATAGATTACTATACTTTATATAGACTCAAGAATACGGTAACACACTTTAAAATCATGTTGTAGATATAGAAAGGGCCCTGCATAAAATAATTGCCTGAAGCCTTGCTCACCCCAGAGGTGAGCCCTAGAAGTAACTCTGTTTGTAAACATCTCTAATAAGATAGTAGGGGACTTGTTTAGGAGCGGGGCCATAGAGGGAAAGTACCCTGAACTGATCAAGATATGATTAAACAGAACAATTTGAAGACTTCATTTATCATGAGAGAAACAAGGGATGCATTCCCTGATGATGTTCCATAAAATCATGGAAAGTACCAATTCAAATTTTGCCAAAGGATAGCTTGAGCACAGACCTTGATTTCCATACTCTACTGAGTTTCTTTCTAGGATAATGCAATATGACATTCTAGAAAAGGCAGAACCATGGGAATGGAAAATAACTTAGAAATTTTAATGCCAATCTGCCCTATCTGAAGAAAATTCTCAGGGGGTTGTTCTAATTAGATGACAAATGAAACAGAGCAGAGGTTTCAAAATAGGAAACCACTAGGAGAGGGGAATTTTGTGGGTATTAAAATCTCTCTCTCCCTCTTTCTCTTTATCTATCATATCTACCTTCCTATCTTTCTAAAATGACTATGTTTTTGAAATAGAAGCTTTACAGACTCTTTATTCAAGGAAACTTTATAAAGAAAAATATTAAAGAAGCCTGAAATAGAAATTTTCAATATTCTCAGCAAAACAAAAGTTGGTTGGTATGAACACTGAAATTGATATCACTTATATTAAATAATCTTAAGAGTGATAAAAAAAGGAATGAGATTTATTTTTTAATATAAACAAGATATTGTTTAAGTAAGAAAAGTGAGAATTAAAAAAGATTCATTTTTGTAAAAGCGAACAAACCAAAATTCTGCATATGTGCTTAATTTTGTATGGGCTCAGGATGAGAGGGGATGCAAAGGCTGTTAACATGGGCTTGATTATGAATGGATAAAGGAAGAAAGTAATCAGGGAGAAATCATTAATTTTTTATACCATCTTGCATTATTTCGCTCATCACAGTGATCACATAACGTTTCTTTACTTAAATACTTAATTATTAGTTTTAATAAGGAAACTATTAATTAATGGCTATTTATTAGTGTGAAAAAACATTCAAAATCTTTGGTTGAGCACCTAATATCTTTTAGATATTGTGCTGAAGTGGAGGTATTAGGACACACATGAAATCTGCCCTCAAGAAACGATCAATCATTTTTCCACTTCTCTTAAAGAGAGACCTAAGTTCTTGCATACCAATCATTTGGATACACTCAGGCTTTGGATAGTTATAAAGGTCAGAACTAAAGGGAAATGCAGAAAGTTGAGCCCAATATTTAGTGCAAGTTTCTCCCCGCCTTGAGGTATTTCCCAATTAACGTACTATCTGATGGGCTGAAAAGATGGAAAGCAAATGGTAGCCTAGAGCCTGAGAAATTCGGCAAATCTTCTGGTCATTTCATTTGGTGGATGGGACACAATTGTGTTTCAAAGCAACCAAGAAGGAGGATGTTGAGTAAACACTTCAGGCTTTCAGTTGAAGAACTTGAAAAGCTACAACCTATGAGTATGGGTGAAGGGAAATAGACCATCTTTCACAAATAACAACAACCAGTTAATAATAAGCTTTAAGTTGTTTACCCCTAACCTAGCCTGTCAGGAGTAAAATAAATCTTTGGAAGAGAACAACAACATCTATAGCATGAAAATACTGTTTCCATATGCAATGTTTGGCATTAAATCAAAATTACTAGGCATAAGAGAAGACAAATTACATTAAAAAGATCAAGAGAAAAAAAACAAAATAGAAAAAGATTTAGAGATGGGTGTTATATTTGATTAATCATGAATATGTATCACAATTTGGGACATATCAGAAGAATATTAGCAACTAAAAAGATCAAATAGAAACATAAGTTGTTATTATAAAAAATACAGTAACCAATTAAGAAACCAAAATATGGATTTAACAACTGAAGACAAGATTTCTGTCAGTCACAGAATTTATTCAGGTTTAGTAAATATTCCAAATGCTGGGGGAATAAAGGAAGCCTCATAAAACTTCCAGGGACTGAACTGACACACAGTATATTCTTGTAAAGCAGAAATTAAACTAAAATAAATAATAAAGACAACTAGAAAAGCTGTAAATAATTGGAAATTATGGAATACACCACTCTATATATCATGGGTCAAAAGAAATAACAAAGCCCATGAGGAAATATTTTAAATTGAATGGCTAAGTCTATTTAGAACATACAAATATTTATGAAATGTAGCTACAGTCTAATGAAGGAGAAAGGCTATAACCATGCTTCCAGGGAAAGTCATAGCCTTAAAGGCATATATTAGAAAAGAAGAATGAGCGAAAAGCCAATGATTTCAATATCCACCTCAAGAAGTTAGAAAAAATAATCAAACCAAACAAAGAAGAACAAAATAATTAAGAACAGAAATTAATACAATAGACTGCAAGCATAGAATAGAAAAACCTCAAAAACCTCAAAATGAAAAGTTGGTTGTTTGAAAAAAGTAGTAAAGTTATTAAAACCCTACAGTGGTTATTGAAGAAAAAAGAAGACACACAATACCAGCATCACAAATAAGATGGAAGTATCGCTCATACAAACATTAGAAACATTAAAGCATGATTTCGTGAACAACTTTATGATAATACCTGATAATATGTTTCAAAATATCGATGAAAAGAATAAACTCTTTAAGAAATACAAATTACCAAAACTGCCATAAGAAGGAAGAGAACATCTGAAAAGTCCTATATCTATTAAAGAAATGTAATCTATACTTAACATTTTTCAACTAAGAAAACTCCAAATATAGAAAGCTTTAATGGAGAATTATTCCTAATATTTAAAGAGAAAACAACATAAATGTTGGTCAAATTATTCTAGAAAATTTAAAAATGAGGGAACTCCTCCCAATTCATTTTATGAGGACATAAAACTTGATATAAACATCTAAGATAGACATAATTAAAAAATAAATTTTTAAACTAATTTTCCTAAACATAGGTGAAAGTTTACTAAACAATAGCAAGCCAAGTCAAACAAAATGAAAGAATTATAATATATCATGGCTAATTGGGCTTTTTTCAAGGGTAAAAGATTATTTAACAGTTTGAAAAATAAATAATGTCATTCACCTCATTAACAGAACAAAGGAAAAAAAATGTGTGATCGACTTAAAGAGAACCTAGCCAGTATAATACGATAAGCAAAAGAAATAAAAGTTATGAGGATTACAAAGGAAAAAATAAAATTATTTACTTGTTGGAGGCATGGTTATATATCCAAAAATTTTAAAATAAATGTATATGGAAGCAAGCCAAGTGTCCATCAATTGAGGAATGGATAAACACATTCATGTGGAATATACATACAATGGAATATTTTTCAGCCTAAAAAGGAAAGAAATTCTGACACTTGCTACAACGTGGATGAACCTTGAAGACATTATACTAGGAAAAATAAACCATCCACAAAAAGACAAATACTCTATGATTCCAATTATATGAGGTACCTAGAGTAGTCAAATTCATAGAGAAGGTGCAATGGTAGTTGCCAAGGGCTAGGGGAAGGATAAATGAGGAGTTGTTGCCTAATGGGTATAGAGTTTTAGTTTTGCAAGATGAAGAGTTCAGGAGGTTGGTTGCACAACAATGTGAAGGTACTTTTCAGTACTAAACTGTATACTTAAAAATGGTTAAGATTATAATTTGTATATTGTGTATAATTTACTACAATAAAAAATAAGTGTAGAGTATAACTATTAGAAGTAGTAAGTGAATTTAGTAAGTTCACTTTAGTTGCTATATACCCCCTCCACCACACATACAAAAAGCAAATACTTAACCTAACAAATGGTGTACAATACCTCTACATGAAAAACTTTAAAACATTAGTAAAGTAGGTGTAAAAGAATCTAATCAGTGGGGTATACACTATGTTTTTCTACCAGAAGATTCAATAATGTAAATATATTTATTTTATCCAAATATATTCTTGAATTTAATGTAATCCTAAGCAAAATCTTAACATACTTTTTGTGTGTATGAGAATATGGTATTGACAAATGGCTAGACAACTTGTACAAATTTAACAATAGAATCCAGAAACAGATTCACATGTATATGAAAACTTGAGTTATGGTATAGCATTGCATACTAGTATAGAAAGAAAAGACTTCTCAATACATGGTGTTTAATATATACACAAATAAATATATTTTGATCAGCATCTCACGTAATATTTGTAATTAAATTCAAGGATGCCAGATGGATTAAAAGCTTTAATATCAAATGTAAAATAATAAAGCCTTTAGAATATTGTATAGAAGCATATCTTTATGAACTTCTGCTAGGTTGATTTAAAAAATGCAACACAAAAAGTAAGGACCATTAAAACATTCCCAGTCAACTAAATACAGTATTAAAAGATTTAAAAAGGATAAGGATCTTATGTGTTTTTTTTTTTACCACAGTTTGAAAAAATAGAGTGAAAAGACAACCCAGAGAGTGGGAAAATCTATAACTGGCAAAGGCCTAACTGAATAATATATAAAGAACACTTACAAATCCATAACAAAAAGACATAAAGCCAATATGAAACTGAGCAATAGACTTGCACAGGCACTGTGAAGAAAAAAAAAATCTAAGTAGCCAGAAAATGTATAATGACTCATTCAATTTTGTTATCCTTTAGGAAAATATAAGTTAAATTTGTAATGAGATACCAAACATACACCAGAATGACTAAAATTAAAAACACTGAAAATTCTAAATGTTGGTGAGGATTCAGAGCAACTGAAGAATCCAAAGCCAAAAATACATTCAGTATGACTCCATTATATAAAGTTCATTAAAATGTGAAACTAAATTTGAGGTTAGGTATTAGAATAATGGTTGATTTTGGCAACAAGGGGGGGAACAACTATTTGGATGTGACATGAAGGAGGATTACAGGATCCTGGTACTATTCTAGTTCTTGCTATACAGCTTGCTTATATCATTGTCAATCTGGTGCTTATTCTTCAAGCCATACAAATGATTTCTGTATTTTTCTATAAGTATAATATTGTTCAATAAAAATATTTATTAGTATAAGAATAATTCATCGCTGGAGTACAGATAAGGTATATGTGGAGGATGGTAGTTAGAAAATTGAGCTGGAAACATCAAGAAAGGCTGAAATTGGAAAGAAAAAATGAATTTGATGGTTGTAGATTGGTCAAGTGTGCATTTCAGGCAGGAGAAAAGCATGAGCAAAACCATGGAGGTAAGAAAGTACAGAGAACATAAACTAGCAATTCTACAGCTTCATTATAGGTGATGTATAGGAATTTCAAGAAAAATGAGAATGGAAAAACAGGTAGGGGTTAGCTTGAGGAGGATTGATACACTATTATATGAATAACAGTCTTTCCTTTGGTCAATTCAGGACACAAATCTCAGGGAAGAATTTAAAATGAAAATATTAATTCTATAGTATGTCTTTAACTTTATATCCTACATGTAAATTTACATGTATGTAAACAGTGAGCCTCAGCTTTCTTATGAAATTTCACTAATTTGGGGCACCTGGGTGGCTCAGTCATTAAGCGTCTGCCTTCGGCTCAGGTCATGATCCCAGGGTCCTGAGATGGAGCCCCGCATCGGGCTTCCTGCTCAGCGGGAAGCCTGCTTCTCCCTTTCCCCCTCCCCCTGCTTGTGTTCCCTCTCTCACTGTCTCTCTCTCTCTGTTGAAAAATAAATAAAATCTTTAAAAAAAAAAATGAAATTTCTCTAATTATAAAGAGTCCACCCACGAGGCACAATGCTACAAAGTTCAACTTTCTAGAAAATAGAGGTGAACAGAAAAAGAAAAAGGGCTCTGAGGTGCTGGAGCTTTTCCAGTGAGGCAGTGTGGACCAACGGCTAGAGCTCACCGACATCTGTGATGCCTTGGCCAGTCTCACCATTCTCAGCCAGTTCTCCAGGTAAAAAAAAAAAAAAAAAAATCCAACTGGGAATAAAAACAAAGGAATATATGGGAGATATGTGCATAAAAAACACTAAGGAGGTGATTCCACAAGACTTGATAAGATTTTAAATTTGAGGGAGAGCACAGATTTTAAAATAATTCTGAGAATTTTTACCCAGTTAACCATCCCAATTGGGTACTTACACAAAAGACAATATGCTGGTAAGTCCTCAAGTAGGAATCCTCCAGGTGACAAAAAATTTTACATTTTTCTTTTTTTTTTTTAAGATTTTTTTATTTATTTGACAGAGAGAGACACAGCGAGAGAGGGAACACAAGCAGGGGGAGTGGGAGAGGGAGAAGCAGGCTTCCCACAGAGCAGGGAGCCCGATGCGGGGCTCGATCCCAGGACCCTGGGTTCATGACCTGAGCCGAAGGCAGACGCTTAACGACTGAGCCACCCAGGTGCCCCAATTTTACATTTTTCAACCACCTTGTAGTTTGTTACAAGTGCTCAAAATTTTATGTTCTGACGTATGGATGAGATAGCTGAAACAATGGAATTAAAGGTGATTCTGATGAAGTAAATGGAAAGATACAGATGAGAGAGGGAAAGGGGACGGGGAGAGAGATTGAAATCAATATCTTGGAAAATATCACCATACAAATCTAAGGATCACATCAGGTGTTATCAGGGAAATGCAAGTTAAAACAACAATGAGATACCACTATGGCCCAGATCTGGAACACTGATGACACCAAATGTTTGGGAGAATGTGGAGCAACAGAAACTCTCATTCATTGCTGCTGGGAATGCACAATGGTACAGCTGCTTTGGAAGACAGTTGGTGGTTCCTTACAAACTAAACATATTCTTACTACATGATCCAGTTGAAAATTTATGCCTACACAAAACCTGCACATGGACGTTTACAGCAGCTGTGTTCATAATCGTCAAATTCTGCAAGCAACCAAGATGTCCTTCAGTATGTGAATGGATCAATAAACTGGTATGTCCAGACAATGGAATATTATTGGGCAATAAAAATAAATGAGTTATCAAGCCATGAAAAGACATGGAGGAACCTCAAATGCACATTACTAACTATAGGCCAACATGAAAAGGTCAAACGTGGTTTGATTTCAACTATAGGATGTTCTAGAAAAGGCAAAATTGTGGAGATAGTAAAAAAAAAAAAAAGCAATGGTTGAGAGGGGTTGGAGAGTGAAGGGTGAATGGGTGGAACATGGATACTTTTTAGGGCAGTGAAAATACACTCTGTGATACCATAATGGTGGATACATATCATTACACATTTGTCCAAATTCATATAATGTACAATGCCAAGAGTGAATTGTAATGTTAACTATGGGCTTTGGATAATTATAATGTTAATACAGTTTCACCAGTTATAACGCATGCACCTCTCTGGTGGGGGAATGCTAATAATGGGAGAGGCTGTGCAGGTGTGGGGGAAGGCGGTATACAGAAAATCTCCATACCTTCCTTTCGATTTTGCTGTGAATCTAAAACTGCTCTAAAAAAAGGGAGCCTTCAAAAATGTCTAAAGAAAGGCCATATGTCAGACATCTACATTTTAGATATCTTGGTACCCTGTTAATTGCTTATTACAGGGATTGTCCACAAAATTCTGCTTAACAAATATTTACTACATTTATGTACAATTCAAACAGATTTATTCTGATTCCTCAGTCGTAGCAGGATAGCATATGGAACTGAGGAGGGAGACTTTGTTAGAGGCACGCTGAGAAAAGTGATAGTAGCAAAAGTAACAAGAAAAAGAATAACTATGAAAAGCAGTAATAAATACTTTACTAGCCAAGCAATTCTATAGTCTTAACTGTGAGGAGTAAATGGGCATCCCGACAACCTAATAGTTCATCAGTGGATCACTGGGTTCTAGTATGGAACATGGTTGATGGTGAAAACTATGCCCAGAAATCATTAAGAAATCAACACCACTTGGAGGCCTTTCTCTTTATTTGTATTTTAGTGAAATCACTTCATAACAGAATACATTACACACATATCTGATAAAGTCTTCAGTATTTATTCAGATTGAGGTGGAAGTAGAGTGGGAAGAGGATTGAGAGAGACAAGACTGACCAGGATTTATGTATATATACATATATATATATTTCTCTAATATATATTATACCTAATATATATTTTATATATTCATTAGTCACAATGTCTATTTTTAAAAACTCCTTTTATGACGGCTTTTATCATTCTTAGAAAAAGAGTCAGCTGACTAGCAAACCAGAGCTGGGCCTTGAGAATAATTCTTCTTCAATGGCTATTTTTTTTTTAAAGATTTTATTTATTTATTTGAGACAGAGAGAATGAGAGACAGAGAGCATGAGAGGGAGGAGGGTCAGAGGGAGAAGCAGACTCCCTGCCGAGCAGGGAGCCCGATGCGGGACTCGATCCCGGGACTCCAGGATCATGACCTGAGCCGAAGGCAGTCGCTTAACCAACTGAGCCACCCAGGCGCCCTTCAATGGCTATTTTTATCTGACTCTCAATGTCCCAGCAGGGACAGCACCAAAGGCTTCAGACCAAAACAAGAGTATGTGTAATATTTTTGAGACATTCCCACTAAACACACGCACACACACACACACACACACACACATTCCTTCCCGCCTACACCCCCCCACACACTCATTTTGGCATTTGGCAAACAAAACATTATATGAATTCATTTATAGAAAATGCTACATACCCCTGTTACTACAATAGTAGGAAAATAAGGTCTTATTGTGTACATTATCAGCTCTTCAAATAGCTTAACTATTAAAACTTGAGAATATTTATCATAAAAGTTGTATCAATTTAAGGCACACAATATGATGTTTTGAAATACATATACTAATGAAATGATTATTACAGTCCATAACCTCACATACTTAACCTTTTCTATGTGTGTGTGTTAAGAACACCTAAGATCTACTCTCTTAGCAAATTTCAAGTATATAACACAGTATTATTAGCCATGGTCAGCATAATGTGCATTAGACTTCTACTCATCTTCCAGAACTGAAGCTTTGTACCCTTTGATCAATATCTCCCCATGGTGTGATCTTTTTTATAAGTGAAAACTGCATAGTTAAAAATATTTTCTATCCTAAAGCATTATTGTAGTTTATATTTTATTATATATATAACATGCATACATAATATAATATATATATAAGGTTTTCTGTATTGTATATGATATTATAAAATGTTTGCAAATGGTTTAAATATGACTAACTCCCTCTCCTTCTTATTTGGCTGTTTGATCATTAACCAAGTAATCTCAGAGCCTAGTTTAGTTAAAATTACACAAGAATTTGAACTTTTTTTTTCTGCTTTCAAAGACGCATGATTCATAAGCATGAGTCTTATCCATCATATCAGATATTTTCCCCTAATTTTTTTTTAAGATTTTATTTATTTATTTGACAGAGAGAGACACAGCGAGAGAGGGAACACAAGCAAGAGGAGTGGAAGAGGGAGAAGCAGGCTTCCCGCCGAGCAGGGAGCCAGATGTGGGACTCGATCCCAGGACCCTGGGATCATGACCTGAGCCGAAGGCAGTCGCCCAACCGACTGACCCACCCAGACACCCCTCCCCTAATTTACTGTTCTACCCTTAACATTTTAACAAAAGCTCCAATTTTTATCCCTTCTATCATCTCATCCTCTTCCTGCATCGAAATTTCTTTATTTAAAAAAGAAGTACAATTTATTTGAAATTATAAGGAAAAAACCTGAATCATGATTATGGAAAAAACTGTGAAGTCATAAAGGCAGATTTCTCTGGGAACATATCTATGAGTTAGATTGAAAGTTTGCTGTATAAAGAAATGTGCCCACATTCTTGTGCTCTGCTAACGTTGCATTGCTATAAAAAGTCAGACTTACAAAATCCCAGCAGAATATGTACATTACAGCAGTTGCTAAGGTAACCCGTTTAAAATTCTCTAAATAGAAAAAAGAATTAAAAATACATTGTTTGAGGGCAGATAAGCTAAAGCTATCCCAAAGCTTTCTAAGAGTATTTTTGTGGCAGCAATAAATGACTGTAAGGAATATAGCTGGAATCTAAGCTGAGACAGAGTCACACAGGTAAATAATTAACCACTATAAATTAAATTAAAACAGAGGATTAAGCCCTCCTGAAGTTCTCTTTAGGTACCCACAAGGAAAAGTAGCCTCAAGGAGAATTAAAAATGAGGAAATTAAACTATATTGTCATATTCCTCCCTTAGGGTGAATTCACGATGAAGAGGGAATGAAGCTGGGAATAATTTGCTCACTATACAACCTTTCCTATTCAAACTTTATCTTTCCTGTGGGGTGAACTTTGAAACTAGGTTTCTTATATAAGAACCTGGAAATGCACAGAGAACAATTTCAGAACGAGATTAAATTACCTTCTATTCAAAAAGTATGAAGTATCGAAATACATATTATTTAAAGAGGCAGCCACTGGATGTCATTGTAATGCCATGAAAATAAGTTTCATAAGTAAACCTCTGTTCCATAAATTTGATCGTGTTAAGCACAGCTCAATTTATGTTATCTAAAACATCATCAAATATATGTTTTCCAAATTTGTTTTGTTTGGTGGAGACAGTGATGAGGTATTCATTAAAGGACATAAATATCTTGTTATTTTTTTCTGTTTTGTTGTTGTTGCTGTTGTTTGAGTAGTCTCCATGCCCAGCATGGAGCCCAACGCAGGGCTTGAGCTCACAACCCTGAGATCAAGACCTGAACTGAAATCAAAAGTCAGATGTTTAACCGATTGAGCCACCCAGGCACCCTCTTTTTTTTCTGTTTTATTAGTCAACTGAGAAGTAGACTGAAGATATTTTATGATTTTTCTCTTGCAACAATTTGGTTATCGGATTAGTTTGTATTATTAATTAATGAACAAACATTTTATTAACGAAGACATTATTATGGTTCAGTTGAACCAGACATACGATGAAGATGAGGGCCAGCCCCATTGGGTGCTTTAGCTTTTTTTGAGGCTACTGGAAAAAAATGATTGATGAGGCACTCTGGGCACTTGTGGAGGTGGGGCATTGGATCACTGTATCTGCCAAGGAACTTTGCCCCCTCTACTACTTAGGATACCTTGTTCAGTGGACTAGGTGCCCAGAGAAGCTCCTGATAGGATTCCACAGTTTAAGCACAAATAGTCAAATTGACAGAAATACCAATGAAAAGATGGTTTAGATGAAGTTACTCTTGTTCTATTTGAAGACAGACCAAAAAGCTTAGGTAATTAAGAAAATGCCTAACCCCCATCTCTGACATCCCTATTTCTCTTAATAATGACCCATGATAAATCTGTTGTTTATTTATCTAAGCAAATTTACTGAAGTAAATTCAACAAAACCAGGATTCCAACAAAATTCTGTCAGCCAAAGGGCACAAGTGGTCAAGATTTAAAAAATCAAGCTAGTCTGTGTACCTCTTAGAATTCTATAATGAGTTTTATGATATCAAAGGCTCTGAGAATTCTTGCAGTAAAAAACTCTATATATGTTTAATACAGATTTGTCACTTTTTAAATCCTGTCATAATTCATCAATCTAAAATGTTGTCTCTTGGGTGCCTGGGTGGCTCAGTCAGTTAAGCATCTGCCTTTGGCTCTGGTCATGAGCCCGGGGTACTGGGATCGAGTTCCGCATCGGGCTCCCTCTTCAGCAGGGAGTCTGCTTCTTCCTCTGACTCTCCCCCCTCTCGTGCTTGCTCTTTCTCTCTCTGAAATAAGTAAACAAAAAAATCCTAAAAAATAATATGTTTTCACTTTTGACATACTTTTAATTTATGAATAGATTTTCTAGAGAAAAAGAAACACCAGTCTGCTTCTTCCTCTGACTCTCCCCCCTCTCGTGCTCGCTCTTTCTCTCTCTGAAATAAATAAACAAATAAATCCTAAAAAATAATATGTTTTTACTTTTGACATACTTATAATTTATGAATAGATTTTCTAGAGAAAAAGAAACACCATATGAAATGTACATGCATAATTATTAACCAGAACTGGTATTTAATTGTTTCTAGACTTAACTACTGCTTTCTTCTTGAGTAGAAGCATCTAAGTTTCAGTCTAGACCTTCTTCACATTCTGAATTTATGATTCTTCTGAATCACCCTGGTGTCAGAGTTGTACAGTGTTTCCTATAATGTGATGATGTCTTTTTACCATGTTCGGTTCTGATGCACCATTTCAAAGATTGATGTTTTTTTCATTGTTTGGGGTATTCTATTTCCACCATGCTCTCATTCTCCAAGCTCTGGTGCAGATGCCCTTTTAATCTTAACCACAAAGCAGCTGAAGAAAAAATTCAGTACACTATGGGCTTCATACTCTTTTCTTAGATAACTCATTCTAAATGCATCAGATACACTTGGAGGGTTGTTAAAACACAGATTGCTAGGCCCCACTTCCGGAGTTCCTGATTCAGTATTTGGGATGGACCTCAAGAATTTATATTTACCCAGTTCCAATGTGATGCTGATATTGCAGCCCAGGGACCACAGTTGGAGAACCACTGACTAAGATTTTCTCTAAAACAATTTGTTCAAACATCAAGGGCTGGAGGTAGTAAGATATACTATCAGGAATAAAAACTATGTCATAGCACAGACAGTGAAACTTATTCTCAGCTCATTGGATGAGTTGATTGTTCATAGAACCTATTAAAAATTTATGGGCCAGGCGTGTTAACTAAAGATCTCTTGAGTGAATATTCAAGAAAAATTTTTCCTGTCATGTACCACGTTTAAGGCAAGTATAATTATATATTTGAGAAAGAAAATATACATACATCCTTATGTAACTTTCTGTCTTTTAAAATGATACAAGATGGAAGGAGTAGTAATAAATAGCATCAAAGTGAAGTACTTCATTTCAAAACTGATGCTTTTGAAATTAATACCTGAGCTTTAGGATTGGAAGTATAATTTGCAGTATATTTGATACACTATCTATTTTTTATTTGGTTAAATTTGAGGTTAATTTTTTTCTTCATTGAATCACAGAAATTCACCCAGTGTCTCCTGAAAGTCAAACGTGGGATGATGGAAATTTGACATCCAATTGATAATACTTCATGAGGCACAAAATGGATCCTAAGTTCTTTTAACTTTGAGAAGTACATTATCTTGTTATGGAACTTTGTCAATGTGTATGGACTTTAATTGTATTTCCTCATATGTAACAAACAATTATTTTGAGTAAGTCTCAATGACAAAATGAAATACAACTTTTTTTCTGAGTGTCTTGCATCTTGAAGTTTGAAAGTTTCTTGGTTGTTTCTTCGCAATAAAACACAGAAATGTCTTTTAATCCATGATAGGTGTTTAACTCTCATAACTGTATTTCTATGTTCTTTTTATTTCAAAATCTTATTATAGTGAAAACTTTTAAAAGATATTTTCAACGACTTTAAGTTCACAAATATAAATATAAACAGTATGTGATTTTATCAATGCTAATAACTGCAGTGACAATCTGCTCAGATTCTTTTTATGCACATTTGACATACATATAAGCCAAGACAACACACCTCTGTCTTCTGCCAAGAGGCTGGCCATAAAGATGTGAAAAAATGTATATGCATTTATTATTTGAAAGCAAAAAGAAATCCATTAATTATTTCATTTATTCAAAAACATTAATTGGATGCTTACTACGTGCCAGGCAGGTACTATGCTTGATTCCGAATTTGCAAAGGTGTTGCTACCTCTACTACATCCTCCAACAGCACCTTTAATGAAGATGCTGCAGCAGTTGCCGCTGCTGCTAATGAAGATGAGGATGATGATTGCTAACATCTCTTGAGTACTCACTGTCTCCCAGGCATTGCTCCGAGCGCTTCACTCATTTAATCATTAGGACAAATGTGGGAGGTGGGTACTCTCATCTTCAGTTTACAGTTGAGGAAACTAGAGCGGCTGGTCTAGTAGCTGGTGCTACTAGCTGAAGCATTTAGGATTAGGTGATGCATCTGGGACCAGGCAAGTCATCTGGGGTCTGGACCTCAAGCAGTCCAGCTCCAGAGCCACTTATGCTAGAGAGAGTGTCTCTGTACATCCAGAAGCTCACATTCTGAAGGAGGAGCTGGACTTGAGTGGACATGAGAAGGGCCAATTATGATTTGCAAATTCATTGCTGTGACTGCACAAAGACTGATGTGCTGAGCTCTCCTTGGAGATCTTGTGGAGGCTTCATGGAGCAGAAAGTCTGATGTAGGTCTAACAGGAAATCTTAGCATATTTTTATTCACACCCCTCTGGCAATCTGATGAAATTTTCACAGAATAATATTTTTAAACACTTAAATGCATAGGAATGTAACTGAAACAAACTCTATGGAAAGAGTTATATAAAATATGTTTTTCAAGTACTAATATATGTGCTTCCTTATTAATGCACTAAGTAACAAGATTTAATGGTGGTTCTAGTAATCACCCTAGTTAAAAGAAGTGAAAAATTTAAATGTTACTTGAGACATCTGTAAAAACTATAACCTGTTATGAAAATACCTGTGATATTGGTAGAGTCCCAGGTTCTGCTAATAATACTGAGGTTCACAGCCCATATTTATTTTTAAAAAGATATGCTAGATTTCAGGAAGGGGTTAGCAAAACTGAAGATACAATTTTTTCCATCCACATTCATAAACACATTGAATTCTGTCCATCATCTATCTGGGGTCCATGGACCCCTGGAAGAACGAAGAGGCATTTATGATGTGGACAAGGCAAGCATAACCTGCTATGCTATGATTTAGGAAATGCTATATTAAGGGCTATCTTGAGTTTTATCACAAGCAAAAGTCCTTCCCCAAAGTATAAACAGATTATTGCTTTCACATTATGGACTGCAAGAATGGCCTGCTGAGCAACACCATTAATTAAGACTGAATTGTAAGCAGTTTACTCTCTGCAAACTTTGTTCCTCTCTCACTGCAGCCAATTTAGGATTTACATGCTCTTGCCAGCACTCTTCTGAAGATTTCAGTGTCTTAGTAATTTTATTACAAGGTAAACATTTGATTCCAATGAAGGTGTAGTTTCGACGTGTGCAGCATCCATAGTGTGGAAACGAAGACCCAAAATGTGATAACAAAAGGAGTCCCCAGTCATGCTGGGACCAGAATCTGGCAGCCAACTGAGAGGAAGAATTTAGTGAATGTCCAATTTGGGACCCATGAGATATCTTGGAAGGCCTGATAGAAGATCCAGAAAAAAAGAAGGAAGGAAGGGATTCTTGGTTACTCTTTGAAGGAAGGGTCATCATTGGAATGTAACGGGCATCACTGAGACTCGAGATTCAGCTATTTGTTTACCACCTAGCCCTCTGCTGCCAGGTTGCAGTGAGTGCCGGGAAGTTTTTCTCAGCACATGCAAAGGCTCCAAGTAGTTCATTAAGGCTTCTCACCTCTTCCTCGCTCACCCTCGTTTTTCGGAGGTGTAAATTAGAGAGGCAGATGTACAATCTGGGAAGTTTTCCAGCTACATATTTAGAACATCGAGTGTTCGGCACTGTGGGCGTTGAGCAGGGTTTTTCAGTCTGTCACACATCCAGCCTCAGTGCCAAGGAAACCTCCCAAATGGCCCCTGAATGCTTTGTTCTAGAATAAAATAGTAACCTTTCTCAGGACAGGCTATAGTTTGCTTTTTAATTTTTATTGTATAATGAATAACTACTGAGCATGGTGGGAGAAAAGGATTCTAATTTAAGTCTGGGAAGCCCCGAGTTTCCTAAGTGATATCTGTTAGGTGAAAGCCTTAAAAGGTCCCTTTATTGGAATTTGCAGAAAATTCTGGTGCACCAAGAATCGTACTAAATACCAGAAGGCTCAAATGGCATAAGAGCATACTTACTTATATTTGAAAAGTACTTTTCAGTTTGAAGAGTATTTTTATATATTTTACCTCATGTTATCCTGACTAAACCTCAAATCTGCAGGGTAGAATTTTATTTTTCCAAAATTTGACAGGAAACCAGATTCAGGTTATGTAGGTCAGCCAATGTCATAAAGATACACTCTAGTGGAATTAGGTATTAATCCCTTCATTCATGAAACTCTTCAATAACTTTACCAGGCAAATATAGTGGGTGATAAAATAATATAGAACTCTATCCTCACCTAATTTCCTCCACTATCTCCCAAATAACCTAATATGGAGAGCAGTCATCTGAGAAACAGAAATAGTTGACTATAAATGGAGATTAAGGGCAACCATAAAGAACAAGGAGGGTTGGGAGAACTGTTCCTTTGGGTGCTTATAGTACATACAGATCTGTTTCCACTTCACACTTTTTCCAGCATAATTCAGTTTTCGAGTCCTCCCTAATCTAAATTTCTCTTGCTTCCTTTACTCTAAATTGAAAAGAGTTCAACTCCATTCATGGTGAAAGTCTTCATTTGTCCCTCAGGTGGACAGTTTTGAGATGGATTCTATGTGGCTCTTCAGAGGCTCCCAGTAGGATTGAGGGCCAGCTGCCTACAGGGGTGACCATCTCAAGAACACTCACTTGTAAGGACTTTCTCTTCTTTTTTTAATTTTTCATTCTTTTCTACCTCTCACTCCTGCTCTCTGGGATACTTCCAAAATAAGTCACTGGTACACAAGCCCTGATTTCAGGCTTTGCTTTCTGGGGAAAAGCCTAGGTGAACACAGAGGAAAACTATAGGTTTTTGGTATCATGTAACCTAAATTCCTCAACTGACTCTATGTTTGAAAAGAATTCAGGGGGGCCCTGGGTAGCTCAGTCAGTTAAGCATCTGTCTTTGGCTCAGGTCATGATCCCAGGGTCCTGGGATCAAGCCCCACATTGGGCTCTGCTCAGAGGGGAGCCTGCTTCTCCTTCTCCCTCTGCCACTCCCCTGTTTTTACTCTCTGGCTCTCTCTATCTCTCTATCAAATAAATAAATAAAGTCTTAAAAAAAAAGAAAGAATTCTGTTATTGTGTACTATGAACTCCAAAAATTAATAGTTGGACCAAAACCTCCTAGGAAAGGAAGTGAATGCCATATGCCTCTAACTTTGAAGGAAGCCAGAATGAGTAGAGCCCAAGTTTCAGCTGCTCACAGCCCACACCACAAAGTTGCAAGACCATCTTCGTATTGTGTTCTTTCCATCTTCCCTAATTAGAGCTCTAAGCAGAAAAAAGAAAACACCTCCTGCCCTGCACGTTGTGCCCAACACAGACTCAGCTCTAAGGCGGATTCCCCTTTCAATTATGTAAGCCCCCAACTGAGGACTCCACTCATGTGCTCCCTTCTATTTTCATCATAAAATTCAGCTTGCCTCTCTTAGCAAGATCCATTCCAAATGAATGTGCTAGGAATTCTCTATCCTCTTTGACTTTTCTATGGCAGCAGAACACACGTGGCATTGTTCCTGACAGCCATGTTGCCACAGGCACCTCCTCTTCACCACACACGCTGCATGCATCAGGAAGCAATGCCTTCTGCTCTCTTTGCCCATACAGCATGCACTGGCTTTGGGAATGATGGCTGCCTACTCTGATCTGGACACCTCTGCCTCAAAGTTACTCTAAGAAAAAAAAAAAAAATCCCAAACCTTTTGTTTTGTACTTACGTGATTAGCAGTTAATTTTTTTTTTTTTCAAAAATATAGAGAGAAACCATATGACTGACCTGCATAGTGACATCACTCACAAGAAGTTGACGAGCTGGTCAGTTAGCCCCAGTCTCCATTCATGTGCTCCAGACAAAGTTATTATGTGAATGTTTTTATTTTCAACATGACCCCAATCTGTGGAAAGAGCATTAAAGCATTGACTGTTGTATTTTGTTGTTCACTGGTAGAAAACTTAAACATTTTAATTCAGTGTAAGGACAATTCCCTTTAAGGGTGGAGCACAAGGACAAACATATATCTGACAAAATGGTGCAGCAATTGCAAAGTTACAATAGTTGATATCTTTTAAAATATGAGCAAATATGAAATAGTTATTTGGAAGTGATGGTAGTGTATTTTGGGGTGTGTCAGGAATGAGCAAAACCACTCCTCACCTTATTTTTTGAACATGTGAAATGGCAAGTTTTGTGATCTATATTCGGGGCAAATATAATCATATACACTATTTCCATTGAAACAAAAAAAATCTGGAAAAACTTTTGCTATATTTTAAAACTGCCACTAGATGGTATGCAAATACTCTTTCTCCAATGCTGGTTCTATTGTTTTTAGATTGTTAGAATATGAGATGTATCTGTGTATGTGATGTTCTCGTTTAACTTTATTCCTGAATTTGAGCTGGAGAATAGGAGGAAGGGATGCTGCTTGGATCAGGAACTTTTCATTAACTCTTGTCAACTCCGCAGGACCAATGTTTCCCCTTATATGTTAATGTGATATTGTGAAATTTCAGACTTTAAATTTTTCCATACCATTTCCCCAGCATACCCAAGAACCTATTATTAAATAATAATACTTAAGGATCGCCTGCAATTAGCAAGTATATTTTGTATCTAGAAGTCTTTGGACTAGAAGACTAACGGTATTTTATATTAGTGATTTTAAAAAATTACTTAGAGGCTTAAAAACCTACATAGTTACCAAATATAAATATGACTTCCTGGCCTACAAAAAGAAAAAAATAATAAGTTTTTTTAATATGAGTTATCTCATACTTTTAATTGCTAAAATTAATTCCCAATTTGGTCTATTCAAACGTCTATGTTTTTCAACTTATGTGCAAATATTTAATGTCTTTCTGTCCAACTGAGATTCTGATTTGTTTTCTTCTAACTCATAAAGAAAATTAATGGGTTACTATTCCCAATGAGTTAATGACATCCATCATTATATAACAAACCTTTGGTGAGTCCAAATCTTTCCAAAACCAATTATTATTTGGAGTATCAATCAACTCTAGCTCCCAGTAGTAGTATGTTTACCATTCCAGCTTCTTTATTCCTGCCGTAACGCAGGACATCTTCTACGCAAAAGTTACTTACCAGTTGTTCCAATCTATAGCCTCCAACTGGCTGTTGTGGTCTCCTTGCCATTCTTCTGGATGGGGGATTAATGGAAGATCAGGAAAGAGCAGGGAGGAAAGGGAAGATGAAGTGGGATAGTCATAAGAGTCCCTGACTCAAGTGCCTATGCTTAAAATTAACCTTCTCGGGCGTCTGGGTGGCTCAGTTGGTTAAGCGACTGCCTTCGGCTCAGGTCATGATCCTGGAGTCCCATATCGGGCTCCTTGCTTAGCAGGGGGTCTGCTTCTCCCTCTGATCCTCCCCCCTCTCATGTGCTCTCTCTCTCTCATTCTCTCTCTCAAATAAATAAATAAAATCTTTAAAAAAAATTAACCTCTCTGAATGTGTAGTACAGTTGTATACATTAGTGCAATTTCATAAAGAACATCTTATTTCATGACATCATTTAGTTGTTTATATAACTACATATACCTACACAGCCATACACACTACGAATGTAAAAAGCCATCTGCACACGTAACCACATAAGTAGTAAGGAACTGCCTTGTATCTCAAATTACCTGGATTTTTCTGATTACTCATTCTCTAATTAAGACTTCACCATCAGCCTGAACTTCATGTTGATCTATTTTATTCCTCTTCTTGCCATATTTTTTTTTTTCTAAATCCTTGGCCTTTTAATCTCATACTTGTTTTCTTTGTTCTTGTTCTGAATCACACAATAATCCCAAAGGAAGATAGATAACCATGCAGATTTCACACATTACAGAGGCCAGCTCAGCAGCAACTCTCCTGCTTGCTAATTTGCTATTGAAGACCCCAAAGTAATTATATCCTTTGTTTAAGTTCCAGGCTCACTGGTTTGACACACACTATTTATGGATAAACTCACCTTTGGCTTCATTGAAAGGATGGAGACCAGTGGATTTATTCTCCTTAACCTAATTTCACAATTTTGTGGAAAATAGCTGCAAGAGAAGGTGTAACGAACTTTGTAATCCATAATCAGTTGCTTGTGATCCCATTCTTTCCTGACACATGAGGACTTTGCTTCTATGCCCAACTCTGCACAGTTGTTTATTTTGAGCACCTCCTTCTCCTACTTTAATACATGGTATTAGTTTCCTCTTTTAAAATAAAAACAAACATACAAGAAAAATGAACGAATCCTTCCTTTGCCCTTCCACACTTACCAACTTTTATCTTTTATATCACTGAAAACATGTCAATATTCCAACATTTTCATTCTTGTCTTTATCAACTGTAACCTCTGCAATTTTGCAACTGACCCTACTGTTCTCAAAAAATGCCCACTTTCTAATACAGTTGACCCTTGTACAACACACAGGTTAGAGGTGCCAACCCCACATGGTCAGATATCTACATTTAATTTTTGACTCCCCCAAAAACTTAACTACTAATAGCCTATTGTTGACCGGAAGCCTTACTAATATCATAAACAATTTAATTAACACATATTTTGAATGCTATATGCATTATCTACAGTATTCTTATAATAAAGTAAGCTAGAGAAAGAAAAATGTTATTAAGAAAATCATAAGGAAGAGAATACATTTACAGTACTATACAGTATTCAGAAAAAATCCACTTATAAGTGTACCTACACAATTCAAACCCATTTTGTTCAAGGGTCAACTGTATTCCATTGATCACCACTTCTAATGACATTTCTTATTTCCCTGAACCTGAGAACTATATTTATTTTGTTGACCAAACTTTCCTTTATGAACTTCCCTTGTGCTGTGAATTCTGTTAATCACTACCTTGATTCTCCTCCTAGCATTCTGATAACATATCCATTTATTTGAGATCTCCTGCGCTTTCTTTCTTCTTAATTATAAACATTCTCAGGGACAACTGCATCCTGATCCTTCACTCTTCTATTTGTTCTCCATTTATCTACTTTTTCATTTGTCCGTTCCTTTTTACAGCTCTCACACCAGTCTACCTGAACCACCGCTAAACCTGCCACATCTTCTTGTGTGATGGTTCTACGGGGAAAAGATCATTAGAGAAGAGCTGATTGGGGAATGTGGAGAGAATGCTGGTGTTAGGAAATCATCATTTTGTAACTGCATAAAGTTAAGTATATAAACCACACAATCATAGTAAAGATTAGTTCAGGCAAGGCTTATCCACGGATGCTAAATGTAGAAGGAAATTTTGATGAGGTATAAGATATTTACATTGCTTTAAATTGTTTTCCTAAATATTGGTTAATAGTTGCAAAAGGAATTATAGGAACTGTACAGTGGAGAAAGCAAGCATCATCTTAGCTAGGTGACAAAACTGACATCACAAAATGAGAGAATAATGGGCATTGTCTGCCTCCAGATGTTACCCCTGGTACAGTATCACTTAAGCCATCCATACCTTAGCTTCCTTAGCAATGAATTGAAGATGTACCGTGTGAATTCAAGAACTCAGCACTGTGCCTGAATTCTTGTAAGCATTCAATAAATGTTAACTTCTTCTTTCAAAATTTTCCACGATATGTTCCTTCATACATTTCTTACCTTCTATCCCATTGCTCTTCAGTATGCTTTCTTCACCCAAGTCATATGTGTGTCTTTTTTCTCCAACTATACTGGCAGGTAGTGTTCATTATTACGTCTTACACAGAGTAGATGCTGATATGTGTTTGTTGTTGCCATTGATATTTGATTACTGTGAGTACTGTTTTGTTTGATGAATTGGAGGTGAATGGACTTTTTTAATTTACACTAAGTCTGTTACTATAGATACCACATTTTCCTCTAGGTTTTCATTTTTTTTAATTCTCTCTATGGTACCAGCAAGTTAGTTTTTTTTTCCAGCAAATTATTTTGATCACATCGCTTTTTAATTTGATTTAGCTAAACAAATAAATAAGAAATGTGGTAATTTAATTTAAAAGACAAGTTAAATCCAAAGCTTATAAATAATCACTCTCATAATAAAGTTTATTTTCCAAAACTAATATTAGAAGACATATTTATTGATTATGCTGTGAAGCACAAGGCAACACTAAATTTTACTCTTATCTAATTGTGGCTAAAGAAGCAAATCAAGACTAAGTACATGATGCAATTTAATTAAATGATTTAAATTTCATCTGTTACATAGAAATCGTGTTAGAAAATCATGTTTATTGATTACACAAGTAACTATCGGTTTTAAACTAAAGTAGTTTTCTAATTGAGTGTAAGAAATAATTAAGGTGTTAAGGTCTAAGGGATGATTAATTTTTATTAAGCCGCCTTGGAAATTCATCCTTTAAATTAAAATGTGCTTGTCAAAATTAGATGTTTGATTCAGAGACCAACAAGAAATACTGATTTAGTTTTTGCTATTTATTATATGGAGTATAGAGTTTGTATTCCTTAAAGCATATTATGATTTGTTTATATTGCAGCATAAAATGAGGAAAAAGGAATATCCATCCATTCAACACAAATGAAATGGATGAGCTGGAGTGAATTTAATATTTTGTTTTATTTTCTCAATTGATTGCTTAGTAATTTAGCAATCGTGTAGTGATTTAATTTTTTAGCTGAGACAAGAATTTTTAAAGCTTTCTTTTTAGACAAACTTAGTGAATATCTTAAGGTGATGAATGTTTCCAAAATTAAGTACATGTTCTTCAATTTGAAAATCAAATCTAAATTATCTGCATATACATAACCAAAGAAACCATCTAATTTGGTTTAAAAAGTCAGAAAAATAAATTAGCTTTATCATATCCTAGTCCACAGTACTTTGTAGCTTGTTTCTAAATGCAGGATAGTGTTGCAGCCTTGAAATAAAAAGCATTGAATAGCAAATAGAATATTTTTTCTTTCTTTAATAGTATTTAAAGATACAGTGCTATAAGAAACAATTAGGGAAATGATGCAACTCTACTTTTTGTCTAACTTACTTGTAATTTTCAAAACCTATCAAGTAATGAGTGAAAGGATGTGAAAAGTACATAAATAGCACATTCACCAATCCTGGAGAATAAAGGAAGCATTCCTTACCACAATTCTATATCAATAATATCATCAATATATCAATAATATCTATATCAATAATATTAATAACTTCTTTTATCAATTTTTCAACATAAATGGCAACTTGCATACATTAATTTCCACCTCAACTCTATTAGATCTATTTGACAAATAAGAAAAATGACCTATATTATCTCTACTTGATAAATGAGAAAATAGAGACTTCCAGAGGTTAAGTCATCTGGCCAAGATCATGAAGCAAGTATAAGCAGAACCAGAATTCAAAAACAGTTCAGTCTATACTTAAAGTCTGCACTTTTAACTAGTATGTATACTGCCTTCATGGTTATGCTTATATTTGAAGTGAGGAGGTTAAACAAGTTTTAGTTTCTATTGTTCTCCTTTGATCATGGCTCCATTCTACTTTCATCTCACCAGAAAACTGTTCAAGAAAAATATGAGACTTTTCACATCATGTGCCATTTTTCTCAACTTTCATTTCATAGAAAGAAACTATTTGGAGGCCAAGCTTAAGATGGCAATCGCTTTATCCTGATACTACTTTTTCTTTTCCATTTTCAAGTGAGGAGAATTACATTTACCATCAAAAATTGTAAAGAGGGGCACCTGGGTGGCTCAGTCAGTTAAGCGTTGGCCTTCAGCTCAGGTCATGATCCCAGGGTCCCAAGACATAGCCCAAGTCTGGCTCCCTACTCAGTGGGGAGTCTGCTTATCCCTCTCCCTCTGCCTCTGACCCTCCCCTTTACTCGTGCACACTCTCTCTCTCAGATAAAGAAATAAAATCTTTATTAAAAGAAAGTTGTTGTAGGGGCACCTGGGTGGCTCAGTCATTCGTCTGCCTGTGGCTCAGGTCATGATCCCGGGGTCCTGGGATCGAGCCCCGCATCGGGCTCCCTGCACCGCGGGGAAGCCTGCTTCTCCCTCTCCTACTCCCCCTGCTTGTGTTCCCTCTCTCGCTATGTCTCTCTCTGTCGAATAAATAAATAAAATCTTAAAAAAAATAAAAATAAATAAAAGAAAGTTGTTGTAAAGATTAAATGAGATAAGGCATCAAGAAAGTTATGTGTTGGGGCACCTGGGTGGCTCAGCTGGTTGGGTGTCTGCCTTCAGCTCAGGTCTGGGATCCAGCGCTGTGTCAGGCTCCTGGCCCAGCGGGGAGCCTGCTTCTCCCTCTCCCTCTGCTCCCCCTTGCCTCTTGTGATCTCTCTCTATATATCTCAAATTAAAAAAAATCTTAAAAAAAAAAAGAAAGTTATGTGTAAGAGTACTGAAGGGTGAACAGAATGAATGTGAACAGAACAGTATTTTTACTTTTCTCTGTTTTTTTATCAATGCTTAGCATCATGATGTAGCTATGACTTGAAAAAGGAGCTTCAACTTTTGGATAAATAATGTCATAAATAAATTCATAAGTATGGTACACTAAAAAAATTCTGATTTGTCCCTAGGGTACAGGGCAAATATGAGTAATTTAAGGAATCCCAACTGGTACTCCAATAATCTGATACACTGGCTGGTTTAGACTACCTGGGGAAACTAAATATTTCATAAAATATTTGAGTAGAATCAAAGTTTGTATGTGTGTACTCCTTGTTTTGAAAATTGTTATAAGTATATATTTCTATTTACACACACATATATATATGCAATATGTGTGTGTTTATGGATATTTGATAAATTGGCTGCATGCTCACCTGCCATAATAAGAACTTCCAAGATGACTGGATCATGCATACTTTTTCTGTTATGTATATACTGACACTCTGTCCACATAGAAGAGAACTTTTAAACAAGAATACACATTATATGGGGCGCCTGGGTGGCTCAGTTGGTTAAGTGACTGCCTTTAGCTCAGGTCATGATCCTGGAGTCCCTGGATCAAGTCCCGCATCGGGCTCCCTGCTCGGCAGGGAGTCTGCTTCTCCCTCTGACCCTCCCTTCTCTCATGTGCTCTCTCTCATTCTCTCTCTCTCAAATGGATAAATGAAATCTTTAAGAAAAAAAAAAAAGAATACACATTATACTTTAACATTTTCTCAACAGAGTGTCAATTCTACTACCTGCACATCTAGTATCTAAAGCATATGGATCTCTCTAATTACATGGAATATTGGTACTTCGAATATTATCACAGAATCCAATCATGATTGCCTGTGATTTATACTTGCCACATGTTCACTTGAGATAGCTAATGTTTTAGAGGTAGTACAGGGATTCATTAAGTGTCCATTCCTCTGAGTTCTCTCACTTCCCCAGTTTTCCCTATACTGAGTCAGGCCAGTCAGAAAATAATATTGTACGCTTAGGTTCTTGTAAAAGACTTTTCCTTAACAAAGGTCTGTCTTCAAAGGAAACTACTTTACCAGAGCCTCATCTGACCTGGGGGGGGGGGGGCGGGCAATAAGCTAACTCTAGCCCCACTCTGGTCTTCCTGTCTCAAGTAAGTGGAGAAGTAAAAAGTCTAGGAATCTCTTCTGAAGGTCATAATTCAGAGATTTTGCCCTTCCCCTCCCTGAAAATGGAGATTTAATTACAGGATTATAATTATAGAATGTTTCCTCTCCTTAATATCTCACACATATCATCAGGGCTCTTGTATATTTGCAATGCATTACATCTAAGAGAGTTGTAAGACATGCACTCTCCTTAAGGAGTTTCTAGGGAAATCAAACACAACAGAGTAAACAAAAATTGAGGACACCAGAGGAAACTGAAACCTCTGACGTGACTACAGCAAATGTTAAGCATAGCCTAACTCCTAGCCAGATAAAACATAGACCACTCACTAAAAGCCTATTTGCTTCAGTTATTATTACCCAATATATCATTTCTACCATTCAACAAAAAAAGTACAAGGCATGCTAACAGGCAAGGAAAGCACAGTCTGAGGAAACAAAGCAAACAGCAGAATCACACTCAGATGTGGCAGAGATTTTGGAATTATCAGAACAGGAATTTAAAACAACTATGATTAACATGTTAAGGGCTGTAATAGAAAAAAATGGACAACATGCAAGAACACATAGGTAATGTAAGAAGAGAGATGGAAACTCTAAGAAAGAATAAAAAGGGAATTTTAGAAATAAAAAACACTAACAGAAATGGAGAATACTTTTGACCAGCTAAGCAATAGGCTGGACATGGCAAAGACAGAATCAGTAAAGTTGAAGATATGTCAATAGACACTTCTCAAATTGAATGCAAACAGAAAAATATTTTAAATAAAAAGAAATAAAATATCCAAGAAAATTGAGGTTATTACAAAAGAGTAACATGAATGGAAATACCAGAAGGAGAAGAAAGAAGGAAAGGAACAAGAGAAATATTTTATGTAATAATGACTGAGAATTTTCCAAAACTAATGACAGACACCAAAACACAGATCCAAGTACTCAGAGAACCCCAAGCAAGACAACAACAACAAAATGTACTACAAACCTAGGCATATAATACTCAAACTGCAGAAAACCAAAGAGAAAATCTTGAAAGAAGGTAGGGTGGGAGAAACCCTACCTATAGAGGAAGAGGGATATGAATTACATTGAACTTCTCTTCAGAAAATATGCAAGCAAGGAGAGGATACAGTGAAATATTTAAAGACCTAAAAGAAAAAAAAAAAAACTCTCACATATCCAGAATTCTGTATCCGGTGAAATTAATTTTTCAAAACTGAAAGAGAAATACTGTCTCACACAAACAAAAGCTAGGAATTTGTCGTTGGTAGACCTGCCTTGTGAATAATGTTAAAAGAAGTTCTTTGATGATATAGGTCAGAGAATCAGATTTACATAAGAAAAGAAAAGTATTAGAGAAGGAATAAATGAAGATAAATTTTTTTTATTCTTAATTGATCTAAAAGATAACTGTTCAAAATAATAGTAACAATGCATTGAGTAATTATATTTATGAATAAACAAAATAAATGACAGCAATGTTAAAAAAGATGGAATGGAGGAATTGGGAATACTCTTTTATACTCTGCACTATCCATGAAGTGGTTCAGTGTTATTTGAAAGCGGATTTAGATTAGTTGTAAAAGTATACTACAAACCCCAGGGCAGCCACTAAAAAGTGAATAAGAAAGTATAACATCAAAATTTGTGGGATGCAGCAAAAACAATGCTTAGAGGGAATTTAAAACATCAAATGCATATATTAGAAATGAAATAAGACCTAAAGTTCATAATCTAAATTACTGCCTTAAGAAACTAGAGAAAGAAGACCAGTGTAAACCTAAAGCCTGAAATGAAAAGAAATAATAAAAATTAAGACATATATCAATGGACTAGAAAACAGGAATATGATAAAGAAAATTAATGAAACCAAAAGCTTTTTTTTATTATGTTATGTTAATCACCATACATTACATCATTAGTTTTTGATGTAGTGTTCCATGATTCATTGTTTGCATATAACACCCAGTGCTCCATTCAATATGTGCCCTCTTTAATACCCATCACCAGGCTAACCCATCCCCCCACCCCCCTCCCCTCTAGAACCCTCAGTTTTTTTCTCAGAGTCCATAGTCTGTCATGATTTGTCTCCCCCTCTGATTCCCCCCTTCATTTTTCCCTTCCTACTATCTTCTTCTTTTTTTTTTTTTTTTTGACATATAACATATTATTTGTTTCAGAGGTACAGGTCTGTGATTCAACAGTCTTACACAGTTTCTTTTAAGAGAACAATACAATTAATAAATCTCTATCCAGGCTAACCAAGAAAAGAAGAGAGAAGATAAATTACTAATATGAGAAATGTAAGAGGATCCATCACTACTGATTCCACAGATATTAAAGTATAATAAAGAAATATAATGGACAATTCTATGCCCACAAATTTGATAACTTAGATGAAATGAGCCAATTCTTTGGCAGCCAAAATTTACCAAAACTCACACAAAAAGGTAGATCATCTGAACAGGCTTATATCATTTAAAGAATCTGAATTGAAACCCAATAATCTTACCAAAAAAAAAAAAAAGTATAAGACCCAGGTGGTGTCATTGGTGAATTCTACCAAACATTTAAGAAATGATACCAATTATCTTATCAAAAAATTAAAACAGAGGGAGCATTCCTGACTTATTCTATGAGGCTAGCATTATGCTAATACCAAAACTAGACAAAGACATTGCAAGAAACTATAAACCAATATCTCTCATAAATATAGATACAAAAATTCTTAATAAAACAGCAAATCAAATCCAATAATGTATAAAAAGAAATATACAGGATCACCAGGATTGGGCTTCTGTTTTCCCCCATTTTGCTCCCACAATTAATACATGTTCTTTTTAGAAAAGTTAGAAAATATTCATAAGTAAAAGCATTTTAATTACATATCACCATTTAAAAATAACTGCTGTTAATATTTTATGGATATACTTCCTGTATTTTTCTTGTGGAAATTTATAAATGTTTATTTTGTAAAATTGGATCATACCATGTATTTTACAACTTACTTTAAACTAACACTATCTCATGAATATACTTGCAAGTCAAATATAGACCTTGATCATTTTAATGAATATATAATATATAATTATATAACATATAATATTCCATCATATGGATGAAATAATGTATTTAGCTATCTGTTAATGCCAGACATTTAGATTATTTATTATTATCTGTTTTTAAATAAACAATGAAATACATTCTCATATTTTTTTAAAAAAGGAATTATACACCATGCCTAAATAGGCTTTATCCCAAATACTCGTCTGGTTCAACATTCAAAAATCAATCAGTGTAATTCATCAAGTCAACAAGCTAGAAATGAAAAATCACATGATCATATTAATAGATGCAGAAAAAACATTTGAGAAAATCCAACACCCATTTTGATAAAACTCTCGGGAAATTAGGAATAAAGAAGAATGTTATCAACTTGGTAAAAAACACTATAAAACACCTTAATGGTGAGTATCTTCCTACCCTATATCAGAGCTATGAAAAATTGAAGTTTGGAATTAGAAACACAGTATCATTTACATTAACACCTTCCCCCCAAAAAAGAAAGAAATACTTTGAATAAATTTAATAAAATACATAGAAGAGCTATATGAGGAAAGCTACAAACTCTGATTAAATAAATCAAAGAACTAAATTGAGAAATATTCCATGTTCATGGATAGGAAAATTCAACATTGTTAAAATGTCAGTTCTTTCCAACTTGGTCTATAGATTGAATTCAATCAATCCCAACCAAAAGTTATTTTGTGGATATCAGCAAGGTGACTCTAAAATGTGTAAGGAAAGTCAAAAGGGGCCAAATAGCCGACACAACACTGAAGAATAACAGTGTCGGAGGACTGACATAAGCTGACTTCAAGACTTATTATAAAACTATAATAGCTAAGACGGTATGGTATTGGCAAAAGAATAGACAAATGGGTCAATGGAACATAATAGAGGACCGAGAAATAAACCCACATAAATATAGTCAGCTGTTGTTTGACAAAGACGTGTCAAAAAACAAAATGGAACAAAGATAGTTTTTCAACATATGGAGTTGGGAGAGTTGGACACCTACATGTAAAGAAAGAAAATGAATCTAGACACAAATTTTATATCATTTACAAAAATTAACCCCAAATGGATCACATAACTAAATTTCAAAAAAAAAACTAAAACTACTAGATGATAACACCAAAATATAGATGACCTTGGGTATGATGGTGCCTTTTTAAATACAACACTAAAGCCATGATCTATGAAAGAAATAACTGATAAGATATACTTCATTAAAATTAAAAACTTCTGCTGTGTAAAAGAATGAGAAGACATGCCACAGACTGGGAGGAAGTACTTATAAAAGACACATCAAATAAAGTACTGTTATTCAGAATGTATAAAACTCAACAATAAGAAAACAAACAACTCAATTTAAAAAATGGGCCAAAGACCTGAACAGACATCTCACTGAAGAAAATAAACAGATGGCAAATAAGTCTATAAAAAGATGCTCAGTGTCATATGCCATTAGGGAATTGCAAATTAAAATAATGAGGAAGGACATGGTTAGGAGCTATGAACAGGTAAAGCACAGATTTTTAGCTTTGTGAAACTATTCAGTATTATACCAAAATGTAGGATATATGACATTATGCATTTGGCAAAACCCATGGAACTGTGCAACATAAAAAATAAATCCTAATGTAGGGGTGCCTGGGTGGTCTTTGGCTCAGCTCATGATCTCAGGGTCCTGGGATTGAGCCCCATGTCAGGCTCCCTGCTCAGCCGGGGGTCTGCTTCTCCCTCTCCCTCTGCCCCTCTCTCACCCCCCACCCCTCCTTGTGCACCCTTTTGCTCTCTCTCTTTCTCTCTCTCTCAAATAAATAAAATCTTTTTAAAAAATCCTAATGTAAAAAAGTCCATAATTTTACTGAATGTTGTTGTTCATGTTTTTTCCTGTATTTCTTATGTCTGAACTATAATAGTCTGCCAGAATTAGAGGGGGTAGGAATGGCTCATTGAACAATAAATGAATAATTTTAAATGGAATAAATTGTAATTGTGTCTTGACTCTTTTCTCTTCTTCTTAGTATATAGATAAACAAATTAGGTTAGTTTTAAAATATATTGAATTAAGACCACCACAAACTAAGAATATAATCAATAATCACATTTCTTTGCTCTTAAAAGTTGGAATGCACTTAAGAAATTATTTAAAAAGAATAATTATACATCAAATACACCAAAAACTGAGTATTTTCAGGACAATTTCCCAGTGTTCAGGCAGACAATATAAAATCATTCCATCCAAAGTTTACTCAACAATTATGAAGCTGCAACTTGAGACTACAGCTTGCAGCTAACGTTTTCTAGTAGGCGCAACAAAATCTGTGAACTTCAAAATCAGACATTCTACTAGAGCTATCTAGAGATTTTCTTATTGCTTATATTTGCACCTAAAATTCTGTAGGTTTTAAGCTCCTACTTCTCCAGCCTTTGGGGCAATTTTTAGAAATTATTTTGAGAAAATATTTGGAACTTATTCCTACAGTCTGTCTTCCCACATGAGTACTAGGGCACCATGCCTTCAAAAATGTAATGTTGACACAATTACTTAATGAAATGTTATCTAAAGCAAGAGGAGTCTCTGTCCAACCATTTAAATATTTCTGCCCTTTAGACATTGGCCAGAGCACTTCATCCTTAATTGGCTCTTCCAATTCTTGTTAAATATTTGAGACAATTCTTCCTCGGGGGAGAACGTCCAAAAAATGTCCTATTTCTACTACCAGTAAATAACTGTGCTCACTTTCTCATGAAAAGTCCTCTTCTATAAACAAATCTCTTGGAGATAATTCACTACTTCAGATGGGGTACCTTACTGAATATGATCTAGTGAAGAACATGTCTCAGCTCCAGATGACTAGAGCAAGTAAAAAACTCTAAATCCATTATGGCTATTTTCTTGATTCTTTGAGACCTGGTTCTACTCCTCAACCTTGAGTTTTGAATTAGCAACTGGTGCTAAAGACAAAGAGGTACTGTGTCTCATCTTTTATCCATATTTAGTATATCTTATCTTAAAATTAAAGATGGTCTAAGAGAATATCTTGTTTACAACCAAGGGTAAGAAATGGGGAAAGGTGTTGGTGAGGCACTATTCCTATTCATATTCTTTATAGCATCCAATGAGTAGGCCCACTCTTTTTGAAGATTTTGAATTTACTTATTTTAACATTAACAATTGATTATTTCATAAAATTTGTACAAAATATTGGGTTCTAGACAATTGTGATAGGTATTTTCTTATTTCAACCTTTATCCTTTGGACCAACACAAGGAGATTCTTCAGAAATGTCTACTGACAGGAAGAAAATTTTTCCTTGACTTTTATCAATGATCAACTGCATAAATTAAAAAAAAAAAACTGTTCTTTTCAATCATATATAAATATTTGATACACCTTAAATAAATTGTTATTCTTCCTAAAAGGAATAAGATAAGGAGGAATGATAAATTACTTTTACAATTTAGGGTAAGAAAATATGTCTCTCTTGACAATCTTTCTCCAAATTGCTCTAAGGACTACAATGTGCATTCTTTACTAATGATACTATATTATGGATTAATATTTAATCATTACATATATAATTTAAGAGCCTTTTTACAGTATAATTCCATTCACATCTCTCCTATTCTTTGTGCTACTTGGTCATGTTTTAACACATACGTTTTAAACACTGCATATATATTATTATTTTAATTAAATAATTTTTTTTTTTTTTTTTTTTTTTTTTTTTAGAGAGAGAGAGAGTTCGAGTTGTGGGGGGAGAGAGGCAGAGGGAGAGAGAGAATCTTAAGCAAGCTTTATGCCCAGCATGGAGCCCAATGCAGGGCTCTATCTTACAACCCTGAGATCATGACCTGAGACAAAATCAAGAGTCAGATGCTTAGCTGACTGAGCCATCTAGGTGCCCCTAAAATAATCTACTTTTAATGAATTTAAGAAAAGATATACAAATATCCTTTGGTGTTTATCTACATGTTTACCAATTCTAATGTTCACCATTCCTTCCTATATGTAAAAAATTTCCATCTGGAGTCACTTAGCATAAATCTGAGAACTTTAATTAGCAATATTTTAGTGTATATCTTCTGTGACAAGTTCTAACAGCTTTTGTTTACATGAAAATGTCTTTTTTTTTTTTGCCTTAAATTTTTAAATATATTTTTCCTGGATATAGCTTTTTTTTTTCTTTTGCAATTTTTAGATTTCTTTTTTTATTTCTTTTGATTTGTATTGTTTCTAAAGAGAAATAAGCAGTATTTTTATTGCAGTTCCACTGTATTTAATTTTTCTTTTCCTCTGGCTTCTTTTAGGATTTTTCTCTGGTTATTAGCAATTTGACTATTATGTGCCTAGGTGCCTTTTCCTCTTCATTTATGCTGCTGTGGATTCACTAATTTTCCTGCATTTATAGGTTGCCTTTTGGGGTCCAATTTGAAAATTTTTTCAGTTAACATTTCTTCAAATATTTTTTTCCCTACACTTTCCTTCTTCTCTTTCTGGGACTCTAAGTACATGTATGTTTTACTGTTTGATACTATCATACTGGCCACTGAGGTTCTATTTATACTTCTCAATCTTCTTTCCCTCTATATTTTAGTTTGGGTAATTTCTGTGGACTCGCTTTCGTGTTTACTGATCCCTCTTCTCTTTTGTGCAATGTGTTGTTAATTACATGCAATGAATGTTTGATTTCAGATATTGTGTCTTTTCAGTTTTATATTTTCCATTTGTTTCTTCTTTACAGTTCTATAGCTCTTCGGAAATTTTCCACTTTCACCAATTTTACTCATATTTTTCTCTATTTCCTTTAATGTATTTGTCATAACTGTATTAAAATCCTGACTGCTAATTCCAATATCTGGGTCAAATGTAGGTTTCTTTTAGTGAATTATATTTCCTATTTCTCTACATATCTGGGATATTTTCATAACTTTTTTTTTTTTAGTAGTTGGCTTTATGTATTGTAGAGAGTCTGAAATCTGCTATTGTTTTCTGAAAAGTGCTGCATTTTGTCCAAGCATGTAAGTAAATTACAAGCAGTTTACTTGATCTTTGAAGGGATTATTTTTAGGCATTCTTAAGAGCGGTCAGTTTTGTGTGTGTTTTGTTTGTTTGTTTGTTTGTTTGTTTTTAGGAAGTTTCTTTTTTTTTAAGATTTTATTTATTTATTCATGACAGAGAGAAAGAGGCAGAGGAAGAAGCAGGCCACCCAGGCATCCCATGTGTTTTGTTTCTTATTTTTGTTGTTTTTTGAGGTTTATGGCAAAATCCTTATTCTTTGGATGCAGTCTTTACTCCTAAGATGCGACCCTTATGTTGTCAGTGAAGACCCTGAGGTATTTATCAAGCGGTGAGATTCACATTCCAATCCATTTCCTCAAACAGTGACATTCACACTCCAATCCATTTCCTCAAATGGTGAAATTCACACTCCAGTCCTGTTTCTCCAGCAGTGGGCAGCTATTAATATCTCAGCACAACTCTTTCAGCTTTCCAGATGTTGTTTTTCCCAGAAAGATTCATTGTTGTCTTATTCTGTGCATATATAGTTTAGGAGTCAATTATTTGAGAGGGCTTGCATACAGAGTCTCTGTGGTTCTCTGATTTGGGGGATTCTCCCTTCATATTCTGTCTACTCCTAGATCCATGAATCTGATTTGAATCTACTTTTTGACTCCTTAAGCCAATAAGACAGTAGCTTTTTTTCTTGAGTTCTATCAAAGGCATGTCATGGTGGACTTGAGACTTCCCTCAAGGGAAGACCCCGTAAATGAAAATCTTGCCCAGAGTGTTTCTGTTCTTTCAGGGTAAAAACCTCTTCTACTTTGCACTTGTTTTTGTCACTTTCCAGTAATTTTAAGTATTTGTATTTTATATTTTATACAGTTTTATAATTGTTAGCAGATCAATTAGTCCACTATGCGTTTTTCCATCATTGATGAAGCTTCCATTACTTTCATTTGCTTGATTTGCAAATGATTAGTGAACTAGTAGATTTTTGAAATATTTTACTAAAATTAAATTCATTTACATGCAAATTACTTCTTAGTTGTGTGCATGTTGGTATAACATATGAATAAGAGCCTCGGAAGTTAGATATGCCTTATTTTAGTGTATTAGTCATTACGCAATGAGCATACTAAGGTTCACACAGATACTTGAAAGATGTCAATCAGAACTCTCAAGTCACCTTTATCCAAGTATTTATTGAAGTTGCTGACATATTTTTCTAATGTCTACTGATATTACTCTTGCATTTTAGCTCTATAATTATTCAGGTTAATTTTCTTGTTTAAGTCAGCGCTAAATGTCTTGGGAAAGGATTTATGAATTTGTTCAACATAAATGATTTTACCTAAGGATATCTTACATTCATAAATACTCTAGAGTTGGAAAACAAAATTCACATATGTTTATCTGGTTTAATCTTCTTAACTACCCTCTGAGGTAGCATGCCAAGATTACCATTTTATAGATTACAGAATTAGACTTTTAAAAGAATTTTGGTGACTTCCTAAATAGAACACAGGTAGGTGATGAAGCTAGGTCCTGGACACAAATATTCTGCCTTTCATTAAAATTTTGTTTCCACTTAATCCACAGCTATGTCCTTAACAGGGAAAATGCTATCAACGAATCTCAATGCTTTTTTTTTTGTACAAGTCAAATATTTTGTGTTATCCTTGATATTACACAGAGTAACATAGGATTTTTGATGGCAGCTTTGAGACAGATTGCCTTGATGAGACAATAAAATTCAGAAAAGGTTAAGTAATATATAAGGATCACATAGATTGATATAGCTCAGATTGGAATTTGGGTTTCTAACTAAATGTCACATTGCTTCATGCTTGACACAGTTAAAGAAATGCTTCTGGCTCATTGTTTTCTATTACCAATGTTTATATTTTTAAATCTTGATCAACTTCAAGTTTAATACAAACAATACTTTTGCACTTGAGCTGAGAAAACTTTGTAGGAAAAAAAGATTAGTAAGTGCAATTTTTGAAGTGAATGTTAGACTGAAACCTCTCTCTTAGCTTCCAGTGGTTTATATCAGGCCTGAGGACAAGTTTTAAAAATTTGCTTGCAAATGACCTTCTATCTCTGCAACCTATAACTAGCCTATTTTAACCTCTTGAAAACAATGGAAATGAACATAATTCAATTTTTTTATCTACAAATCCCATTCATTTAATCCTCCTTTGAAATTAAACTTTTTTTTTAACTTCTAGCTCTGAAAATAAGGCTTCAGCCTCCCAGGTCCTACACAACGTACAGCATTTTGGTAATACTGTTGATTATTATGGGAGTTTTTTCTATGTGACTTTTTAAAATTGAACCAGACCTAAAGAAATCTGCTGGCTGAGTATCTGTCTTCTCCTTCTTCTATACTGTAATTGCACCCCTACTTTGACTGTTAGATGTCCTGTGCGGAAAACGAAACTGCTATTGGAAAGTTCTTGCCTTACTAATACACTGAAGACATATGATTGCAGAGATGGAGCTCTTGAAGAACTTGTATGTGATTCTTGTTACTAGGAAACCACATTCCTAGATTAAATATCTCTTTCATACAGCCACTGCTTAATATAGATATATATAGATATATTACACATGCATATGTATATGCATATCCAAAACTTTGCGCATACATAAAAATTAAGTTAAAATAGGAAATAGCCTTACAGAGATACGATTTCTACAAATCTAACTGTATTGAAAACAGGTCACTTTTGAGATGCCAAACAAGCATATGATTGATCCTAGATCTTATGTTTTTGACTTTAGATATATACAGAATGGAGATTTAGAAAATAAAACTAGCTAACTTTGAAATCTTTCCAGTTTCTTATTTTTTTGTAATGAAAATGTGTGTGGATGGTAGTGAGGAGAGGCATTTGGTTAAATTGTTAGAGCTGACTTTAGATATATTACAGGATTTATAAATGTACTTTCTCTTAAAAGAGTAAGAAAGAGATACGTATATTAATGTAGTAATTTTCCTGGGTCTTAAAGAGTGTTAAAGGCCATTCAATCACATTTTGCTTCTATTACTACATCGGTTGATAAAATTACAGAAAACTGCCTTTTGCAAATTGGTGTAACGGTAAAGTTCATCCTCCCAAGTACTATTGCTCAGAAAACTTCTCCTTAGTGGACATTTGTCTAAAATTAAGCCTGATACAGAGAAATATAAAAAGGAGAATTATTTTGACCCAGTGGCCACAATGACCACTAAGCTTCTTAGGACAAAAGGAAAGCTCCACTAATGGGAGCTATTTTAGAGAGCAAAATGATTATTAGCTCAACCACATTTGAAGTCACTGGATTAGACTGGTGGCAATGGTTAACCCCTCCAGATTTGTAGGTCAGGTCACACACACCCTCCCAACCCTGAAGGAGATTAAGAGACTTCATGATAGCATATTTCTGAGTAATGAGGGTTCACATGATATTACATACTTATTTGTGCCTTCAGCTATTTGTGTACATGCACTTTCCCCATGCATGTGCACACACCCACCCACACACATACACACATCTAACCAGAAATGCCAAGGCTTGGGTAGTTGACCTAGAAAAGTTGGTTCTATAAAAGTCAGTATGCAGTTAATGCAGACTAGTACGTAAAACCAAACTATTGTGGGGTTTGAAAACTTGCGTCCATTATACAAGTATTTCTGTGGCCCAGTAAGGGAGTCAAGGGAAGAGTTTCCTCGGAAAAGTGAGTTGGGTTTATGATTTCAACAACGACAGGTAGCTGAGGAGTTTCAAACAGCAGTAAGGCCAGATTTTTGAAGGTAGAGACTGCTTGAGGAGGGCTGGCAACTACCAAATTGTGAAGTTTCCAGTTTGGAAGATATTTAATCAATCACAAACATGCATACTGTAGACCAGATTGATTGCCAAAGCTCTTAAGATAATAATGACAGCCACTCTGGAAAACAGTATGGAGGTTCCTCAAAAAGTTGAAAATTGAGCTACCATATGATCCAGCAATTGCACTACTGGGTATTTACCCCAAAGATACAAAAGTAGGGATCCGAAGGGGTACGTGCATCCCGATGTTTATAGCAGCAATGTCCACAATAGCCAAACTGTGGAAAGAGCCAAGATGTCCATTGACAGATGAATGGATAAAGAAGATGTGGTATATATATACAATGGAATATTATGCAGCCATCAAAAGGAATGAGATCTTGCCATTTGCAACGATGTGAATGGAACTGGAGGGTATTATGCTGAGCGAAATAAGTCAGTCAGAGAAAGACACATATCATATGACCTCACTGATATGAGGAATTCTTAATCTCAGGAAACAAACTGAGATATAATGACAGAACCACAACTGTATCTCTACTCTCCTGATTCTTCTTCCAGAGTTTTCCCATTATATTGAGCTGTATTCATACATGAGTTCCCCGTAGGCTCTCATGAAACTGCATTTTTATTGCTCCTATTACTAGAAAGCAAAATAATGCCCCTTGGTTGATGGTCTGGTCATATACTAATAAAAGCATCCAGATCCAGAGATAAAAAACGTTTTCTCAAGAGAATGGGCAGACTATGAGGGACCCTGGGAACAGAATCTCAGGCCATAAAATTGTGAGGTTAAACACATCTACAAAATTATGTGATTTTGGCTAAACTTATAAAAAAAAGTTCAACATCACTCATAATAAGAACAACAATAAAATTATCCCATGATACCATTTCTCATCTGTCAAATCAACAGAAGTTGGAGAGTTTGACAATACACTTTGTTGCTGATATTGTATACCAGCAGGTACTTTCTTTCTTTTTTTTTTTTTGGTTTTCTTTCTTTTTTTTTTTTTTAATTTAATCCCCATACATTACATCATTAGTTTTAGATGAAGTGTTCCATGATTCATTGTTTGTGCACAACACCCAGTGCTCCATGCAGAATGTGCCCTCCTCAATACCCACCACCAGGCTAACCCATCCTCCCACCCCCCGCCCCTCCAGAACCCTGTTTGTTTTTCAGAGTCCATCGTCTCTCATGGTTCGTCTACCCCTCCGATTTCCCCCGCTTCATTCTTCCCCTCCCGCTACCTTCTTCTTCTTCTTTTTTTTTTCTTAAGATATATTGCATTATTTGTTTCAGAGGTACAGATCTGAGATTCAACAGTCTTGCACAATTCACAGCGCTTACCAGAGCACATACCCTCCCCAGTGTCTATCACCCAGTCACCCCATCCCTCCCACCCCACCCCCCACTCCAACAACACTCAGTTTGTTTCCTGCGATTAAGAATTCCTCATATCAGTGAGATCATATGATACATGTCTTTCTCTGTTTGACTTATTTCACTCAACATAATACCCTCCAGTTCCATCCACGTCGTTGCAAATGGCAAGATCTCATTCCTTTTGATGGCTGCATAATATTCCATTGTATATATATACCACATCTTCTTTATCCATTCATCTGTCGATGGACATCTTGGCTCTTTCCACAGTTTGGCTATTGTGGACATTGCTGCTATAAACATCGGGATGCACGTACCCCTTCGGATCCCTACTTACCAGCAGGTACTTTCATGTACTGCTGATAGAATACAAAAATGTAAAACCATTGTGAAGAAGAATTTCCCAATAGCTAAAAAATAATTACACGAAGTTACTCTTTAACCCAGTAATCTCACTTCTAGGAATTTACCCTTAAAGTACATCTCCAAAAAGAACAAAACAAAGCAAATACTCACAGAGATATTTATTGCAGCAATATTTCTAATAGCAAAATATTTGAAACAAATAGAGTTCTCATTTATAGAAAATTGGTTGAATAAACTCTGTTAAATCCACATGATTGGATAACTAAGCAGATATAATAAAAATTATCTCTATGAATCAGATTGCATTATTTCCAGGACATATTGTGAAGTGAAAAAAACAAGGTGGGGAAAATATATTTACTCTCCTATGTTTTGTTTAAGAGTAAAGGAGGAATAAAATATTAATTGATACATATTTTTATGATATCTATTTCTTAAAAAAGGAAATTCAGAAAGGAACAACCAGATACAAAAGAAGATGGTTACACAGAGGGAAGGTGGGATTGAGTGGAAGGGGAATGGTAGAGTGAGACCCTTATAACTATATGTTTTTACTTTGGAACTATGTAAATAATTTACCGTAAACTATGTAAGTAATTTCCATATTTAAAAGTAAATTAGGGGCGCCTGGGTGGCTCAGTTGGTTAAGTGTCTGCCTTCGGCTCAGGTCATCGTCCCAGGGTCCTGGGATGGAGCCCCGCATCCAGCTCCTTGCTCAGCGGGGAGCCTGCTTCTCCCTTTGCCTGCCACTCCCCCTGCTTGTGCTCTCTCTCTCTCTCTCTCTGACAAATAAATAAATAAAATCTTAAAAAAAGTAAAATATTTAAAAAAAACTGAATTAAATAAGAAAATGGAAAAGAAGCAAACACCAAAATGAAAAACAAACAGAAACAAAGGAATGTAGCCCTAAAATGTTGACAACATAATCATACAGAAGAATTATTCCCCTGTTTGTGCTCTCTCTCTCTAACAAATAAATAAATAAAATCTTAAAAAAATAAATAAAAAAGGATGCCTGAGTGGCTTAGTCAGTTAAGTGTCTGCCTTCAGCTCAGGTCATGATCCCAGGGTCCTGGAATTGAGCCCCACATTGGGCTCCTTGCTCAGCAGGGAGCCTGCTTCTCCCTCTGCTTGCTGCTCCCCCTGCGTGTTCTCTTTCTGTCTCTCGAACAAATAAATAAATAAAATCTTTTTAAAAAATAATCATACAGAAGAATCAATTTGCTAAGTCAAAAGTGGAATTAATAAACTTTTTTTTCTTCCAAATTTTTATTTAAATTCTAGTTAGTTAACATATAGTGAATATTAGTTTCAGGAGTAGAATTTAGCAATTCATCACTTACATATAACACCAATGCTCATCCCAACAAGTGCCCTCCTTAATCCTCATCACCCATTGAGCCCATCCTCCACCCACTTCCCTCCATCAGCCCTCAATTTGTTCTCTATTGTTAAGAGTCTCTTATGGTTTGCTTCCCCCACCTCTCTTTTTTTCCCTTCCCATATGTTCATCTGTTTTGTTTCCTAAATTCTACATATGAGTGAAATCATATGGTATTTGTCTTTCTCTGACTGACTTTATTTTGCTTAGCATGATACACTTAGCTCCATCTGTGTCATTGCAAATGACAAGATTTCATTCTTTTTGATGCCCGAGTAATATTCCATCATATATATTCACCACATCTTCTTTATTTATTCATCAGTCAGTGGACACTGGAGCTCTTTCCATAGTTTGGCTTTTGTTGATAATACTGCTATAAACATTGGGGATCATGTGTCCCTTCGAATCAATATTTTTGTATCCTTTGGGTAAATACTTGCTGGGTTATAGGGTAGTTCTATTTTTAACTTTTTGAGGAATCTCCATACTGTTTTTTCCAAATGGCTGCACTGCTTGGCATTCCCACCAATGGTGTAAGAGGGTTCCCTTTTCTCTATACCATCACCAACATTTGTTGTTTCCTGTGTTGTTAATTTTAGCCACTCTGACAGGTGTGAGATGGTATCTTATAGTGGTTTTGATTTGTTTTCTCTGATGATGAGTGATGTTGAACATCTTTTCATGTGTCTGCTAGTCATCTGGATGTCTTCTTTGGAAAAATGCCTATTCATGTCTTCTGCCCGTTTCTTGACTGGATTATTTGTTTTTTGGGTGTTGAGTTCGAGAAATTCTTTATAGATTTTGGAAACTAACCCTTTATCTGATATGTCATTTGCTAATATCTTCTCCCATTCTGTAGGCTGCTTTTAGTTTTGTTGATTGTTTCCTTTGTTATGCAGGAGCTTCTTCTCTTGATGAAGTTGCAATAGTTCACTTTTGCTTTTGTTTCCCTTGCCTCCAGAGATGTGTCTTATAAGAAGTTGCTGCCGCCAAGGTCAAAGAGGTTCCTGCCTGTGTTCTCCTCTAGGATTTTTATGGGTTCCTGTCTCACATTTAGGTCTTTCATCCATTTTGAATTTATTTTTGTGTAGGTGTAAGAAAGTGGTCCAGTTTCATTCTTCTGCATATTGCTGTCCAATTTTCCCAACACCATTTGTTGAAGAGATTGTCTTTTTTCCATTGGCTATTTTTTCTGCTTTGTCAACAATTAATTGACCATATAGTTGTACATCCATTTATGGGTTTTATTTTCTGTTCCATTGATCTGTCTGTATGTTTTTGCCAGTACCATACTGTCCTGATGACTACAGCTTTGTAATATAGCTTGAAGTCCAAAATTGTGATGTCTCCAGCTTTGCTTTTCTTTTTCAGGATTGCTTTAGCTATTTAGGGTCTTTTGTGGTCGCATACAAATTTTAAGATTGTTTGTTCTAGCTCTGTGAAAAATGTTGGTGTTTCGGTAAGGACTGCATTAAATGTGTAGATTGCTTTGGGTAGTATACACATTTTAACAATGTTTGTTCTTCCAATCCATGAGCATGGAATTTTCGCCCATTTCTTTGTGTCCCCTTCATTTTCTTTCATAAGTGCTATAGCTTTTAGAGTATAGATCTTTCACCTCTTTGGTTGGGTTTATTTCTAGGTATCTTATTGTTTTGGGAATAAATGGGATTGAGTCCTTGATTTCTTTTTCTGCTGTTTCATTATTGGTGTATAGAAATGTTACAGATTTCTGTGCCTTGATTTTGTATCCTGCAACTTTGCTGAATTCATGTATTAGTTCTAGCAACATTTTGGTGGAGTCTTTTGGGTTTCTATATAAAGTATCATATCTTCTGCAAGTAGGGAAAGTTTGACTTCTTCCTTGCCGATTTAGATGTCTTTTATTTCTTTTTAGTGTCTGATTACCGAGGCTAGAATCAATGCACTTTTAAACATGGCTCTCTGATGGTACCTCCTGGGTGGATATACTTTAAAGATCATCCCCCCCCAAAAAAAATTCCCAGCAAAAACTGCAGAGAAAACATACCATAGTAGGTGCAGTGGTAGGAATGTAGCAATTCTAAATCTATCCAGGTGTGTTTTAAGATTGATCAAACAGATATTGATACTATTGAGAACTAGGTTCTGACTATGGGAGAAGTGAGTACAAATATGGAATAGAAAAACAGACAAAGAACATGGTGGGGTGGGAATAGAGTTATCAGTATAGCTGTTAAAAAAAAATCTATCTATCTATCTATCTAGATGCTAGATAGCAATGCATTTCTTAACAGTACCTTCGACAGAATTCTAGTAGCTATCCAGTGCCCAGATCTTGTTTGTTTGTTTGTTTTTCAATATTATTCCCCAGTAAAAGAAACCAGGGCTTCCTAGACAAGTGACTGGGGTGGAACAGGGTAAGTAAAAATTTGGAACATTCCACACAGAAAGTAAAGAAACCCTTCAAAACATATAGAGATATGGGAAGGACATAGGAGCCAGCTTAAAGGGGTGTTCATTGGCCAAATCTAGCACAATTTGAGTATCAAAATAAATAATGACCTAAATGGTTTCATAGCACATTGAATAAAAAAGAATTCATGAGTTTATGTGGATACATTTAAAAAATCTTTAAGGTAGTAGAAAAGTTCTTTACAGAAAGATGTCAACCTATAAATATAGAAGGGTTGATGGAATTATGACATCATCACCATAGTAATAATTGATTCAGGCAAGAATCACCAATGGATTTTAAAACTATTACATGAAAGGTTTTTGTGGAACATGATTTTCATGCTGCATCGCTACTTAAGAATTTCAAAGAAGACAACACACCTTAAGAATGACAAAATCTGACAGATGCCACCTTGACCAAGGCATCAAATTTGGCATTACCAATAATAGGACACACTGACTTACAAGCCTTCCAATATGATGTATTGAGAAGGAGGCAATATGCTCTGTAAGGTATTCCTTACAAAGTGTTTACCTGAATCTGATCAGAAAGAAATAATCAGAAAATTAAAATCAAAAGACATTCTGCAAAACAACTGTCACAGGTGATAAAATGTCAATGTTAGGAAATATTACAAAAAACCCAAAAACAAACAAACAAACAAACATAAAACAACCCTGGAGAAATGGCCTAAATTATACACAACTAAAGAGCTGTAATGACTAAATATAATGTGTGATCCTTAGTTGGATTATGGGTTAAAAAAAAAAAAAAGAAGACAGAAAATAGGCATTATTGGAACATTAGGGAAAATTCAAATATGGAATTGTTTTCAATTTTAGCAGAATGAAGTTTGCATAAATCGATATTAATTTAAATGAGCTATCTAGGAAGTAAAATTACCCAGGAAAGGTGGTCTACTTTGACATTATTGACAATAGAACAAATCTGATATAAAACTCATTATGAGAACATAATTAGTGATTGTAATGAAATAGAAGTAAAAAATAGATTATATTAATTGAATATCTGATAACATAACGAATAATAAGTATTTACTTTGGAAAGTACAAAAGAATACAAAGAATCAAATGAAAACCACCATCAATCCCCTTCCCATGAGAACTCTTCCTAATGTTTTAGTGTATGTTGTTCCAATCTTTTTTCTGTTTACTTTTTTTTTTAAAACAGTTTGACTTCTTCTCTGTGTACTTTTCTTTTAACACAAGGCCATTTCCAAATATCCCTGAGTATTAGGCAATAACTTTGTTTTTACAAACAGAATAGTATGCTATGATGTGGATCTACATCTGTGTGGTTTTAACTGCTTTCAAGATTGGAGTAACGAGACTATTCTAAGCTTAAGTTTATTTTTTCAGTAGATACATTTTTTTCCCGAGGTTCTGGTGTGTACATTTGTAAATAAAAGGGGGCTTTTGTTAGACAAAATAATTTAAAATCTAGAAATAGTCCATTTATGAAATAAATGAAACCATCAGCCATATCACACTAACAATTTCACATTTGACCTGCTTTTCTTTGTAAATTATTAAGTCTGGTGCTCATTAGCAGAAGACTTACAGCATCAAATGGAAATGCTACTTGAAATAACAAGAATGTTAGTGCTGGAATTTTCTCTGCTACTATCTGTCCTTCCTCCGTTAAAAGAAATAAGGAAGTTTCTTAATCTATATAATTGGAGGCATAGTTTAAGCACTGCTTAGAAGTAGAGTAACTGGCAAAGATTATCTCTTAGGCTTAGTTTTGGACTGAGCTTATACATAAAAGATGCCCCCTGCCCCCAGGCAGGTGCTCTTCTCTTACACCTCTGGTATCTTCTCATCATAACTTGTTCCCTAGTTTCTGAAATGAGATTCTATTTCTTCACACCTCATCCACACTGTACTCACGCACTCCCACACTTCATGCTGAGCTGAGCTGCTTCTTACTGTGGAGTGTTTATTTCCCCTATGAACAGGTAAACACAATTTGTTTGAAATCACATATGCAAACATAAACTTATAATCAATCCAACTCCAGATCTATAATTCACCAAAAGAAAAAAAAAAAACCTACTCTTTAAAATATTCCATAGACACATTAAAGTAAGAACCTACGTTTACTATAAACACAACACATTTACTTGGATAATTTTTGGACATTAAAACACGTTTCTTTCTGTATATGTGTAAAAACAACATGCTCTCTTCGCATATTATAGGAAACTCGGAGCAGGGTTTTCTATTTGTGTTCAGGAAGCCAGCAAGACAGAATTCGAGCATTATCTTTTTTTTTCATGTTAATTTAATTAACTGTGAGAGAAGCAAAAAATGACTCTATTTTCCCCGTATTTTCCTCCCATATGCCTCACACCCCTCCAACATAAGGATAACCAGTTCTGCCCAGTGAAGTTGGCGGCATTAATCATTGCTGCATCACTTTGGCTGGTACAAGAGGCTCGTTGCAGTGATGGCTGGCTGCCTGCCAAGGGACAATCTTTCTTCTCAGCCTTTCTCATTCTTCTCTCATTAGCTGCATGTGAAATTGTCACATATATTTTTATAAGAAGGCTTTTTCATGAGAACCTAATCCATTCAATATTCTATCTAGCCTGAAATTCTAGATATCACAAGCTTCTCTGTATTTCAAGAAACTTTATTTTTAGCTGGTCCTTTATTTTTGTGCCCTGTCAGCACTCTGGCTTTCCTCCCTCGGTAGCTAAGCAATCAGTAAAGGCTAATAGCTGAAAAGATACATCCATTAAGAAAGAAGAGCCTCATGAATCCTTTCGATGACGATGCCAATCCTGCTATGCTAAATATTTAGATAGCGGCCTATGAATGAGCATCGTTCAGTTGGGGTTATTGCCATTGTCATGAAGGTCAACACTTCCTTTTATAGCTTCAGTTCAAATCTCTGTTGGCACTAACAAAGCCCTGATTTTGGTTTCTGTCCCTGGATCATTCAAAATGATCCAGAAACAATGTAGTTCTAACATTCTGGAAGAAAAGTCCTGGTAGACTTTAGTCAATAGCGCAGTCCATAAGATTGGCAGGCTTTCTTGGGACACACTCTATCATTCTTACTCCTTAAAAATAATTCGCCCCCCAAAAAAATAATAATAATAATTCGCCCAACTGATCCACACACCCAGAAAAGAAGAATGACTTTTAGGCTTTCTTAGGGTGGAGTGGGAAGGAAAAGGAGTTACCAAGGTCAGTGAAAACTAGTGTTGTTACTACTTTGGGAAATTGATTTGATTTGAGCCTCATCCTTAAGTTTTAGGAAAAAGCAGATTTTTCTCATTCCATTTTCTCTGTATCTTCTTTGGTCTGAAGGACAAAGCCTGAAGTCACTGATTGGTGACTTTGCAAACAGAAGATGTGAGATAATTACTGGCAGTGCTCTTTGGTGAAAATAATTAAGAGGAAATTAGTGGGTATGCTCATTGGTTTCACAAATCCAGCCTACCACAAATCACAATAAGGAACCAAATATTTGTCTAAAAATAGTTTTCTTTCTCATAAATTGAATTGGAAAAGAAAAAGCAAAGCTTTTTCTTCAAGAAAAGCAAAACTAGCTAAATACTCTCTACCTTTGTTGTCTATAACTATACTCCAGAAGTAGAATTTTCCATCAAAATGAAATTTTAAAAGTGAAATTTTAAAAATGAAATTCTAAAAGACAGTGAGAAGTAAAGCTGGAATAATCTGTGTTTTTCAGTGGCTGTTGAAGTAGCCAACGGAGCAAGTACTGGAGCTAATCACTGGTGGCCAGTGAAAGGAGGAGCAGATGATTTCTTTCATCATAGAGCCAAAATGCTGATCTCATCAACCCAGCAAAAAAAGGTGCGATTAAGGAAATTTCATTAGAACACTTAGCAATAATAAGTCTCCCACTGGTCTGTGTTTGGTGAGCTCCCTTCCCTTGTGTTTTTCCTTCCAGCCATTTCTGATAAAATGGTATATTCTTTCTGTTCTTTGGGGGGTTATCCTTAACATTTAACAGACATATTAAAATAAGTTTAAAGTTAATCATTATTTCTACCCTAATCACCCACCCAACAACACAAAACATAGAATTATTTAACCTGAGTATTTCTTTTTACCTTATAAGGTATTTTGTCTGGTATTTTTTCTCTATTTTTTCTCTCTATTTTTAATACCACAAATAAATCATTATTTTTATAGAGTCACTGTTAATATAAATTTATCCACATATTTACCAGACTATGTACATTCTTCTGTTCTACATCTTTCACTTTACTTAAATATTTTTTTTTACATTTTTCTTAGAAGTTTCTTTAATGAAGTTCTATTGAAGGTAGGTTCTCTTCATTTTATCTAAATATGTATTTTATCTTACTCTTAAATATAAGTTAAAATGGGTTTACAGTCTTAAATTATAGTTATTTTCTTTTAGCAAATTGAAGCTATTTTTCCATTAACATCTGGCTTCTATCATTCTTATTAAAAGGTTGTCTTCAATCTCAAGGTTAATTTCAGATGATCTGTTTTTATTTTTAACAACTTTTAAGATAGTCTCTTTGTCTTTGGAGTTCTACAGCTTCACTATGGTACATCTAATATTTTTTTCCCTATTTGGATTTTGTTGAGATTCCTGAGTCTGAGAATTCATGTCTTCAGGTATTAAAAATTTTCAGCCATTATCTCTTTAAATACTGTCTCTCTTACATTATATTTTCTCATTCTAGAATTTTAAGATGTATTAGATGTTTTTATTTGTCTAACATCTCATGTTTCCTATCCTTTTACTTCCCTAGACTTTAGATTAATAGCTCAGTTTACTAATTATCTTCAGTTGTGTCTATACCTGATGTTTCTGTGATCCACTAATTTCAGTAATTTTATGTTTATTTTAGACATTCTGTATGTTTCTGTTTTGTTTTGTTTTGCATTTTGTTTGTTTTTAATATATGACTACTTGTAAAAGCTTTCTGTTCCTTGGATTCAATCTTAAGTACAATTTCTTCATATCCTGAATCTGATTTTTCTAAAGTTAGAAACATTTATGAATCTAATTCTGCTAATGGTGGTTTCTGCTGACTCTTATTCATGGTGATCTACTTAGCATGTTTGATAATTTTGGATTATGAGCTCATATTCAGTTATCCTTTACTGAACTTCTGTAAGACTAGATTGAGGTGCATCCTTCTAAAATTAATCTGTGTTTGATACTTCCATATACTTGAGATATCACAGTAAGTTCTCAGCTTGAGTTTCCTAACCCTAGCACCAATACTCTAAATGTTGATGTTTATGAACAATGAGGAATATATCACTTTGTTTTTCATATAGTGAAAGCAATCTTACTGGCTTCTCGGGTTCAGATTTTGACGAGTTATAATATGCCTTAAAAATCCATGTCTGATCACTACTATGAATTATTTGAGGTACACTTTAGATAGCTCATTTGTATTTGTATACATTTAACATTTTTCATTACTTAGAAATCTTCCTTTCTAACAAAGAGAAAGCAAGCTTCAAGCTTAAAGCTTAATGTATCAGACAGCAGTATCCAATTAGACTTGAAAGCATTATGTTTGTGTTATTGGATTTATTTTAAAACTATCTTCTATTTATGATAATGTTACTATTTTCTTTTTTAATAGTAGATACAAGGTTTCCTAATGTATTTGAGTTCACAAAGTGAATCAATTTAAAAATAGTAAGTAAATAATAATATTTGTGAGATGTGAACATGGTAAGACTTTAAAGATAGCGCTCAGAAAACAGAGATAATAAACCTTGATCAAACATGTATTCTTAAACACTAGTCCATTAGTAACCATGGATTTGATCTTAACAAACTCTCTAGTGTGCTTTCTAGGAGACAACAATAGTAAATAAACAACATCCTTATAAGGCTCCTGGTGAAAAATTGAGGGACAGTATATGGTGACAGAATAGGATTCTAATTATAACTTCCACTTTAATATTGTGATGATCTACTTGGTCAAAGTAATCAGATTATAATTAGTTGGTAACCCACATAATTAAAAAAAATACACCTCTAAATCCAGAAAAAATTAAATTAGAAGTCAGCCATAGAGCAAAGAAGGAAAGTTAAATTATCTTGAGAAGTAGTTACTAAATCATCACATTAGAATCATCTGGGGAACTTGTTTGACTATTCATGCCTAAGGCCCACTCTGAACAATGAATTAGAATTTTTGTGGTGGGTCTTCTAAAAAGGGATTGGATATGGCTTACTACAGTCAAATGATTTTGACAATATATTCCTGAAATATATTGGGATGAATACAATATATAATTTATCCCAGAGGGAAAAAAAAGACATGTCATAGTTAAAAAAGAAGAAGAAGAAGAAAACAAAGGAATAGGAAATTAAGAAATGAATTTTAGAATGAACACATACAAATATCTAAGTCATAAGACATTTATATTCTTTTTCTTGGTTAGTATTATTAGAATATTATATGGATAAGAAGTAGAGTGATTTGGTTTTGCCATCCTTGTTGACTAAAGATCAACATTTATAAATTCTGAACAAGACTGTTGTCTCTTCTAGGTTTTCTTTGCAAAAGTTCAGTCATATGGAATATTTCTAGCTATCATCCCTATTTAATGAAAGACTTACTAAAATCAGTTTCAAATGATTGAAAGACTGGAAAGGTTGTGAATAGGTTGTCATTAGGTAAGAATAACCGGCTCCATGCTATTGATGTATAAAAAAAAGTTTAATACATTGACAAATATATAAGAATATAAGTCATATGAAATCTACAGAAACCCTTTCTTTCTAAGAAACCCACCTAAAATTATCCTTTGGTGTTTCTCAAGGGCAAATTGTCTCATTTTTTTCCCCACAATTAGTGGCACATTTTGGTTCCACCATGTACAATTAAGTTATTTTTTCTAGGCTTCAGTTTTAAAAATCATCTATAAAATAAAATAGAGATAATAATCCTTATATAGTTGTTATAAAGATTGGATATCATAATGAATGTCAGTTTTTTGGCCCTGATTCAGAGTTAGCAAGAGATCTCTTACTTTTGGGAGATTTGAGTTTAGATTGTAAACAAACCTAAGTTTTGATATAAAAATTTTTTAGCACTAAAACATGTTAGATCATGGTTTTCAGGAACAAATCATTTAAATTTCAAAACTGTAAGAAAAAGAGGCTCTTCCACTTTCTTGGAAGGAACAAAATTGTTACCACCTATGAAGAATCTGATATTTGATTTGATATGTTTTAAACAGTGCTTTGGGGATATGTAAGTATAACATAGCCAAATTTTTACCATGCTAATATTCTGTCCTAATATTGTAAGATCCTTATTATTCCTTGTCAGGTATTAGATGAGCTGATTTCAGTTTATGGTAACTATTCAGTATTAGTATTATTTCAAACTGACCACTTGAATATATTATATCAAGAGCATCACAGGTAAACGTGGTAATACCTTCACATACAAATAAAGGCAAATGTGGTCATTTTGAAATGAACAATATGTTGAGATGGCAGTGAAAGAGGATGGGATGAAAGAAATAATATGTGTCATCTGGAGAATATTATCCATTTACACACGATGACAAATCATGCTTGTTTTAGATTTGTCAAAAGTCATGAACTCATTTTAAAACGGTAAGTTTGATAAAATCATCACATTTATAAATTACTTTTATATCATGCAAAGGTCAATATTTTCATAAATTATTTGAACTTCTTTTTAAGGTGCCATTAAGTGTTCCTGAGATATTTTTAAAGAAACCATTGAATCCATTAAGAATTTTTTTTCATTAAGAAATTTTGATGAAGTTCCTTTAGGCCAATTTAAAAAACAATCACACACACACACCACAACAACAAAAACAGCAACAGATCCTGAATGCAACACTTAGATATTGTCAAGAATTTATTTGGTAACCCAGTAGTTATCATTTTGTAAGGACCCCAGGTGCTAAGGAAAAGTTCTCTTACGACTAATTCTTGTAGTATTTCTGGTCCTCAGCTACTTGTGAATATTCTTGAACAAATATTATTGTTAGGAAGACAGGGAAACTTAAGCATATACAATGGTATTGGGTCCTTTTTTTCACACCAACGGGGATGAGAACCGTGACACATAATAATAGGAACAAACATGTTCTAGGAAATCCCAGTGACATTAGAGTCAGGGATGAAATGTTAAACATATTGGAGGCAGGCAAGCCTATATATTTTATGACTGCAGAAGCAAAGTAGATGTGACGTAAATAGGACCAATGGTCAAGGAGCCTGTGAGTTTTCTCGCCTCATCAGCAAGAGAACTGGACGGCAGTTTGAACAGTTGTCTTTGATAGTCATTAAGAAATCATAAACAACATGCTGGAAGGCCAACTTGCCAAGACTGTTCTGCTGGCCTTGGCTGGATCAGGAGACACTCAGTACTGTAGAAGCAACAGAAATTCTCTAATATTGATTGAGTGCAGCAATAACTGTATCTTGAAAGCCCTACCTGCAGACACACATTCTGAAAATAACATCCCTGGAAAGTGTTTTCAGACAATATCTTTTGTTTCAGTCAGCTGCAGGAGAATCCAAGCTCTTATGTTTATATTTTTGTTTGTTAAAAGAAATAAATATATCCAAGATGAATTTTAGTTGAATTCTACCAAATCCAAGGTTCCTCAACTTTAGCACATTTTGCACTGAAGTTAATTGGGTACCAGGGAATAAAATGAGTCATCAAGTCCTTATTATTTCCCTTCAATCACCCTTGATATGAAACCAGGGCTTAAGAACACTCTCCCAGGTATTTTCACTCCTTACTTGCACTGCCTGCATTTTGCAAGAAGCAGACAATAGCCAAGCTAACTTTAAAGGACTTTGAGATCCGCTAGGAAAAGGAGATTACAGCAATTACATATGTCAAGAACATTGAGATATAGGCACATCAGAGCTAACTCCTACAGGTGTTAAGAAAAGGAAAATGATCTGTGCAGTTTCGAAAAGGTGAAATGTGAGCTCCGTTATGGTGACATGATGTTAATTTAAGGATGGGTGAGGTAAGGACTTTATGGTCAGAGGAATGGAGATGAACAAACAAAATTTAGACTGAGGAGACCAGCCTCATTGGCAGATATCAGAAGCTTTATTTAAAAGTTGAAAAAATGGAAGTATCAAGAATGTAGGAAATTTGCCCAGGATCACACATCTAATAAGTGACACTACCTGAATTTCAAACACTGTCACACTGCTTTGCCGATGAGGAGCCCAAGTGTGCCCTGGTGAGCAGCGAGAGACATTACCGTGGGTAGGAGGGGTAGGGCCTCTTACTTAAAACCCATTCCTCCAACCCATTCCTATTCTGGTTTCCTTTATTTCTACTTTTCAATATTCATCCTTTTCTGTTTTATTTTTCATTCTCAAATTTTCTCAAAATAAGACTCTCATCCTTAACTTGATTTCCTCACTAAATGGACCTTAAAATGGTCCATACCTATTTTTCCAAGACACCTTGAAAGGAAATTTTACACGGTAAACATTTTGAGATTTAATTTCAAGATTTAAAAAACAGTAACATTTATCTATTAATAATTGGTACATCTGACTCTCAAAGTTTTAGTTATCTTTATGGCACCTGATGTCTTTTTCCCAAAATGGAATTAAAATCTGACGACCATGTGTTCTCAGTATAAACACAGATATACACAGGCAGACACAAGGATTGTAGCAAGATTGCTTTATTGCCTTCGGCTATGTCTGCATCAACTGGAATCTAAATTATGTTGAAAATAATATTTTTCTAACCTATTCACTGCTGATGATAAAATAGTATTTCTTTTAGGGATTCTTTTGTGAGTACATATCCATGTTTCATCATACTTTTTCTCCTACTGAGCTTTTTGGGTGAGCCTCATTCAGAGATTTTCTCTGGGAATGAAGGACAAAGAGCAAGGGAAGGGCTGCAGACAAAGCTGGACTGGCGAATTACCATTTCAAAGGAATCTGATGAGAGCCCCCCATCAGACTGAATACAATGCTCAGCTTTAACCTTGGTAACTTACATACATTTTAGCACCATAGAAACTGCTCCCTCTATAGATCTCCCTCTTCCTGTTCATTTTCTCTTCCTTCTCTTACACTTTCTTAGTCTTTAAATTTTCTATCTCTCTCAATCTCTCATCTTGGTATATTTCCCTTTATTTCTTATTTTACCCTACTTCTTTCCTTCTCCCTCAAAAATATGTAATGCTTATATTTATTTATTTATTTATTTATTTATTTATTTATTTATTTATTTATTTTAGTGTAATGTAAAATTTTTTTTTGCATTTATTTAAAAAGATCTTTCTTTTTAAGCATGGCTTTCTTTACCCTTTTACCTCTCAGAAAGAATTGATCTTACATGACATGGGTTTATCTTGGAACTCCATTTGTTAAAAGATAAACTGAGGCACATTAAAATTTTTAAGAGTTTATTTGAGCAAAAATTGATTTGATTGGACAGCATCCAATCTAGTCGGTTGAAAGGAGCTCCGAGGGGGCGCCTGGGTGGCTCAGATGGTTAAGCGTCTGCCTTCGGCTCAGGTCATGATCCCGGGGTCCTGGGATTGAGTCCTGCATCGGGCTCCCTGCTAGGCGGGGAGCCTGCTTCTCCCTCTTCCTCTGCCTCTCTCTCTCTCTCTGACTCTCATGAATAAAAAAAAAAAAAAGAAAGGAGCTCCGAGGAGCCAGACAACATGAAAGACTTTTATTGGCAGAAGGAAGTGGGAACAAGGAAGTTATACTAGGCAAAAAAGTGGGTTGGTTATTGCAAGGTCACTTCTTTTAGGGGACAACATGGGTCTATCAGGCAAATTACCTAACTAGTGCTGATCAGATAATTCCTGAGTGACTGGTTTAAGATTCCATTTCTGGGAAAGCCAAAACTATAATTACATCTCCATGTGGTGACCTAGGGCTTAGCCTAAGGGACTCTAGTTGGGGCCTGTTTTGTTTTTACCAACCAACCCCCTCTTATTCAGTATTTTAATTCCCCACAAATGAAAAAAAATCTTATTTGGAACTTTTTTAGATAAATAAATACATGGATGCTAAAAAGTAGTATCCTTTTCCCCATATTAAAAAAAAAAAAAAAAAACTCTTGGAAGTTTATTCTTAACCTCTACTCCTACTTTGAAACAAATAATGCAATATATGTTAAGGAAGAAAAAAAAAACAAAGAAGATAGGAGGGGAAGAATGAAGGGGGGGAAATCGGAGGGGGAGATGAACCGTGAGAGAGGATGGACTCTGAAAAACAAACTGAGGGTTCTAGAGGGGAGGGGGTGGGTGGATGGGTTAGCCTGGTGATGGGTATTAAAGAGGGCACGTTCTGCATGGAGCACTGGGTGTTATGCACAAACAATGAATCATGGAACACTACATCAAAAACTAATGATGTAATGTATAGTGATTAACATAACAATAAAAAATTTTAAAAAAACTTTAGGAAACAATTTTATCTTTATCTTATATTTGTTTCACCCTAAAGAATTCTTTGGCCTTCAGTTTTTCCCCAAGCATGGGTCACTGATTCCATGTTACACACACACACACACACATACACACACACACTCACAAAATAATCATATAATTGGTAAAGTAATAGAGAACAAAACAACAGCAGATTGATTCATTGCAAAACTTCTCCAAGCCTTTAATATGTTAGTGTGCATTGTGAATTTGCTTTAATTCCTCATTTTCTTTTTATCATAGCATTTCATGATAGAGCTAATGCCCCACAAATATACTGTGGGAAATACTACTGTTTGTATATATATTATGTAATATAAGCAAATATCTCTGTAAACTGTGTTTGTGTTTGTTTTCTTTGCCTGCATAATAATAACAAAAGGTTCTGTTAAAGATCTGTTGGGGGAGGGGAAAAATTGAATCTAAACCAAGAAGTGCAGTATTGATATTCTAGTGTGACCTAGAAGTACCTTAGAGAATCTATTCTAGGTTTCATGCTCCCCTGGTTCTTATGTTAAGAGTTAAAATATAGATTTGAGTTATAAACAGAGCTGACACACTAACAAAAATAGAACTTAAAATGGTCCATACCTATTTTTCCAAGACACCTTGAAAGGAAATTTTACACGGTAAACATTTTGAGATTTAATTTCAAGATTTAAAAAACAGTAACATTTATCTATTAATAATTGGTACATCTGACTCTCAAAGTTTTAGTTATCTTTATGGCACCTGATGTCTTTTTCCCAAAATGGAATTAAAATCTGACGACCATGTGTTCTCAGTATAAACACAGATACACACAGGCAGACACAAGGATTGTAGCAAGATTGCTTTATTGCCTTCGGCTATGTCTGCATCAACTGGAATCTAAATTTTTTGAAGTTGCTAAAGTAAATTGAAAAGCCAGAAAAATTATGTTGAAAATAATATTTTTCTAACCTATTCACTGTTGATGATAAAATAGTATTTCTTTTAGGGATTCTTTTGTGAGTACATATCCATGTTTCCTCATCCTTGAAGGAAATTATGGTGGTGGTTTTTTTTTTTTTTTTTTTTTTTTTCAATTATAGACTCAGGTTGTGTGTTTGCTGAAGGTTAAACAGGTTTTTAATAAATGTGCCATATTCAAAATTTGTTATCTTTCAAATCAATTTAAGCCTCTCCTTGAAAGTGGAGGTCTGCTCATGGTTTCCCAGTTTTGGATTGTTAATCTACATTACAACTGACCCTTGCCAAAGTTGGTTAAGGGATTGTAACCTTCAGAAAAAAAACATCAAGCATAGTGCATGCATGCCGGATGCTGACCTAATTTTTGAAACTTCAACAACACCAGTGACATCTTTGCAATTAATACAGCATCAAGCTTCCTTCAAAGGGCTTCAAAAGGACATGATGCTAAAATCTGCAAAGACCTTCCAAGGTGGAAATTAGAAAATTAATAGAGGTGGCCATGGGTTCAGGAGACCAGATTTCTGTTTTCTTTTTTTGCTCCTCTCCCAGCTCCTCCTGGGAAATCCCACACAGAGATGTTAATCAAAATTCCACCAGAACTTGCCTCAGTATTTTCACGATGATTCATCAACAAAAAGTCTGTACGGTATAGGGTTTGAAAGTTAGAGTGGTTATCTTAGAGCTGGAACAACGGGTAGAAAATTTCCTTAACATTACTCTATCATTTCCTACTGATACTTCAGATTTCCATCACAGTTTTCTATCTAGGGAACCCAGTGTATTTCAAATGCTTTATCTCCTTTTCCCCCTTCTTCACAGCACCATTTCAACAAGGGCATGAACTATTATTTCTATTGTAAGAGAGGTCACATTGCACCAGGGAGTTTATAGAAAAGCTGGTCCTGTGCCATTCTAAATTTAGCAAGAAGATCCCACTATGCACAGACATTTGGTCTACATGATTGTCAGAGAGTCTCCAGCTTGGTTACAGAAGCTTATGAAAACAATCGTGACCCTCCATCACAGCAACAACCGAGTACTCTAGAGCACCTCTAGACTTTGTTTAATTGAAGCTTTTCCCAGCAAAGCAACTGCTTTAAACATGCAAAATTCCAGCCATATCTACACATAGTAATCAGGCTGCAGAGGGAGGACAGTGGAGACTGTCCCTAAGGCAGCATGAGTCCTGTATAGAACCTAAAATCTGGTACTTCTCCTGGAACCAGAAATAAAGTATTCCTTTGACAGTAATAACTGGGAATAGCTGCTGAACTGTGCCCTCCTGAAAATGTGTTTCAAGGTTGCCTTCAGTGGGAAGAAATACATGATGTTAGTAGTACCAAATGATAATGAGACAACATTTTATAGGATAATATAAAGACTGTACCATAAAGGGTGGATATAGAAATTATGAATCAGGGAGACTATGAAATGAATCCAATAAGCAGAATTATTTTGTCCATCTTATTTCCTTGTTTTAATTTTGAGTTAGCTTCTAACATTTAAAAATTAGGAGGGTTTCACTCAAAGACCCATTTTCTGCCATCTCTTAAAAATTGGAGGACCTGAACAAGTGTCTGTTAATGGGTGAGTGGATGAAGAAAATGTCTTGTGTATATATATGTACACACACACACATTTCAGACATGAAAAAGAAGGAAGCCTTGCCATCTGTGACAAAGTGGATGGACCTTGAGGACATTACGCTAAGTGAAATAAATCAGACAGAGAAAGATGAATACTGTATGACCTCACATGAAATCTAAAAACATCAATCTCATAGAAAAGGAGACTAGACCAGTGGCTAAAGGCTTGGGGAAATGAGTTGTTGGTCAAAGTGTATGAAATTTCAGTTATAAAATGATTAAGTTCTGGGTCTAAGTTACAGCATGGTGACTTCAGTTAACAAAACTCTATTGCTGAAAGTTGCTGTGAGGGTAGAGCTTTAATATTCTCGCCATAACAACAACAAAACGGTAATTATGTGAGGTGAAGGATGGGTTAACTGTTATTGTAGTAAACCTTTTGTCATATATATGTGTATCAAATTGTCACATTGTATATACCTAAACTTACACAATGCTGTTATGTCAATGATATCTCAATAAGGCTGGAAAAACATTTTAAAAATTAAATTGGAGGACCTGGGAAGAGTGGGCCCACATTACTTAATGTCAACAATGAGCTGAAGCTTACATCACCCTACTCCCTATACTTGGTTTGTTGTTCATGTTATTTGGACATCTGAATTTGCAAATCCTTCTCTAAGAGATGCTTGAGATATAAAAACTGCCCCGGATGTCACCTAGAGGTTCCAAATGGTATAGATAGTGACTTCTAGAAGATGGCATCTGGAAATACCAGTTTTTAAGTTACTATAATTTTTCATATAAGGAGCCCAGAAACAGGTGCCACAAAGCAACTAATCTAATGTGAATATATAAGTATTGCAAAGCCCACACTCAGGAAAGACTGAGGCCCTGGGAATCCACATTCCTCACCAGGAACACTTAAGATTGCTGCAGCCAGTCATCTGCTCTGAATTTTGAAAAGCCCTAGGATTTCAAGGAAGGCCCCTGGGTTTGGTGTGCAGTATAATGATCTGTCTGCATTATAGTTTGTCTCCTGAAACAGGCAGGAATTTCTCTTCATGAAGCTCTTAAGTCATGAAGAATTTAAACCAATAACTACTTTCAATGACATAGAAGCACTTAATATCTGAAACAAATAATACATTATATGTTAAAAAAAAAAAAAAGAAGAAGAAGATAGCAGGAGGCAAAGAATGAAGGGGGGAAAATCAGAGGGGGAGACGAACCATAAGAGACGATGGACTCTGAGAAACAAACTGAGGGTTCTAGAGGGGAGGGGAGTGGGGGGATGGGTTAGCCTGGTGATGGGTATTAAGGAGGGCACGTACTGCATGGAGCACTGGGTGTTATACGCAAACTATGAATCATGGAACACTACATCAAAAACTAATGATGTAATGTATGGTGCTTAACATAACATAATAAAAAAATTAAAAAAATAAAAATAAAAAATATGTGAAATTACAATATATTTTCATAACACTTTACACTTAATGTGTTCTCACATGCATTAACTCCTTCATTTCTGATAACAACTCTGAAAAGTAGGCAAAGCAGATCTTCTTGCTCCTTTTAATAGTTCTGACAATAAAAATGACTTTTGTTGAAGAAGAAGAACAACTAATCAACAAAATCATTTGTAAAGCCATGAGTAGAACTCTGGCCTATTTTCTACCAGTAATAAAATTTTGGAATGTGTTCTTTAAATATCTAAACTATCTGCAATTGGATAAATGTTATAGACAGGTACAGTTGTTAAGAATGTAGGTTCTTGGGGCGCCTGGGTGGCTCAGTTGGTTAAGCGACTGCCTTCGGCTCAGGTCATGATCCTGGAGTCCCTGGATCGATTCCCGCATCGGGTCCCTGCTCGGCGGGGAGTCTGCTTCTCCCTCTGACCCTCCCCCCTCTCATGTGCTCTCTCTCATTCTCTCTCTCTCAAATAAATAAATAAAATCTTAAAAAAAAAAAAAGAATGTAGGTTCTTACCATTCTTACTGTGGATGCTACTATCCCAGGTGTGTTGCTTAATAGCCCAGACCTTGCCAAGTTAGTTAATATTTTTTAAGTTTTATTTTTCTCATTTGTAAAATGCACATAATTGTAGTTACCTTACAGAATTATTGTGAATAAATGAGATGATGCCTGTTGAGTACTTGTAACAGTGGCTGGCACATAATAGGAATTCAGTAAATAATACTTCAAAGAATTATATTAAGATTCATGAGAAAATAGAGGATTTGCATTTACCTGCCTGGCTGAAAAACTGATTTAGGTTATTTTAATGTAACTTTCTCAATTGCATGTATTGGGAAAAAAATGTTCAATGTGGAATTTAACTTAGATAACTGAATATATATATGCCAAGACTCCTATAAAGATGCCAGAATGGTACTTGGGGAAAAAATTGCTGTTGGACTCTATTACTCTTTTTTGTGCTGCAAAAATTTTTTTAAATCATTTTATTTTTATTGACAGGATATTTTTAATACTTGAAATGCTCTCAAGCATGACTTTTAACAGTTTATTTCATATTTGCATTAACAAGTGGAAACATTCTAAACTGATGCTTTCTCCATTACAATTGTGAGATAGTCTGCAAAGCTCTTGGAGAGTTGCAGTCTTCCTTTTAGTTTGCAACAAAGTTGATTTTTTTTTTCTTTCTGTCTTTCAGAATTGCTATAATTCTCTTACTGGGTAATGAGAAACAGGTGTACATGAGTCAAAACTCATTAAGATGAAAGCCAACCTGGGCTCGAATTTCTCTGGGTACCATGTAACAGATACAGTGTTCTCATGTTCAAAACAGTATAAATGCTTAATTTGTTCCCTGATTATTGTTAATTAGAAATGGATCTTGACAACACTGCAATATTATTGACTTTTAATCTGTGAACTACATCCTTACAAAACACAACCAAACTGCATTTTCTTTATACTGACTGCATACTTCACATTTCACAAACTTCCCAAATCACAACGGTAAAAATGCAGGCACCTCTAAATTATGCTCACAGCGCTCGTTGAATATCACATATATTTTTTTTATCTTCAATATTCTAGGATTTCATGCAAAATTCTACTGTTAAGTATTTAAAGCATCTAAATCAAACTGGTAGTGACTTTGGGTCTTGGCTTAATTAAAGAACCAAAGGATTAGGTAAGCCCATCTGGTTTGCAAGGTTTTCACTTGTGGTTTGCTGATAGTTTGCATGCATTTTTTTTTTTTTTTGCAAAAAAAAAATATTATCTTTCAAAACTTGGTAGTTGTAAGAATTATTTATAAAGGTAAAACCATATGTTATTCTCCATTAAAAATGCTCATTTTTAGCTAAGAAATGGATTTTTGTTTGAATCTGTAGTCTCCTTTCAAATGCAGATTGTAATTACACAGCAAATGAAAAAAAAAACTATAAAATCCTCTTTCAAGATAGTGCTAATATGTTTTAATTGCTCTTTTAACCTAGCTCAACAGTTTATACTTCATTGTATCACATTTTTAATATGGCAATTTTTATATAAGATTCGATTGCTATTTCTGTATATTTCATTGACTCTCTCAAGTTGTTTTGCAGTTACCAACATATGTAAATTAGTTGCATAAATACATACTTTGGTCTTCATGTATGTATTCATGTGTCATGTTATCAATAGTTTATATTAAATCTATGCTCATAATTAATATATTTTCTATAAAAAGAATAGCATATTAAATAAATTCTTAGGATCAATCTTGCTCAAGCAATTTTTGAAATTTATCATTAGCTACAGGATATTTATGCATATTGCAAGAGAAAAAAACTTTCATTGTATACAAAGTTTACCCAATAAGGCAGCATTAAATTATTACTTATTCTGATGCATTGCAGTTTGTTTACAGACATTTTTCACTTCACAGTTAGTACAACGGGGACTAGAGAAACTAAACTAAAAGTTACACAGAGAAAAACTAGGAGTCCGAAATTAAAATTAGCCAGAAATAAAAGAAAGAAGCTATGGATCCTTATTAATAGATGCCTTATATAAATATATAGTGCAAGTTGCTAGAGAAGAACGAGAACCTTTATAAATATTAAGTTTGCACATAATTTTGTCAAAAGTATGTTTTTAACTGTTCAGTTCATTACAGTTAGTACCTTGCTACTTGTGACAGAAAGTGTAAGTAAAGTGCAAATAACTGAAATATTATAATCTGACTTTATTGTCTATTTTTATATACATGGCATTCATTTTTATAGGAGTTATATATAACTAAATTTCTAATTGTCATTTCAAACCTGTTTATAAATGAAAGAGTACCCACTTCTTTGCTTGGATGCTAGGAAATTTGCCCCTAGGCCCACTATGGACAAAGAACCCACGAAGGGTCAACATCTGTTCTTCATAGAGTCTTTAGAATACTGTAAACTACTAACATAATTGTTTCTTTTAAAAATAATTTTTTTTGTAGTTCCCAATTTTAAGTCTGGAAACCTTTAAACCTTGATTCTAATAAGAAAATATAGCCATATATTTGAATCCCCAGCCTGTCTCAAAACAGGCTATGTGGATATTTGTTTTCTGTCTCACAATTCTCCATTGCCAGTTACCTTTTACAAGTCAGAATAAGTCAAATTCCTTGAATTTGGGCTGCAAAATTTCACTAGGGATGATACTTGAAATGATACTGGTAAGATTTTCTTAATCACCTGCATTTGTGCACTGGAACTGGATAACTTGTTAATCATTACCAACAAATGAATGATCATTAACAATACTATCATGGCAATAGCTGGTATTTATAAAGCGCTTTCTATATGCCAACTTTGTATGTTACATACATTATTCCATTTAATCCTTGCAACATTACCGCCATATCTTCTTTAATATGAGATGTCATCAATTTTAAGAAGCATCACCACGTTTGGTGTCACTAACAGAATTGCTGCTTCCAGTCAAGCTATGTGCAATGCTAACATGTCATAGGCTGCACAATACCTCCTGATTTTGGAGATGATGAAATATGGGGGAAAATATGCATTTAAAAATCTATCCAACTATTGTAAAGAAACAAGGATGTTCCCATAATTATTTCAGAAAAAACACACACAAGCACATCACTTACAGCATTTATGAAATGACTTGCAGCCCTCAGATCTAGTTGTCTTTCCGGTTACCCAGCAGTTTGATGACTCTGTGTATCATGACATCATAGACATCTGTTGCTTCAACACCCATTTTCTATTCCATTTTCTTGTGCTAACAACACCCTAAATTTGCTTTGGGGATCCAATTGATTAGGTGCACTCTGCTTGGAATTGGAAGTATGAACAATGTCAAAAACACTGACCATGATAGCACCCTGAAGAAATGGTCAGTTCCCTTCCTCCCAGATGCTGAGAGCTGCCTTGGACCTGGCATTTCCAGACCCAATGATTCAATCATTTGGTTTTCCTTACATTCTATGAGCTATTTTACTCCTTTCCAGATGATTCCCTTTCTGCTTCACTTGCTTGCAGCTAACGGACCTTGAATGACAGCTACCACGACAGCCAAATGATCTTTGATACAAATATGATTCCACGGCCATTTAGATGTTACAACACTAGAGAAAATATCCCAATAAAACTAACAAACTTGAGGCACCTGGGTGGCTCAGTCAGTTAAGCATCTGCCTTTGGCTCAGGTCATGATCCCGGAGTCCCAGGATCGAGTCCCACATCAGGGTCCTTGCTCAGCAGGGAGTCTGCTTCTCCCTCTTTGCCCCCCCCACCGCCGCCACCCCAGCTTGTGCTCTCTCTCTCTTAATCTCTCTCTCTCAAATAAGTAAAAAAATCCTTAAAAAAAAAAAGAAACTAACAAACTTAATCTACCTGTAAATATATATTAGTGTGTGTTAATTTTTAATTAACTAATTAAAATTAAATGTTTATATTTAGAGTATTTTGTAGTTTTTAGGAGTCCTTAGCAGCAATGGCATCATCTGGGAGCTTGTCAAAAATGAAGATTCTCAAGCTTCACTCCACATATATTTAATCAGAATCTACATTTTTTTTAAAGACCACCATTCTCAAACATTAAAGTTTGAGAAATACTGCTTTAAGTCTTACTCTGAATCAAATACATGAAAAATGGAACTCTGTCTGCTAACACAAATAAAGGTCATTCTCAAAGCTATTATGTCTGTTACAGTGAGAAACATCCATGATTACTGTAAAGTGCACTTGGAAAACCTACAACACATAAGTGCCTAACATTCAATGAAAAATATCTTATCTGTTCATTATTTTTTAATCATAAAATTTACTTAACCTTAGAGAACAATGTATTATAAATTATACATTTGAGATGGTGGCTATTTTAAATTTATTTTTAAACAAGTCAAACATGAATATTCATTCTTATATCCCAATGATAAAAATAAATATAGCAAAAAGCTCTAGGTTCTTCACATACTGCCTGTCTCAGTAATTCCTTATTTCTCCCAGAGTTAATAAATAGTTCCAGATATTTCTATTCGTGTGTGTGTGTGTGTGTAGTTATACATCTAGATAGATGAATGTTCTATATACAAATTTATTTTGAAAGATAAGAACTAATATAAGTAGTATGTATAAATCTATAAAATGTGTCAAAAACTTCGATGTGGAGAAAATAATGTTTACTTTTTTATATCTGAACTCCAAATACATCCCCATTTTCTTCAGTATTGGGAAATTTATTTTTTTTCCAATTTTTGGTAAACACTGTCAAATCAGGCATCCTGCAGTTTATTCAAAGGTAGTTTTAAGTTTCAAGGGCTTACATAACATAGTAACATTAGCAGGGGGACTCTGGTCCTTGTCACCACCTCTCCAGGTAGTATCTGCTGAGATGATCATGCTGACATTAGGTATGAGGTCATACTCAGGACTGATGGCTTTCATTGCTATTCATGCCCGTTTCTGCACCTTTATAAGGTCTCTGAGATTGGAATAGGTCTCTTTGCCAAGGCACCCTCAGTAGCCATTTCTATTAGTCTCCTGTGCCATGGTAACATGGAGAAATTCAAGGGCACGTGCCTCCCCTCAGGACCTAAGGCAGGAGATGGGACTTAGGCATTTCCTACTGGCAGGTCTCTAACCTTATCTAGGAGTTTTGTTAATCACCTCTGGTCAGTACAAGGGGGAGGCATAGGGTCCTATATCAGCAGATCTTGCCAATGTCTACCGTTCTTGCTACTTTCTCTAGTGCAGTAAATTTTATCTTTGGGGGGAGGGGTCTCTCCTCAGTTCTAATAATTATCTTTTTGTTATCTTATGGGGTTAGCTATAACCCCTCATATATATTGAATATATAATGGTGATAGTATCCTTTTGCTTTTACAATGTAGTACATGGGGCCCTCTATCTTTCAAGAAGATACCACTGTATCAAGTTAAAGTTTCCTCCTATTTCTGACTTACTTTTTTTTTTTTTTAAGAGAGTGAGAACACACTCCTGCGTGCTTGCGGTGGGTGTGTGTGGGAGGGGCAGAGGGAGAGGGAGAGAGAGAATCTCCAGCAGGCTCTACGCCCAGCCCAGAGCCCAATGCAGGACTTCATCTCACAAACTTGATATCATGACTTGAGCTGAAATCAAGAGCTGGAAGTTTAACCCACTGTCACCCAGGTGCCCCTGACTTACCACTTTTTAGTATCTGTCAAATCCCTTATGCTGGTTTTCTCTTTGGAACAACTATATTCCCTAATGTTTAGTCGTTTTTGTATTTTTAGGACAAATCCTACCTGGTTACAATACCAAGTCTGTTAGTACACTGTTGGAGTCAGTTTATAATATTTTATCCTATGTTCATAAGTAAGATTGGTCTACTTTTCTCCCTCTTTTATTAACTTTCTGTTTTTATCTCAGTGCTTCAACATTGTTATCAACGTCCTTCATGTAAGAAACATGTCACTGTTGAAGGACTAATGAACGATTGTCTTATTTTGTTCTTATTCCATCTTATTCAGTTGTCCAGATTTTCACAACTCTCCTTTGCTTTATGTTCCGTCACATTTAACTGCGCTTGGTATACTGTGACCTTGCACTTAAACTGTATTATTTTAGTAATAGGTATGCCACCAATATCCCTACATTCTGAAACATTTTATATATCATTGCTAAAGTAATCTTCTCAAATCTTCGTTGCCACATATTCTTTCCTTTTCAAAACTCCATTCCCAATACTAATTCACTTGTGAAAATTGTGCCTTAATCAGGAAAAGGTTATTTTTCTGCTGTTATTTTCTGATGTTGACAATTATAATAAAATATGGTTAAAATGCACATATTAAATACATAATATAAATAAATAATTAGTGATACTTTAATATTTAATTCTGAATGCACTTTAGAATCTATTAGAACAATATAAGAATCTTCATGAAAGGGGCGCCTGGGTGGCTCAGTCATTAAGCGTCTGCCTTCGGCTCAGGTCATGACCCCAGGGTCCTGGGATTGAGCCCTGCATCGGGCTCCCTGCTCCACGGGGCGCCTGCTTCTCCCTCTCCCACTCTCCCTGCTTATGTTTCCTCTCTCACTGTGTCTCTCTCTGTCAAATAAATAAATAAAATCTTAAAAAAAAAAAAAAAAGAATCTTCATGAAATAGTTTATTTTTGTATGGTGCCATAAAATGGGAGGAGGACTCTCATGGTTTGGGTTTTTAGATAAAACAAAGTTTTCTATCAGAATTCAAGGGGAAAAATTACAAAAACATAGGAAGCAACAACGGTGTATTTGTTACTCTATATGAACATTTGCGGTATTTGTATTCATGATTTAAAGAAGCAAATATTGTCAGCTATAATTTATAAAAGAAAATGTGTGTAATTGCCATTCATAAAAAATTTGGAATGTTTTAGCTTATATGTCATCTTGTGAAAATTAAATGAATCTTAGCTAAATATAGAGCTCAAATTTCATTGAATCTACTGTGTCTCATCTGTCTTTGCAGAATGTACAGCTTTCACTCATCTTTGGAATAGATGTCTATGATAATATATATACATATATATATAGAGAGAGATGGATCAAATTTCTCATATATATGTATATGTATCTCATGTACATATATATTGTCACATAAATTAATACAAATATACACAGAAACTAATGTGGCAAACATTAAATGCATTCAGCTTAAGGGTGAGAAGAGAATCAGTGAAAATGCAGAGTGGTGGAAACAGGGCGACTCAAATTTCTGAAATGCATATTGGACAATGTAAATTGAAATAGCACCTATTTCCAACATCAGAAAAATATACACAAAGTTCTCTGGTTGGATCTATTTTGGTCTATAGGCTGCATTTTTATTTCTATGCCAATGTAGCTAAGTTTAGTAATCCTCTCTTCTCTGTTACCAGCTGTGAAACAACACTTGGAGTAAAAATATGTTTTTACTGTAACCTGTTTAATATGCATTTTTCTTAAGTTTAGTTTTATCATATGATTCAGATGTATGAGTTCTTTCAGGCAATAACTAGATTATCAACCCTACCCCCTCCCTTATGCCTTTGTACTGTGTATTAACTCCAACAATTGACACACAGTTCCAGGTTAGGGAGTAGGACCCTGAAAGTAAATGTCATATAGGTTTTGAAACAGGGGCTTGAAATAAAAATTAAGTAGAATTATAGAAATAAAATATAGTTCTTAATAGACATGAATTTGTACACTGAAATTTATGTTTTATCTATACAATTTGTTGTTGTTTTGAAAAGGGGGATGCAAAAGAAAGAGCATTCCAAGCAGGAAGAACAGCCTATGGAATGGTGAAAAAGTTAAATTGAATGTTTCATATTGTGCCTAGAGAATGCAGGGCTCCTGATACAAAGTAGCTGCACAATTTGAACATGCCAAATTAAGAGTTGACACCAAGAGCTGAGAAAACATTTTGTTTTGCTTTATAAAGAACTTTTATCATTGGGGCGCCTGAGCGGCACAGTCTGTTAGGCCTCGGACTCTCGGTTTCTGCTCAGGTCATGATCTCAGGGTCCTGAGATGCGGTCCATGTTGGGCTCTGTGCTGAGCACAGAGCCTGAAATTCTCTCTCCCTCTCTACTCCTCCAGCACCTGCTCTAAGATAAATAACAAAATCTTAAAAAAAAAAAAAAAAAAAAGAGCTTGTATCATTAAGTCCGTGTATGTAAACACACTTAAGAGGCTTACCTGTTGAATTTCCAAATACTTTTCATATAGTCTCACTTGTTTTGTACCCCAAACTTAAAATCTAAACATCTCAAATGAAATCATTTTCTTTTACCTCACCTGGTCCAAATTAACTGTAATCTCTCACTCTTTCGGCATCCTTTTAATTATAGGACATCATACATCCAATAGCCAGGTCCAGATATATCTGCAACCTCTTGGGGCCCCGAATCCAAGTGTGCCTCTATTTCTATAGCCATCTACCAGGACAGACCTTTCATTGGCTCATAGTCAGATAGGTCTGATTCCACTCAGCTGATTTTGTTTTTGAGCTTTTTCCCATCTGGTGCATCTACAGTATTTCTGTTATACAGTATATATATTTCTCAAGAATCTTGTCAGTGCATAAATATATTCAAGACTTAATAAATAGGTTCAATATTGTAGACCTTTTACACTTTCACACTGTTTTCACACTTTTTTCATAATTTTAGGTTTTTAATATTTTTTATCACGTAAATTGGTCTTTTTTCCTATTGTCTACATACTTATGTAGAACTGACCACTTTCTCTTTACCTTTATAAAAACATGTTGAGATTTCTATTTTCATATTTGAACTTCACTGACCTTTGCAAAACTATTATTTTGTGTTAGTGACTCAAACTTAGTTACCTCTATGACCTCCTAATACTCCTAATGAAAGCAAATCATTTTTCTCAACATGTGATTATGTGTCCTAATTAATTAACTCAGTGATTATTTTTATGGTAGTTGGAATAACTCTGCCCTTCACATTTTACTTTTTATTACTAAGACTTTAAACAAAGTGTTTCAATGAAACTTCAAATGTATAGTAGGTACATTTTGAATCTTGGGATGCTACGGTAAGGAATTGAAGCAGGAACTTAAATGAAGGAAAGTGGGGCTTAGCAAAGTTGGGCAATTTATCAACAGCCATTTAACTAATAGCATATTCAAAAAGAATATATAGTTTATTCTGAACATTTGTTGGCCAAACTTCTGTTTCTCAACTACAACAATATCACACCGCATGAATAGAAAATTAATCATAAATTCAGATTGAAGAGGATTTACATCTTAAAATAACCCAAGTGGAATTCTACTTAAGTAGCATCTGTTTCCACCCACCTCCTCTTCTGATTTTTTCCCCCAAAGTGCAAGGAAGCGGTGATTGAGGACATTCAGCAATGTTCCTATGTGCTTTACCTCCAAACTCAAGGCTTAAATCAACCTTGTGATGTGAGCTATCTTGTCCCATAAGGAACTGACTGTATGTTCTATAGTTAAAAATCCCTTAAGTCAAAATAGATCTCATAGTACATTTTTAAAAATGGGATTTGAAATTCAGCTAATAATTTCTTATGGTAACATTATAACAAGGTTTTACTGAACATGCATTTGTATATTCGTATTTTTTCACAAATCTGGTTTGTTTGCCAAATACGTGATCTATTGTTTTCCATTACAAGGTTTTCTTTTATTTGTATGTTGCATAGGATGATGATCTGAACTTCCGCATATTTAGCACCCCATCACCCACCAAGCAGTAAGTACCAAAGCCTTTAGCTCATAATATCACACATAATTTCTAACTTCTTTTTAATATTTATTACCATTTATCCCCTTTCATTAAGCTCAGTAGCACTCATAGATGTCAGGAAGCACCTAGAAATGTGTGAACTAGGGCCAGCAAAGCAAGTAATGGAAATGAGCCTCCATATGCAGTCTGCTGTGCGCATCTCTGTCTGATAACAACTTCTTGCTTTCTCCTGCCAGCAAAGGAAGCAGATTTGGATATTCATGGATTAGTTTCTTGGGGTTTCATGGAGGTAGAAAGTGGAGGTGGTATTCTTTTAATTTCTTTATGAGTATTACAAGCTCACCCAAGATTTTAAGGACCAAAAAAAAATGTTTTTAGTCCTTGATGCTCCCTCAAGGGTTTACATACACACACTTATGTAACCTAAAGAACAGGGCATTGCCTCCCAGTAGCCAGCACCCTACTCTAGACAGAAATAGAGATGGGGTCCCAATCCAGACTATGGACCATAGAACTGTCTTCCTTGTTTATCTTACTCTTACTTATTCCTTACTTCTACCTGTTTCCAAACATATTCTCCCAAGACATTTAAAAGGTAATAGCTCTTTTCAAGTAGGAACTTATATGATATGTGTATCTCTAACTTGAGCATATTGGAGTCAGATTTGGCCCAAAGGGCTTTCATGTTAAACTTCTGAGGTTTCTCAGAGTTCAAAGTTTCCAATTTTGTCCATTGATTTTATCTCCTCTGGTTATTTCAGTTTCTATTCTACTCAACATCCTTTAACAGGCATCTCGGCTCATTTATTCCTTTTGGCTTACTAAGCAGGAAGTAAGAGGTAGGAGAAAAAAATCTAGTGCCCAAGCTTCTGTCCTACTTTTTTTCACATCTTCTGGTGATATTATCAGAATCACTGAGTCAATCTCATTAAACACATTATAGCCCAAGATTCAGATTACTATTGCACTTTGCCCCTTCCAAGAGTGGTGTGTGTGTGTGTGTGTGTGTGTGTGTGTGTGTGTATGTCTGTGGGTAGGTGTGGGTGTACCACACAGGAGCTTTTAACAAAGTCCTGACAGGGTATAAATGTAAAAGATACAGGATTGAGTGATTTAAATAGCCATGAAAATGTAACTATTAAGTTGAATATTTACTCAAGAAAACCTTTTTGTATTTATGATTATATCAAAGAACAAAGAAGGTCTCAATAATTAATTCAATGGGCTAAGGAACATACCACTATAAAATTCAAGTAAAGAACTATGAAATGGCATAAGATTTAGAAGAATTTGTGTGTTTCTGTTTTGTAGTAAATACTTACATTATTTCATTCTCATAATCTATGTTCATAATAGTTCACTATTTCTAAAAAAAAGCACGAATGCTTCAAGAAACGTCTCTCTCTTTTTCAGAAGTTAGATTCTAAATATGGAGAGGTTTCAGGAAATATTTTTGGTGTTATTGACCACAAGAAAGAAGTGACCTATAAAAATAATTTTTACCCCATTTGTGTTATTACCTGTGTCCAAAAGAAGAGCTGTGTAAACAAAAATCAAGGTTAGTACAGCTTATGTCCCAACAATAGCTAATATTTATTAAGTAGTTACAGTGTGCTAGATACTACTCCAAGCATTTTATGCTTATTAATTTTGTAATCCTCACAATAACTCTAGTATGTTGTTTTATTTCTCCAAGTGGTTCATATTGGTAGCCGTTTATATTAATTCCTTTTCAATCCAAATCAGCTTACTTTTACTGTAGCAAAGCTCCATCATGCCTTATGTCTTTAACTGCTATAATCATTGAATTATAAACAAAAATTAATTCAATTCAATTAAACCAAATTAATTGAATCAAAACAAATCTGTTAAAAGTGAGAATATCAAGTGAAATTTGGCATAATTAATCAAGTGATGATGACATTATGGTATTACAACCCTTTTCAATAGTGCTTCCTTTAGAATCTCCCTGAAGGTCAGTGAGAAATGGAATCCTTATTGTGCATTAATAGGAGGCTATCTTATTCCAAAAACTGATTATTTTGCTATTAATGAATTGAAAATTTAGTCTATATGCAGCAATTCTTTTATGTAAGACCCAATTTATTTAAGAAATTGATAATTAGTCCTTATCATCTTGAGTGCAATCCGAATTTATCCTCACAACTGCCATTTCTTGGTTGTGAGTCACTTCACTAACTGGAACAATTACTGCCCCATCCTTAATTCCACTCTTACAGTCCTACAGTAGTGTCTCCACTCAGCTTCTAAAACTGACCTTTTTTACTTATAACCTAGGGAAGTGTCCAGGTATGAAGAATAATGGTGACTCCTTGAATCTGAATATCTTCCTACAACCTTCTGAAAAAACCACAAGATCAACAATGACAAATAAAATGACATAAACAAAAAAAATAAAATTATAATCGGCCATAGTTTAGACATTACTAGGGGACACAAATGCCAAAAACTTCTAATTCTTATAAACAGAGAAATAAACATTAAATTCCAACAAGCTTTCATAGCTGGTGAAAGTCTACAGGTATAAAGAGTGAAGGAAGGAGAACTTTAGAGAGTCTGTGAAAAAGAAGAGTAGAACAAAATATATGGCTAAAAGATAGATAAATCACTTCCAGAAAGAAATTACAACAGTATGTACCAAAATACCAGAAACCAGTCAAGAAATTGGTAGTTACCAGCATCAGCTACAAGAATGGGGCTTGAAAGTAGGCAGAAATAGAGGAATTAGCCTTTGGGAAGAATTGCCTCCTAGGGGAAGATCTATGAAATAGAGAAAGAAAAAGAAAGGAGAGGGAGAATTGAAAGCTAACGATCCTACAGAAACGAAAGATAAAGGTGAGACACCATTCATCCCTTCTTCCTGACACCATCACTACTATAAATGACACAACCATTTTTTTTTTTTTAAGATTGTATTTATTTACTCATGAGAGACAGAGAGAGAGACAGAGGCAGAGGGAGAAGCAGGCTCCCCTCCAAGCAGGGAGTCCAATGCGGGACTCTGCAGGACTCAATCCGGGACCCTGGGATCATGACCTGAGCCTAAGGCAGACGCTTAACCAACTGAGCCACCCAGGTGCCCCATAAACAATTTTTAAGAATTCACTTTACCATACTGGTAGAAAAGGGCATTCTTGAGCTAGGAGATTATCAACAAAATGCCAAGGATCAAAAAATAAAATCAACCAAAATCAACACAAAAGTAGCCCAAAGAGTAAACAGAAAATTCAAATTAAAATATTTCCTGTGATAAATATTTTTCCAAAATTCAGTAAGGAAGCAGAAGAACACTGAGTCAAACATGCTAAATTTTATTAAATAGTCTTAAACAAGCATTTAGTTATAATTCTAGAGACACATTAAACCAGAAAGTTAAAAAAGTGACAAAAAAGGAGACAACACAGGAAAAAATTCAATGAAAGTCTAACTCAGAAAAGAAGTTGGAGAAAAAAAGGAACCAGGAAACAAAGAAGAAGTTAGAAGCTACCAGGGGAATATAGATTGGAATAAAAATTTAATAAGAGACTTCGAAGAAAGGCAGGAAAACAACCAAAGGGGTACATTTGGGATTTTTTTTTTTAAGAGTAAAAAGTTTAAGAGGAAAGTGGATGAAATGCCATCCAGGCAAGGAAAACAGTTCTGCCCTTAATATGATTAAAGTCACTGTAAAATAAAAAGAAACAGAACAGAAATGAACATTGGAATCTGTAAGCCAAGAAAACTATACAGAAATAAAAAATAGCTTAAATCTACATTTTGAAAGGGCTTACCTTGTACCTGGGAAAATGGTCCAAAACAAAAGATTTGGAGAAATATGCTAGGAAAACTATCTACTTTAAGGGGGGAAAAAATCATCAGTTCCTCCAAACAAAATAATGAAATTATAATGTTAGTCTAACATCAGCCTCTCAAGAGCAATATACAACAGAAAGCATCAGGGAAGCAACACTTTCCAAATGTTCAATAAGAGACAAGTTAAGGGGCGCCTGGGTGGCTCAGTCCATTCAGCATCTGCCTTCGGCTCTGGTCCTGATCCCAGGGTCCTGGGATCGAGCCCTGCCTTGGGCTCCCTGCTCAGTGGAGAGCCTACTTTTCCCTCTCCCTCTGTTGCTCCTCCTGCTTGTGTGCTCTCTCTCTCTCTCTCAAATAAATACATAAAATCTTTTTTAAAAAAGAGAGAGACAAGTTAAGCAAGGTTTTTATATTCAGCCAAGTTGTCTTTAAAATTTCAAGACTATAGAAAAACAGTTTCAACTGTGCAAGAACCTAGGGTCTATTGTATGGGTGAGTCATTTGTGAGGAATCTACTACAGGATGAGTTCATGTAACCAAGACATACTGTGGATTCCTTGGTAAATGAATTTATAATGATTTCATATATTTGATTGAAAAACACAGACTACCACAAGAGTAGGTAATGGATGAGAGGATAATATTTAAACATCAGCATTCTACGTAGAAAGAATTCCATTAAAAATGGAAGGTGAGAGAAAGAAGTACAAAATCTGAAAAAGGTAATTCACTATTGCATATGTGAGTGTCAGTGACTACCATATAAAACTGACAGACTAGGGGCACATGGGTGGCTCGGTCAGTTAAGTGTCCAACTCTTGATCTCAGCTCAGGTCTTGATCTCAGGGTTGTGAGTCCAAGCCCAGCATTGGGTTCCAAGCTGAGCATGGAGCTTACCTAAAAAAACAAAATAAAACAAAACAAAAACCTGACAGACTAGATAGTGAAAGATTTTTTAAGAAAAATTAGAATTAAGGGCACTATAATAGATAAAAAGATAATTACTAGACTTACCAGAAGATTTTCCAAAAACCAAATGAAATAATACAAGAAAATTTTGTTATATTTATTGTAAATAGAACATGATGCACGTATCAATTATAGCATAAAATAATACATCAGAATTGAAACAATGTCACTCATAACATTAAAAGTACATAGGCAATGATTTCCTCTCTCACCACTTCTATTAGACATTATACTGGAAGTCCTAGCTAGGGCAACAAGACAAGAAAAAGAAACAAAATGTATACAGAATAGATAGAAAGAAAGAAAACCACTTTTATTTACAGATGCAATGATTGTCTATGTAGAAAATGCCAACGAATCTTCAAAATAACCTAGTAAAGCTAAGCCTACTAGAGGTTGGTGAGTAGCAGGTATAAGGTCAATATAAAAAATCAATTGCTGGGGTGCCTGGGTGGCTCAGTTGGTTAAGCAGCTGCCTTCAGCTCGGGTCAGGATCCCAGGGTCCTGGGATTGAGCCCCGCGTCGAGTTCCCTGCTCAGCGGGAAGCCTGCTTCTCTCTCTCCCTCTGACTGCCACTCTGCCTACTTGTGCTCTCTATCTCTCTGTCAAATAAATAAAAACCTTTTTTTTTTTAAATCAATTGCTTAACTAGATACCATAATGAAAAACTGGAATAAAAAGCCATTTATAATAGCATCAAAAAATCAAACACTTAGGCATAAATCTAACAAAATATATACAGAATCTGTATAGGGAAAACTGCAAAACACTGCTGAGAGAAATTAAAGATGGTATAAAGGAATGAATAGATATTCCATGTCGATGGATTGAAAGACTCAATATAGTTAAGATGTCAGCTTTTTCCAACTTGATGTACAGATTCAATGCAATCCCAATCTAATTTCCAGGGAACTGTTTTGTCAATATTGATAAAGTGATTCTAAAGTTTATATGGAAAGGCAAAAGACATTCAATCCTATTCAATATAATACTCTTTCTTCATCAGTTACCATGTTTCCTTTTTAATATAGATTGTTTTTATTCTTAATTCCAGACTTCCATATTAGTAAAAACATGTGGTTAATATCTCTGCAAAAGTAGACTGGTTATTGGAACATTCCCTTGGAAACAAACTCAAGTGTATCACCATGGGATGTACTTTTGCCATGCTTAAGGAAATTGGCAGTTAGTTGTTTATTTGGGTTGTTCTGGGATTCTATTTTAAACTCTCCACAATTATATACCCTACGGAATTGGACATACCTGGTGGCAAGCATGCTGAGTATATACAATTTGATTCACTTCATTGCTCAGATGTTCAATACACATCATGGTAATGTGCAAACTGAAAATCACAATTCTCCTGCTGAACTTAAGGGACTTATCAATACAGATGATTCTTCTCACGCAGGCTTCTGTCCCTGCTGAAATCTTTGGGACAGCTGATCAATGGCTAGGCGCCATTTAAAAATTCATTACGATTCCCAAGGAAGATGTGATGCTGTGTTTTCTTTTTATAGCTCAGGAAGTATCTAAAAGCCTGCACCTACTCCTCCCTTTCATTTCTTGTATAAAGGGTGGCCTATTTAGAAAATATGGACTACAAACCTAGAGAGAAAGAAAGCAAAAGAAAAAAGAAGGTTTTTTTCCTACATTGCAAAATTTTCCAAAGTCATAATAGATTTCCACAGAACAAAGTTAGAAAGTTAAATATCATGATGAACTAAATAATTAGGTAAAAACTTATTAAAAACAAAACTCAAGCAATTCATTAGTCTGGTGAGTCTGTAAAAATCAGATGATTGAAATTCTGTCCTTATCTAATTTTGCACATGTGCTGATTGGTTAAAATTTATGGAATCTGCTATTACTGATCATTATACCTCCCTAACAGAGTGGCTCTTAAATTTTGATTTATAATATAATCACCCGCAGAACTTGACAAACTCATAGATGCTCAAGTCCCTCTTTCCCCAGATTTATTACATGGGATCTCTGGGGGTTGGTCATTTGCATTTTTAACTAGCTCCCCAGGCAATTTTTTTTTAAGATTTTATTTATTTATTTATTTGAGAGAGAGAGAGAAACAGCATGAGAGGGGAGAGGGTCAGAGGGAAAAGCAGGCTCCCTGCTGAGCCGGGAGAGCCCGATGTGGGACTTAATCCCAGGACTCTGGGACCATGACCTGAGCGAACGCAGTTGCTTAACCAACTGAGCCACCCAGGCGCCCTCCCCAGGCAATTTTGATGCACATCAAAAAGACAGTGAATCACCATCTTAGCACACAGTAGGTCTTCTAATATGATGCACGAAAGGAATTTACTATTGATTATTCATTATCAGTGCCTGGTATTTAGAGGACCAATTTATTTTACTGCAACTACACCTCTCTGCCACCATTTTCTTGGCATTTCACTTAACATTAATATATCTATCCTGTAGTGGTAAGGAAGAGGGAAAGAGAGATGAAACAAAAATTTGTCAATTTTTCTTCTCAAAGGTTTTGGTAAAAGGTTGTGTGAGAAATAGATTAAAATTGATTTTAAGATTGTTCTGGGGATTTTTCTATCTAAGCTTTCCATGTTTTTGTTGTTGTTGTTGCTCTCACAGATTAACAGAGGTGATTATATTGTCTTTGATCCTAAAAGAATCACAGAACTAAAGAATTAGCAACAGCCTCAGAGATTATCTAAATCATCTCACTTTCTTGATATACAACTTGAATGATTTTATTTTATTTTATTTTATTTTATTTTATTTTATTTATTTTATTTATTTTTTACTTTCAAACAGGCTTTCACTTTGCTTGATATCTGCAAATCAGCAATATTGTATAGGGCCATTAACTTAAACGAGTATAATGTGTCCATGAAGTCTTTATATCCTGTCAACCTTATAAAATGTGTGTAGTCTTGAGCCAACTAGTTTGAAAGAAAGGGAAAATCTGAAGAGCAATTTGCAAAAAGGGATATGTTAAAAAAAATAAGAAAAAAGAGGAATCTAAAGGAGTTATAAGGACTATCATACAGGAGAGTAAAACTGTGTTCTCTGTTTCAATGGGGAATAAAAAGAACATGTTTTAAATTGCTTCAGGAAGTGTAGGTCCTTACTTCTACTTGCACTTTCCTTAATCTAAGCACACTATATCATGCCCCAGTCCCTTTGCACATGCTATTTCTTTTACTTGTAATGTTCTTGTCTTGTAAGATTTTCTTGACTTCACCTGCCATTAAGTTTTCCTTCTCTTGGCTTCTAATAGGGTGTTGTATCCTTGTTCCTGTGGTTGGCTGCTACATCTCCTCCCAGGCAGAGGTCATATTTTATTCACCTTGAATTCTCTATTCTTACTATGGTGCCTTATGTATCCTGGTCCTGGATAAATGTTGAATAAATGAAAAGTTAAATGGCAAAAAAAAAAATCCCTCTTGATTAAAGAGTTATGGGTTAATCCAGAAAAAAGTCATTGGAGGGGGGAGATATAGTGAAATTGTCTTCTCTCATCAGAATTTGTCAGAAGGTAAATGTGTGAAACCTCTGCTTTTTTTCTTCAAACCCATTCTCTTTCTTAAGTTTACAGAGGAGGCAGTGAGCACGGCATCTCTGGTGGCCTCCGGGAAGCTTCTGCTTTAACTAGACTTACCACTTCAAAAATCTGAGCACAGAGTTTGAGGCCAGAATGCTTGCAATGATACTTTACATTGAAATGGCTGAATCACATAGGCTATAAGGTGCGACCTTGTGTATCAGGCAGCAACTTTATAGCCTGCAACCAGAAAGCCTGAAAGCCTAACTGCTGGCTGTAACCAGGAAAGGGTCAACTCCCATCACAATAGATAGAGAAAAAGATAACCTGCATTTTGTTTTAACCAGAGCTTCACAAAATTTAAAGTGTGTAAGATTCGGGCAATTGATTCTGTAAGAGTAGAAAGGTGCCTGGAATCTGAAATTTAACTAACGCTCTGTGATTCTAATGCAATTGGCCTTTGAAAAGCATTATTTCATATTAGCTACAGAAAAAAGTTTTCAGCTGATTCCATGACGAAGTCCTAAAAACTTGCCCAAATAAATTAAAGTGATTTTTAAAAATACTTAGCCTTTATGGAATCAATCAAAAAATGTAGGAAGTTTATTTAATTCCTATTCTTTGCAAGATAGAGGCAGATGGTATAGTAGTTCAGAGACCATGCTCTGTACTCTTACTGTGCCATTGGGTAACAGGGCATTTGTGGGAAAGATACTTAAATGTTTTGCATCTTGATTCCTTCCTTTTTTAGGAATGGGGGAAATGAAAGTTGCACAGGGTGGCTGTAAGGGTAAATGAAATAATATGAAGTGCTTAGTACTAGGTACGACTCCTAGGGAAAGTTAAATACAGCTTTTCTGTTGTGATGATGGTGCAACTTAGAGTGGCTGAGCAAGGTATAAAACAGTTAATCCCATAACATAAGTAAAGATAAAGTTCTGTGGATTTCAGAAGACAGAAATAGTATCTTCTATTGTGGACAGAGCTTAGGGAATGCCTTGTGGATGGAATGACAGTTGATTTGGGCCTTGAAGAATCCATAACCTATGAACATATGGACAAAAACATCTCCATCAGAGAAAAACCTTGAGCAATTTTTGGAAGCACTGAGGCACAGTGTGTATGGGTAAGAGAGTGCTTCCATTTTGCTTTATCAGGGGAGTAATGAGAAATAAGATAGAAAGGTTACATTAAGTCAGAAAAAAACCTGGCAATCGAAGGCCTTTGCTTATTTGATAGCTTTTTCTATACAGGTGTGTCTAACATGAATAGAGCAGCGGACACTTTTATTTCCAGCTTGAGAAGCAGTCCCAGAGGTGGTAACTGGGATGTCAATATGACTGCCTTTCAAAATGCAGTAAGTCAGCAGGAGTCTAGAAGAAAGGGCTCTATTAGTCACAGATAAATATTCAACCTAGCCTATCACATGACCCTAGCAAGAGGGGAGGTGCCAGCAATATTGAAGAGATGCAGCTTTTTCACACCATGGCCCTGGGATGGAGTGGAAGCCTGGCCACCACAGGCTTTTCCCAAAGGGGATGTAAGAAAATGACAGGATTTAGAACTGAAGAGAATACCACAGCCTTTGGTCATGAGCACCACAGTGTAAGTAAGAGTGTCTGAGTCCAGTCTTTGCTCTAGTGTTAACCCTTTCTGTGGTTTGGGGTAGATTCTAAAGTAGTGAGGACATTCCTTTTCCAACGTTGTGACTCCTAGCTAAATTGAAAGGAAAATCATGATCTCAAGATCTTGCATTAGACCAGCAAGTAAAAGGTGCTATTTTTAGTGAAGAACTATTAAATTAAAACTATGTTTTTAAACTTAGAGTAAAAAAAAAAAAAGTGTTATATACGCTCTTAATTCCAGCAGGGCTGTAGAAATTGAAACTGAGTTTTTTTGAACTTTGCAAAGAAGCAATAACCCTAAAATCGATATGTTAGCCATCCAACTGTCTTGAATATCAAATTTCTAGAAGACAGTCATACCTACAATAAAGATTTTCTAATGATATAATGTACTTATTTTTTTCTTCAAAGAAATTATATAACCAAAAAAATCAATAATTGTGGACCTGAATTCAGATGTTGTAAAACATCCGTGTTGTGAAATCTGTGTTGGCTGTGTTTCTCTACATTAAAAACTCATATACTTGAAATATATGTACATGTGCATATATGTATATATGCTTACGACATATATACACACATATATGTGTGTGCTTAAAATAAGAAAACAAATGTTCATAGGATTCCTCTAAATGGATTTTCATTAACACAGATTAATGTGAAATGGGAAGAAAACCTGACCCCATTAAATATCCAGAATTATGCATGCTGTGCATATACAAAAAGGATGTTTATTCAGGATGCCTCACTGAGTAGACAACCCTAGATCATTTCTACCTCATGACAGGAATGAGCTGACCTCATGTGAAGTGTAGGGCACATTATTGCTCCTGAAGGTAATGCTAACATGTTGAATGCAAGGGACATGGCTTATTGAATGACCTCTAAAATTCAATATGGCAATTGTTAGCTCTGACAATTTTGGTGACTGACATGCTAGGTACCATTATTGGTTTTTCTGATGACACATCACTTATACTTTGAAAGTGTATACATCAATTATTGACAGCATCATCAGAATGACAATATACCAATACAATTTCACTATCTAGGTGCCACATAAAAAAATAACAACGCACTTATACCAAAATTACCATTAGAAGAAAAAGGTATTAATCTGACATATAATAGTAACATGAACCTATGGACAAATGGAAGAGTGATTTCTGTAAACATCTAACTTGATACTTAGTATAAAAGAATGAGGGGACTGGCTAAGTAGCTCAGAAATGAGAAACCCCAAATAAGCTTTGATTTAAAGTATTTAATGAATTCGTTGATATTGTTATTGCTAATGTTTATGTATAAAGAATAAGCTTGTGGTATTAAATAGCTGGGCACTGCACATACTAGTGATATTTTTAAAATCATGATTTATGTTCTAGAATGTAAATGAATGAATACTTTATTTCAGAACATTTTATGTGCAGAAGTGATTCCAAATCTTCTTATCTTAATTGATGAAATATACTGCCTGTAGAAACATGCGCCTCTTTAAAATAGCTTAGGAAATTCCCAACCTGTTTTGCTTTTAAGTAATATACTTCTGGTCTGATAGCAAAACATCATGAATTTGGCTAGCATTTCCCAATGAATAAATTATATCCTGAGACAAATTTGCACGCTTTGGGACTCTGACTAAATAAATAAACTCATGTAATGTGGCTCTTGGTTCCTCCTAGAATTTGATCCTAAGAGCTTGCAGGCAGTACTAAAATGGTTATTTAGTAATGATATACCACCTTTTGTCATTTTATTGTTTTACTCTCTAAGTGTACATGCTCTCTATATAGGTTATAGGGAGAAATGATTTACTATGGTTTAGAGAAATCCAATTCAACAATAATTTGCTACATACCTACTGTGTGTCAAGAATTGTTCACTTGAATTTTTGTTGATATGTAGTATTCAAGAGTTTTAAGCGGAGAAATTAATCCAGATGCTGAAAGGAAGATGAATTCAAGGCAATCACCCCATTAGCAAGATGATGTCAAAGTCCAGGTTAGAGATGTTCAAATTTTACTCAGGCTGTGAGAGAGATAGATGATGAAGATAGAAGTAGAGAATCCAAGGAATACTAAAATGTAAATTGGCTCCTTCTGGTGATTAATTGTATGTAGAAAATGGAAACAACCAAGGGAGAGAAAAGAGTCGAGGGTATTTCTAAGATTTTTAGCATAGGTAGGATGAATAATGACATCACCAGATATGATAAAGAACACAAGAGAAAGGATTGATTGGAGGCAAAGGAATACGAGGGGTTAAGCTTTGGGTGTATTAATTTGGACGTTCTTCAAGACATGCAAGTAGAGCTTCCATCCGAGGTATGAGAGTCTGACTGAAGCTCAAGAGAATTTCAAAGCTGGATATAGACATTTAGTCAGGATCAGCAAATGAGAGTAGAGTTGATGAAATCACATTAGGAGAGAACAGAAGAAAGAATCAAGAGTTCAATGGCAAAACCTTATAAAGAATATCAATGTTTAAGGCACTGATAGGATAAACAGGTACTACAAAAGAAACTGAAAGGGAAGGTCAGAAAAGTAGAAGAACCAACAGAATGGTTTTACTGAAGCAAATGCTTTATGAATAACCAAGCTGAGTATTCGCTTAAAACCTTAGCTTCGTTACAGCAAGGAACCTGCCTGACTTGTTCATGGCTGCATCCCCAGCACTGGGAGCAATGTCTGCACCTTAATGGACACTCAAAAAAATATTAAATTAATGATTCAATCAGTGGTATAAAATGTGCCACAAAGGTTTATTCAAATAAACACTAAAAACTTATCATTAAATGAGGTAGTTGAGGATATTGGCAAAAGCAATTTCAATGAAATAGTGGGAGGAGAAGTCAAACTACAAAGAAAGGTTGAGTAATAAAAACATCGGGGGTGGGGCGCCTGGGTGGCTCAGTCGTTAAGCGTCTGCCCTTGGCTCAGGTCATGATCCCAGGGTCCTGGGATGGAGCCCTGCATCGGGCTCCTTGCTCAGCAGGAAGCCTGCTTCTCCTTCTCCCACTCCCCCTGCTTGTGTTCCCTCTCTCGCTGTGTCTCTCTCTGTCAAATACATAAATAAAAAATCTTTAATAAAAACACTGGGGGATAATTTCTCTTTATATATATGTATATAATATGTATATTATATATGTATGTACGTATATACATGGAAAAGTAAAAAGAAACAGTTCTTGCGATGATAAAAACAATGATAAAAGCAAAAGCTTGGGAAACAGAAGATTATCAAAAGAAAAACTTCCTCCAAACCTCAGCATACAAAGGATTGGAATCAAGTCATCTTAAGGTGGAGCACAGAAAGGAGAACCCCATCACCAGATTGTAATTTCTTAACAACAGAGACAGTATCTCACTCTGTCTTTTTACCATAAGTTCTGACGTGTGCTTGCTGAATCAACTACATCGAAACTAGTTTTACTCCAAGATGAAACCTTTATTAGTCTGCACTTCAATTCCTGTCCTTCTCCCCCTCTCCCCTCCCCCCCCCCACCAGCTTGACAGCAGAGATAGTTTCAGGAGCTGGGCCCACACTTGTAGGTAAAATGATTGGAAATGGTCAGAGTAGCACTGTTTGCAGATGGGCTTAATTATGCTCTAGTCCTGGGAGCTCTGAGGAAATAAGATGAAACCACTGCTCCTTATTATGAAATTAATTCTCACCCTTCTAGACATCAGATTTGTTATACAGTGCTTGAAATTTTTTGTAAGATTCAAAGGGTTTGAATCAGATACAAATACTGTTGGATATTGGTGAAATATATATTTTATAGCTATTTTTTAGCTCAAATAAAAGTTTGCTCCTGTGGATACAATTAAATTACTTTCAAACATTCACCTGAATATTGGAAAATAATAATATTATTTTAAACTTGGGATTTGTCCTTCCTTCCTTCCTGCCTGCCTGCCTTTCTGCCATCTTTCTCTTAGAATGAATATATGTGGAAGCTGCAATATTTCTGATTTAGGTGATTATATTTCTGTTTTTTTCCATGTTTCTCTCTTACCACTACACAGCTAGTTTACAGTGTTTGGATACATTCTTTGGTATCTGTAGTGATTTGCCAAACTACTAGTTGTAGGTAGACTGTTACATAAGTTCCTGTTGCTCTGCAGACTCTCAGCATTTGGAGCTCTGTCATGACAGTTGCATTTATTGGGAGCTGTTTTATCTAGACTTACAGGATGTCTCGGCGGATCTTTAATCTGATGTGATTGTGCCAAAATAACCTGGTGCCATGCATGCACAATATGTCTGTGCTAAAAATTCCCGGAGAAATTTTGGATGAGTAACCTCACAGGCAAAGGAACGGGGATCTGCTATTTTAAAAACAGAATTAACGTGATTATGTTTGTTGTTTTCAAATAGCGAAGAGTATATTATCACTAAATGTGCTCAATCATTCAACATCCCCCACATAAATATGTGTTATGCTAGGTCTCCTATAGAAAATATCAATTTAACATACAGCTTCAAGTGCTTGTTTATTTTTCCCCATGGTCATTGCAGTAGAGCCCCCACTGCCAATAAAAAAGTTCATTTGTGATGGGAAACTAAACTATCTCTTAAGACTGTTTTTGACTCCCCAAAAACTCTGTGATATGATCAACTTCAGAATCAGTGATAAAGATCAAATAATTAGCTAGACTAGCTAGAAAGGGGTGGAAAATATTAAGACCCAATTTGTATTAATGTTTCTCAAACTTTCATATACTTAAAAGCCATTTGGGAGATTTATTAAAATTGCAGGTTCATTGGCTCTATTTCATGCCTACTGAATAGGAGTCTATAGGTGTGGAGCCTGAATTAAGAAATTTAATGACCACCCTTGGTGAATTTTATGTCCATGGTCCTAAACACATACTGTGTCCAGGCAGTTTTAAAATTTTCTGAGATTCAATACCAGATTTTTTTTTTATCTTAGTTGGTTTTCATGTTTTCTTTCAGCCTCTATTTATATGTGAAGGTGGTGTGGAATTAGCAATAGACCATCATGAGTCTGGCAACCCAGAGAGGGTGAAGGTCAAGAGAAGAGAAAGGGCTGTGCCTCCCGATCCTCTTCATACGAGACATAGTGATAAGGCGTCCCTACTCAAAGGGCAACACACTTAGAGGAGGTAACTGACCAGTGAAGTGAAGGGAATCAGGTCAGTCCCTGAGCAAGTGAATTTGCTATTTGAGTAATCTGGGGAACTGACCTGATTTTCAGCTTTTTCTTGTCAATGGAGACGTGGACTAAATTTGCCCTTCACTGCATGCATACCAAGTATGATAAGTGGTCAGACAAATCCAAACAGTCTATGTGCTTTTAAGACACTTGTGTTAGTCTTTCATTAGCATTGACACCATATTCAATTGAGTTTTGATAACCCTTTGAATATTATAAAGCCTTTTTTATATACGTTTTGTCATTTGAGCTTCAAAAACTACAGGACAGGATTTCAGTCCTATGTTACTGCTTAAAAGATAAAAAGCCCAGAAAAATCTAACAGCTTGTTATTTGAAAATAAGGGATTACAACTCAGATTCCCTGACATATTGTTCAGGGTTATATCTTTGCTTGTCCTTTGATTTCTTTTTTAAATTATTAATGAGTAATTGTTGCTAGATATTAATATTAATTTATTAGTATATTTTAAGTTGCAAGTCACAAAAAGTCCTCTCAGTCTGGCTGAAATGATAAAAGCAATTTATTGATTCTTCAAAAATAATGCTTGTATAATTAATATTGCTTCAAGAGAGGCTTGATCCTTGAACTCACATAAGGAACTCCCTATTTCTTTGCCCAACTTAACCACCGTTGACTCTGTTCTCCAGCATGATCTTTTCTTACAGCCATAAAACAATGGCTAGCAGTAGCAAAGCTTCCTTTTTTTTTTTTTTTAGAAATTTGCTGATCACCCAAATTTATTATATATTTATTATAGCTTAGCAACCATAATATTATAAGAAACATGGGTTTTTAAAGTACTAAAATCATTATTTTGTTTCTTCCAGAAATTGTTCAAAGTCTTTGGCCACAGCATTTTTCAGATAGACAATTTTGGAGAGGAGCCTGTAGGTTCACTCTTCAAAGTACATTGTTTCAAAAACATATTTTGGTTAGTTTTGTTTGTTTCTTATCCTTGGCTACACAGTGAATTTAATATACTATTTTTCTTCTTATTATTTATATATTTATTTTTACTTAAGTATGTTTGACACACAATGTTACATTAGTTTCAGGTGTAAAACATAGTGATTCAAGAGTTCTACACTTTATGCTCTGCTCACAAGTGTAGCTAACATCTGTTACCATACAAAGCTATTACAGTATCATTGACTATTTTCCCTGTGCTGTACCTTTTATTCCTGCAACATATGCAAAGCTTTCCTCCTTATCCATCAGGAAAGAGAAAGCTTTTTGCTCTTCTTCCACCCATGGCTGGATTAAAATCTCACCAGTCTGATTTGGATCATATACTCAGTTCTGCAGGCAGAATATAGTATGATGTTTGGTTTAAGCCAAACACAGGTCATACTTGAAGGTAAGTATGCTTGAATTCTGATTTCAAAGTCCCAGTGTACTTCACTATTGATTTTTAAAATATATATTTTTAATATTTTATTTATTTACTTGAAAGAGAGACAGCAAGAGCGAGAGAGGGAACACAAGCAGGGGGAGTGGGAGAGGGAGAAGCAGGCTTCCTGCTGAGCAGGGAACCTGATGTGGGGCTTGATCCCAGGACCCTGGGATCATGACCTGAGCTGAAGGCAGACGCTTAACTGACTGAGCCACCCAGGCGCCCCTGATTTTTAAAATATTTGCCAGGTCAGTTGGAGATTTGTGATAATGAAGTAAAGACACTGGGTAACAAACTAGTTAGACTAGTTTTATAGAGGAAAAATCCCATCATTCTCCTAATTCCGATCAGCATTCTGGCAAAGCTTTAATCTGATAACAAAAGGAATCAAGATAGAGAGTGTGCATGATTCAGTATAATTTCTTTCTTCCATTAATATATAAGATAACATTAACATGTACAGTTAAAATGTAAAATCACTAATATACAATAATACAATATATGTAGTATGTACATACTGTACCAGTAAGTCTTAAATCATTGATCTTCTGATAAACATCATGGGCAATTTCTCTGGCTTTATTCCAGCCCTGTCCTCTAAACCATACTGGAGCGAGGAAGATAGTGTTGGTGTTAATTACCAGAAATACAACAAGAATATATCAGTGGAAGAAAAATATGAAAACAAGAGACAGATTAAGGGGGAAATTTCATAGTTCTCCTTTAGAAATCTCCAATGCCAAAAGAACTCTTTATTTTATTTTTTTTCCATTTTTTTTATTATGTTATATAAGAACTCTTTAAAGTTTAGGAAGATTAGCTTATCTTGAGAGAAATCATTTCAATTTTAACAGAAACATGACTTTACACAGAAAAAGTGTTCAAGTGTTTCATTCCATGAACAAATATTTCTTAAGCAACAACTGTGCAAGGGATTTATTTAAGCATCCTATTCAATTACTGCAGAGGATAGATTGTGTTTGTTGGTTTTTAGTTCTGTTTGTTACATTTGTGGATTGACTAGCCTCTAATCCCAAACTTTCCTTAGAAGGATATTGATTTGCTTTTTGAAAAGTCACAGCTCCCTAACACTCAGATCATCTGTTTGGGACATATTAACCATACTGCGGTTTTAGCAATGACCACATGAATTTCCCCTCCACCAGGAATAGATTTTTTTTTTCCCTCTCCACAGTAATTGGTTCAGAGATTTACCCAAGCCAGATCGATGGCCGTCATTTCAGGGAATTTTGCTAGAACTATTAAGAAACAGAAACTAGTATACTTTTTACACGAACTACCCAGATATAGACATCAGTCTTCTGGGGGCCAACATAGGGGAGAGAACTGGCTGGGAAATAACACCAACGTGGAAGAGAGCAGAGCTGAGAGATGCAGATGTCTATCTAGTCTTGATGATAATATTTGAATAACTATTTTCATCATTGTATGAAACTATATGCTTTTCAGTTAAGTGAGCCAATAATTCTTTTTTCTTTTTTTTTTTTTTAAAGATTTTATTTATTTATTTGAGAGAGAGAATGAGAGAGAGAGAGCACATGAGAGGGAGGAGGGTTAGAGGGAGAAGCAGGGAGCCCGATGCAGGACTCGATCCAGGGACTCCAGGATCATGACCTGAGCCGAAGGCAGTCGCTTAACCAACTGAGCCACCCAGGCGCCCTAATTCTTTTTTCTTTAAACCAGTTTGATTTGTGTTTCTTCACAACTAAATTATGGACTAACATAGTTGCCAATGCTAACAGGTTTATAAATGTAAACCCTTACTTTTAAACTAACAAAGAATTAAAGAATTGAATAATACACACACACACACACACACAGAATGTAGCAAATTATAGTGGACATTTGTTAAATAAGAGTTTGTAGAAGTGATCAAAATCTTCTAAGAGTGGACCCAATTTAATTGCAGTTTCCAGGTAGATACCATGACGCTCTTTTACCATGAATGGTCTGTGATTTCATCCCCTTCATAGAAAGACTAAGGCAGAAACAATATTTCTGCATATTTATGTTGTTTTTAAATAAAATGTGCCTAGTTCTCAGAGGAGGTCGCTCCAGAGTCAGGGAAATTTAGGGAAATTTAGAATAAGAGGACCTCGGGTACACTTACAATTTAATTTTACCTTAGGAGTTAAATAGGGAATTTGAAAGTTGTAGCTTTTTGGTCTAGCATGTTCATCTAGGTGACTTTCTTTTTGTGACATTTGGAAAGTGCAAAGCATGAAATAACTGAGTGTTTTGATAACTCCTGAAATAAATGGCATGGTAAGAAACCATAAGAATGTGCCAAATTTTACACTTTTAGTTTCAGTCCAAATAGGGAAAATCATTCTTTCTTTCTTATTGAGGAAAAATTTACATACAACAAAAATTTTTTTAAAGTGCATAGCTTGATGAGCTGTGATAAATATATACACCATAGTAACCACCACTCCAGTAAAAATATAAAAATTTTCCAATCACCCTAGAAAATACTCTGGTATAAGACTCTAGTCAACCATTGTCACCATAAACAATCACTGCCTGTTTTTTTAAGACTATAGGTTATTTGGCTTTCTTTTTGAATATCATATAAATGGAATTATAGAGCATTTACTCTTTTGTGTTTGATTTCCATTTGTTCAATATTTTAAAGATTTATCTGTGTTGTTGAGTGTTAGTTGTTGAGTGTATAATTCAATGAGTTTTAGCAAATGTATACAATCATGTAACCATCACCCAAACAATGATATAGAATATGTCCATCATCCAAAACATCTCCCATATGCCCCTTTATAGTAACACTTCTCCCTACCCAGAGTGTCTGCCAAACACTGATCTGCTTTCTGTCGCAATAGCTTTGCCTATTCTAAAATTTTATATAAGTGGAATTACAGATTGTGTAGTGTTTCATGTCTGACAACTTTTACTTAAAATAATGCTTTCACAATTCATTCATTTTGAAATTTAGTAGTTTGCTCCTTTTCATTGCTGACTATTATCCATTGCATCTCATTATATGGATATTTTATGATTTGTTTGACTATGGGCCAGTTGAGGGATATCAGGTTTTTTTTTTTTTTTGTTTGTTTTTTTTTTTTCCAATTTGGAACTATTAGGAATAAGTTTGTATAAACATTCAAGTGCAAATATTTGACACATAATTATTTTCATTTTTCTAATTACACAACTAGCTAGGATTTGTATTGCTGAATTATATAAGTGTATAAATAACTTTATAAGAAACAAAACAAACTTTTCTAAGATAGCTGTACAATTTTGTATTCCTGTTGGAGAAGGTCATCGAGAGGATGTGACCACTGGTTGAATTGAGAGCTGGACTCGGGCAACTAGAGGCTCTTCACCTCCTCCTTTGTTCTTCAAATGTATGTTCTACCCACCATTCCCAGACTAACAGCTGTTCCAAGGACATAGCCTTAAAAGAGTGAGGTGTTGTTGAGATAATCTGGCCAGATTATGACTCAACCCAGGTAAGGCCTCTATATAAACCTTTAAGATTTTAATGGATAAGTGAGAACATCTACTTTTTTTCACATCTTCCCAAGACAAGTTTCATATGTAAGGTTCCTTGCTTATTAAAACTGTCACCCACCACTGTAGAGTAGCTTGCCTCTCTTTGGTCTCTCTTTGCCCTCCTTGTATGGGGGTCAGTTGTAATCCAAGAATTGGTAAGCCAGCCAGCGGACTGAAGACAAAGGTCTTGGGAAAGAGGCACCCTTGGGATAGAGGGTACATACCTCAATATTATAAAAACCATCTATGAAAAACCCACAGCGAATATCATACTCGATGTGGAAAAACTGAGAGCTTTTCCCCTACGGTCAGGAACACGGCAGGGATGTCCACTATCACCACTGCTGTTCAACATAGTACTGGAAGTCTTAGCCTCAGCAATCAGACAACAAAAAGAAATTAAAGGCATCTGAATCGACAAAGAAGAAGTGAAATTCTCACTTTTTGCAAATGATATGATACTTTATGTGGAAAACCCAAAAGACTCCACCCCAAAACTGCTAGAACTCATACAGGAATTCAGTCAAGTGGCAGAATATAAAATCAATGCACAGAAATAAGTTGCATTTCTATACACCAAAAACAAGACAGAAGAAAGAGAAATTAAGGAGTCGATCCCATTTACAATTGCACCCAAAACCATAAGATACCTAGGAATAAATCTAACCAAAGAGGCAAAGGATCTATACTCAGAAAACTACAGAATACTCATGAAAGAAATTGAGGAAAACACAACAAAATGGAAAAACGTTTCATGCTCATGGGTTGGAAGAACAAATATTGTTAAAATGTCTGTGCTACCTAGAGCAATCTACACATTCAATGCAATCCCTATCAAAATATCATCAACTTTTTTCACAGAGCTGTAACAAATAATCTTAAAATTTGTATGGAACCAGAAAAGACCCTTAACAGCCAAAGGAATGTAGTAAGAGAACACCAAAATGGGTAGCATCACAATTCTGGACTTCAAGTTCTATTAACAAAGCTGTAATCATCAGCTTTGTAATTGTATGGTACTGGCACAAAAACAGACACACAGATCGATGGACCAGAATAGAGAACCCAGAAATAGACCCTCAATTCTATGGTCAACTAATCTTTGACAAAGCAGGAAAGAATATCCAATGGAAAAAGGACAGTCTCTTCAGCAAATGGTGTTGAGAAAATTGGACAACCACATGCAGAAGAATGAAACTGGACCATTTCCTTACACCACACACAAAAATAGACTCAAAATGGATGAAAGACCTCAATGTGAGACAGGAGTCCATCAAAATCCTAAAGGAGAACACAGGCAGCAACCTCTTCGACCTCAGCTGCAGCAACTTCTTCCTAGAAACATAGCCAAAGGCAAGGGAAGCAAGGGCAAAAATGAACTATTGGGACTTCATCAAGATAAAAAGCTTTTGCACAGCAAAGGAAACAGTCAACAAAACCAAAAGACAACACAGTGGGAGAAGATATTTGCAAATGACATATCAGATAAAGGGCTAGTATCCAAAATCTATAAAGAACTTATCAAACTCAACACCCAAAGAACAAATAATCCAATTAAGAAATGGCAAAGACATGAACATTTTTCCAAAGAAGACAACCAAACGGCCAACAGACACATGAAAAAGTGCTCAACATCATTCCGCATCAGGGAAATCCAAATCAAAACCTCAGTGAGATACCACCTCACACCAGTCAGAATGGCTAAAATTAACAAGTCAGGAAATGACAGATGTTGGCAAGGATGCAGAGAAAGGGGAACCCTCCTACACTGTTGGTGGGAATGCAAACTGGTGCAGCCACTCTGGGAAACAGTATGGAGGTTCCTCAAAAAGTTGAAAATAGAGCTGTCCTATGACCCAGCAATTGCACTACTGGGTATTTGCCCCAAAGATACAAAGGTAGTGATCCGAAGGGGCACGTGAACCCCAATATTTATAGCAACAATGTCCACAACAGCCAAACTATGGAAAGAGCCTAGATGTTCATCAACAGATGAATGGATAAAGAAGATGTGGTATATATACACAATGGAATATTATGCGGCCATCAAAAAATTGAAATCTTGCCATTTGCAATGACATGGATGGAACTAGAGGGTATTATGCTAAGTGAAATAAGTCAATCAGAGAAAGACAAGTATCATATGATCTCATCGATATGAGGAATTTGAGAAACAAGACAGAGGATCATAGGGAAAGGGAGGGAAAAATGAAACAAGACGAAACCAGAGAGGGAGACAAACCACAAGAGACTCTTAATCTCAGGAAACAAACTGAGGGTTGCTGGAGTGGAGGGGGGTCGGGGGGATGGGGTGGCTGGGTGATGGACATTGGGGAGGGTATGTGCTATGGTGAGTGCTGTGAATTGTGTAAGACTGATGAATCGCAGACCTGTACCCTTGAAACAAATAATACATTATATGTTAATTTAAAAAAATTGAAAAAAAAAGAGGCACCCTTGGGGTAAATCCCAAATGAGCCATTTACCTCTATGTAGGGAAGGGTGGTCCATATGTTAGATGCTTGTGGGCCACTGCATGAGTATGGGATGCCTGAAAAAGCCAGCTGTTTTAATGCATTTGTTTGAGGAACTGGGCATAGCCCACTGTGGCAGAGAAGAAAAACAAAATGGCTGCTGAAGTGGATTGGCCTCTACTGTGGGCAGTTTGACTGGCCACCAATGCCAACTAGAAACTGAAGTTTGAGTTAGAAAGTAGAAAGAAGAGCTGAGGTTAGAGAAGTGTGGTATCCACCACTCTGCTAGCCTTGGGGTTGCTTGACAAGGTGGGAGAACAGGAGAATAAGTTGGAGATCTTAACCTGCCATCTTGCAAAGCTCGGAGGGAACAAACTGCCCAGGATTAACATCCAGGTTCTCATGCCAAAGCCTAAAGGGGATGTTATGAAGTGGGATTCCTGGGAAAGTGAGTATGTGAAGAGGATGTTGTAGTGATTGTCAGTAACCTGGAAGCAAATGAGGTTTGACCTCATTGCTGCTGAGATCCCACCTGAACATATAGACTGCTAAACCAACACTCTGTCAGTCATCTTGTTGAAAGCCTTAAAGCCTGAACAACAGTTCATACCTGCTCCGCCTGTTCCTATTATACCTGATGCCCTGCTAGCTCCAGCAAGGCCTTAGGGATATTGTCCTATTTGGCGTGGGTTCCTCCCATGTCCCAGGTATGGGATACAAGCCAAGATTACCTCCAGGTGAGGGCCATTGGAGTCCATCAGAGGCCTCAAACTGACCTATTTACTGGTCTCCCAGAAACAAACAAAAGGAGGCACTGGAGCCAAATGTATAGTAGAGTCCCCTTATCCATGGGGGAAACATTCCCAAGACCCCCCATGGATAGTGCTGAGACCACAGATGGTACTGAACCCCCTATATACTATGATTTTTCTTATAAATACATACCTATGATAAAGTATAATTTATAAATTAGGCACAGTAAGAGATTGACAACAATACCGCAAAAAGTAGAATAATTATAGCAATATACTGTAATAAAAGTTATGTAAGTCTGGCCTTTCTCAAAATACCTTATTATACTCTACTCACCTTCTTCTTCATGTAATGATGTGAGATGATAAAATGCCTAAGTGAAAAGACGAAGTGGGATGAATAATGTAGGCATTGTGAGGTAGTGTTAGGCTACTATTGACCTGGTGATTCATCAGGAGTAGCACTTGCTTCCAGGTCATTGTTGTTGTTGTTTTTTTTAAAGATTTTATTTATTTATTTGAGAGAGAAAGCATATGAGAGGGGGAAGGATCAGAGGGAGAAGCAGACTCCCTGCTGAGCAGGGAGCTCGATGCGGGACTCGATCCTGGGACTCCAGGATCATGACCTGAGCTGAAAGCAGTCACTCAACCAACTGAGCCACCCAGACGCCCCTGGTTCATGATTTTGTATTCTATCTAAGAAATATTTGCCTAATCCAGGCACCCTGCAGGTCATTGTTGACCACAGGTAAGTGAAACCGCAGAAAGCAAAACCACGGGGGCGCCTGGGTGGCTCAGTCGTTAAGCGTCTGCCTTCGACTCGGGTCATGATCCCAGGGTCCTGGGATCGAGCCCCGCATCGGGCTCCCTGTTCCGTGGGAAGCCTGCTTCTCCCTCTCCCACTCCCCCTGCTTCTGTTCCCTCTCTCACTGTGTCTGTCTCTGTCAAATAAATAAAATCTTAAAAAAAAAAAAAAAAAAAAAGAAAGCAAAACCATGGATAAGGAAGGACTACTATACTGACTTCCATGGTAACTCTCAGAAGTTTTCTTGCCTCCTCAGCACCATTGATGGTTACAGAAGGCAAAAGGTTATGATCAGGAAGGTTTCTCTGGCACACAAATTAGGTGTTCTCCTCCACAAGAATATGGTTTTAATCTCTCTGGTACTGACAACATATTGGGCACTGATATTCCATAGGATCAAACTCTGGAAACTTCAAAGCAGTGAATTCTACCTCCAGGTTTAAGTAATCAAACCAGAGGTAAGGGGAAATGCCAACTGGAAATCAGTATGCATCCTGCCCCCATAGAGTGGTAACTGTCAAATGATATAAATTATCTGGAGGGCATAAGGAAATAGGAGAAACTATCCAAGAACTGCACCAAGTGGGTATTGTACACCTTGCCCATAGTGCTTTCAACAACCTGGTATGACAAATAAAAAAGTTAGATGGCTCATGGTAGATGACCGTGGACTACTGAGAACTGAATAAAGTAGTGCCACCCTCCATGTGGCTGTGCCCAACGTTGCCACCATCTTGGATACCTTGGCCACAGTCCTGGGAGTATATAATCCTGTACTACACAAAAGCATTTTTCAGTATACCTCTAGCCACTGAGTTGCAAGATCAATTTGTCTTCATGTGGGAAGGGCAGCAAAGGATATTTCAAGTCATTATCCAAGTTTACCTGCACAACCCCACAATATATCACATGATGGTAGCTCTAGATCTGTCACAGTTCTCCTTTTCTGCCATCAATAAGATGCACCCACGACATTAATGATAACAGTGTTAACATGTGAAGATTTGCCTCTGCTGCAGGACACTCCGCAGGTTTTGCTGGAACATCTACAAGGGATTTCTCTGGTGAACCTACAAAAAATTGAAGGCTCAGGCACTGCTATAAAGGTTTTAGGAGTCATGTGGTCAGGTAGGACAAGCATTGTCCTAGAATCTGTGATTGAGAAGGTGTAAGCCTATCCAATCCTTAAGAAAACGAAAGAGATGTAAGTCTTTGTAGGGGTTTTGGGGTTTTGGAAGGCTGTAACTGCCCACCTGGCAAAGTGCCTCTGTTCCTTACACCACTTGGTAAAAGGGACATGTGGGACTGGGGATCAGAGCAGCAAGCCATCTTTGAAAAGACAAAAATATTAGCAAAGCAGATTAAAATTCTGGACATTTTCCAAGCAGGGCTACCATTTGAATGAGGTATATCTGTGATTCCATAACATATGGGTTGGGCACTGTAGCAGAGAAAACAGAAGGGGGGGAGTATCCGTAGGATTTTGGCCCTAGCTCCTAAAGGGGACAGCAACCCAATATACCCCCACAGAGCAACAGTTTCTGGCAGTGTACTTAGCACTCCTCCAAGTAGAGCCTCCCGGGAAGGAATAGCATTTCATAGTAAAAACTGCTCTTTCTATCAAAGGGTGGGTTGAGAATATGTTCCATTGACCCACTTCTGTGGTGGCTCAAACTCCCACTTTGACTAAGTGGATGCCTATTTGCAACAGAAGAGCACCCCTCTGCCAGCCCACTGTCTCTACAAATGTGGGTGCTCTAGGCCACGTAGGGTATGTAGATCCTTCAAATGCCCACTCCCCTTCTTGCAGTCTGTAGATAGGGAGCAGAAGAAATGCCCTCTGATGATAGTCAAGGCAATTGGTTCACAGGGACCACAGTCACTATTCAGCCCAACACTGACCTCATCTGGGTGGAAACAGGAATGAACTGCAGAAGCCCGCGGGCCAAACCCAGTGGTTTAGTGGATGATCACTTATGAGCCCTGGCCTTTTAAACCTCTGTACTGATGATTGAGCTGGTTCTAAAGGGGTTAACCCTATGGTGTGGATAATGGGAAGCTGAGGGGTGGATGATCATGAATGAGCCCTTTTGAGGCCAGGAAATGGGGGCACCTGGGTGGCTCAGTTGGTTAAGCGACTGCCTTCGGCTCAGGTCATGATCCTGGAGTCCCGGGATCGAGTCCCGCATCGGGCTCCCTGCTCAGCGGGGAGTCTGCTTCTCCCTCTGACCCTCCTCCCTCTCATGCTCTCTGTCTCTCATTGTCTCTCTCGCAAATAAATAAATAAAATCTTGAGGCCAGGAAATGCATAGAAAGAGTGGCCACTGGAACACTGGGGGGATGCTGTATTGCCAAGGATGCGGGATTGCCCTTGAAGTACAGGGACCTGGTTAATGTAGTAGCAGCATGTCTTGTGTGTTCTAAATAGCCAAGGCAACTGTGAAAGGATTCTGGGACCGTCCACCCAAGTTCCCAACAAGTGAGAGACTAGCAAAGTGATTATCCTAGCTCCCTCCCCCACGGGAGTGTTCCAATTATGGCTGGTTTGTGTGGGCCACTGCATCTGGCCAAACCCAAGCTTTCCTCTGTTACTGCACAAACCAGGCCACCGCCATGAGGGGATTAGAGAAGCTGAGTACCACGTACACATACCCTCATCAAACAGACAATTCCCAGGGACTGGGAATCGCATTTCAAAGGTCATGGTGTGCCAAACTAGACAAAAGTGCATGACACTGAGTGGAGCTCCCATCTCCACTATAACCCACAAGTAGAAGAGTTGGTACACAGGACGGATGGAATGTTAAAGCAGCAGATTAAATTACTAACAGATAAAAGCATCTACACTGGGTAGACTAAGGTACTATTCTAGGCTTTAATACATTTCAGTGATCAACCAGGAGGGCCTGTGGTCCTATGGTGGTCAACCATATGTTTAGACTGGGGACCCCTGCTGAGTCACCTAATACCATGAAGGTACGGAAGTCACTGGAAAAAGCCATTGCCCTGACTCTCACTGCAGATCAACATGCCGTGCTGCTGAGAATGCTAAGTCCTGTCACCCCCAGAAACGGCATTTTCCACTGGAATTTGCAACAGGATGTCCCACTCGGATGGGTGAGTTACTCCACACCTCTGGGTGAGGGGGGAGCTACCCAATCTCCACTGGTATCTTATTGTCCTGCTGCAAGCCAGACCTATTGAAACACTATATCTGGGATGGAACATGCAGCATTGAGAAAGGGGAGACTAGGGGGATTCTGGTCGGCATAACTGATCCCCAGTCCATTTCCTCGTGCCTGACCTGGCTGTGCTGCCTCCCTCAGTGAACATTTATATGGTATGCACATGCAGGTCAACTTCCTAAAGCTGCCAACGCCCCTCTCCTTTAGGCCAGGTGGGCACATTCTCTTTTCCATTGATAGATCATTTGGCCAGCATCTTTATTCCCTCCACTGGTCTGGTGGATGTTACACAATGCATGAAGTCCTTACCAAATTCACCCAGGAAGCCTTAAATGATAGCCAGCAAAACTTGTCTTTACTGAACACTGGAATCTTCCTAATGAGAAAAGCTGTCCTCCAAAATAGAATTGAACTGTATTTCTGTCTTGCTAGGAAGCACCTGGGCCATTACGCAGATAGAAATCTGTGTGTTCACACTGATGAGTCTGCTCATGTGTCCACTTAATTAAATCACATGGGACACAAGTGACCACCTTGAGAGATCTGACCCTCAGCCTAGGGGACTTAATAACTCAATGGTTCGTATCATGGGGCTCTTGGTGGAAAAAGATGCTACTTATTTGGGGAATCATTATCTTAATCTGTGTTCTCTCTTGCCTGTGCCTTCCTTACTGCTGTGGTATCTGCCTCCAATGGAGCCGGACAGCCACCAAATTAGCCACCTTCATGCTAATGAAAGCCCCTGCCGACGGCTCAAGGCACATTTCAGAAGAGGGGCATCTCTGAGATTGTAAGAGCTAGTCACAAGGGGTACTGTGTTCCAGGAGGTCATTGAAAGGGCATGACCACAAACTGACCCGCAAGCTAGATCCGGGCGCAGGGAAGCTCCTCATGCCCCACCCCACCTCACTCCTCCCTCTTTGGAAGGTTCCGCCCACCCACCATTTCTGCATAGGGAGCTGTTCCAAGGACGCATCCTTGCGAGAGTAAGGTGTTGCTGACACCATCTGGATTGGATACGTTACTCAACCCAGTTAAGGCCTCTATATAAACTTTGAGGATTGCGGCGGCGGGTGCGGAGACCCACTCGTCTTGCAGCGGCCGTCCTAGACAAGCCTCGTAAGTAAGCTCCTTGTGTGCTAAACCAGCCTCCCCGGATCGGGGGCGGCCGGCCTCTTTCGTCGCTGTCTTCCTCCTGCCCTCTCTGCCTGGGAGCCACTTTGGGAACCAGGGATTCCCATCAGCAGTGTAGAAGAGCTGCACTGCTCTGCCTTGTGACCAGTACTTGGTACCGTCACTTCTGTGTGTACGTGTGTGTGCGCGCCCACGGATGTGGCATTTGGTTTATCGATTCTCATAACTGTGGTGTGCTCTCTGATGTTTTTATCTGGTATTTCTCCAATAATGTGATGTTGAGCTTTTTTTTTTTTTCATGTGATTATTTGCTTTTTATATTTCGTACTTCTTCGGTAAAGTCTCTGTTCAAAGATTTGGCCTATCTACCTATTTTTAAGTTAGTCTGTCTACTTAATATGTTGTAAATCCAAGTTATTTATGAGATGTATGTTTTGTAAGTATCTTCTGCAAGTCTGTGGATTGTTGTTTCATTTTTTAAACAGTATATTTTAAAGAGCAAAGTATTTTGGTGAAGTCCAGTTTATGCATGTACACGTATTTTTTGGTTCATAATTTTTAAAAAGATTTTATTTATTTATTTTTGCGCGAGAGAGAGAGAAAGAAAGAGAGAGCGAGCACGAGGGGGGTGGGATGCGGGGGGAGGGCAGAGGGAGAAGCAGACTCCCGGTGGAGCAGGGAGCCTGATGTAGGACTCGGTCCCAGGACCCCAAGATCATGACCTGAGCCGAAGTCAGACTCTTAACCAACTGAGCCACCCAGACGCCCCTGGTTCATGATTTTGTATTCTATCTAAGAAATATTTGCCTAATCCAGTTTTCTCCTTTTTTTCCCCCTAGAAATATATCTTTAGCTTCTACATTTAAGTTTATTATTCATTCTTACCCAATATTTATAATGGTGTGGGACAAGATATGAGGTTTGCTTTCTGCATATGGTTATACAATTCAGCACCGTTTATTGAAAAGGCTACTAACTGTATTAGTTTCCTATTAGTGCTGTAACATATTATCAGAAATTTAGCAGCTGATAATAACACAAATTTATTATCTTATAGTTCTGGAGGTCAGAAGTCCAAGGTCTGTGTCACTGGTCTAAAGTCAAGGTGTTGGCAATGTCGGTTCCTTCTGGAGGTTCTAGGGTAAAATCCTTTCTTTACCTTTCCAGATTCTAGAGGTTCCCTGCATTCATTGCTCAAGCCACTTCCTCCGTCTTCAAAGCCAGCAGTATACCCCTTTCAAATCTAGTTTACTGATTCTGTCTCTGTCATCACATTGCCTTCTCTCACTCTGAACCTTCTGCCTTCCTCTCGTAAGGACTCTTGTAATTACATTGTGCCCACCCAGTAAATAAAGATTCTTAACTTAATAACATCAGTAAAGTCCCTTTTGCCATATAAGGCAACATCTTCATAGGTTTAGAGATTAAGACATAGACATCAGTTAATGTGTGTGGTAAAATCCCTTATTTCATTCCTGATATCAGTAATTTGTATTTTTTTAATCGATTATTTTATCCACTATTGTATTTTTCAAAGAACCAGCTTTTGAATTCATTGATTTTCTCTACTTTTTTTTTTGGTTTTCTACTTCATTTTATAGTTCATTGATTTCTACTCATGTCGTTATTTCCTTACTTGTAGTTATTTTGGATATCGCTTGGTTTTTATTTTTCTACCTTTTTAAGTTGAAACTTAAATTACTGCTTTGAAATGTTTCTTCTTTCCTAAAATGATCATTTAATTTAATGCCATAAAATTCCCTGCAAGCAATACTTTAACTGTGAACCTCATATCTTTGTATGTGGTATTTTTTTTTCATTCAGTTCAAAGTATTTTATAATTTGCCTTATGATTTTTCTTTTAACTGTGAGTTCTTTCAAAGTGTATGGTTTAATTTCCAAATACTTGGGAATTTTCCAGATATCTTTGTTTAAGTTTACTTCTGTTTTGTTCAGATAACATACTTTGTATGTATTCAATCCTATCAAATTTATTTTGATTTTTTTGTGAGCCAGAATATGGCTTATTTTGATGAATGTTCTGTGTATACTTTAAAAGAATACTTGTTCACCTAGTGTGGAATAGTGTTCTATAAATGTCAGTTTGGCAAAGTTGATAGTGTTGTTCTAATTCATCTGGATCTTTATATTTTTCTATTAATTTTTGAGAAATTGGTAGTATATTACCCAATTGAGCTAATTACACATTAATCAACTTAATTGTTCAATTGTTACCAGGACTCACAGGTCTCAAACTCTTGTCTTCACAAAACAACTTTATTTTTGAAGGTCTCAAACCATCACTAACTGCTTACAGACAAAGCATCTTAGTATCAGGAAACCCAAGGTCTATAATGGTGAAGGTCTTTAGAGTACACTGATATCATAGACATATTCTAGCTACGTGACCAGCCTTAATTGTTGGAACCCCATTACCATTTACTGAAACCAGGTGCAAATTATAAATCCAATTAGTATTTCTAAACAATGCTTTTAGGCTATTAAATCCTGCTCTGAAACAGCTCAGAAACCCATAGGTACAGAATACTGTACATCCTTTAATAATTTCCATAGCACTGACCAAGTGTTGATAGCTCTGGAGATAAGCATGAGATCAATCCAGACCAGATGAAATGAATCCACATTATACCAATGAACTGTAGTTATCAAGTTAAGAAGACAACCAAACTAATGTAATTCCTGTGAAAATTTTATCAGATTTTTGCACCAACTTAACTTTTTTCTTATAACCTTTACCTATTGCAGTTTGAACTGTATTATAAGCTTAGGCTTATAGCTTTTAATAAATAATTAACTTATTATTAAGGAGATCTAAGTGCAATTCAGGCCCATAATCTCCCACGGAGATTACATCCTAAGCAGATTTTAAGTCAATTTCCCAGTACATTTGATCAACTCTCTGTATTATCATTGGTCTTATGTCATCTATCAAATTGACTTTACCAATGACCTGAATATTGTACCAAATTGCAACATTATTATGACTATTAAAGATATAATTACAAAACAAATCAGAAATTATGACCATAGTGTTTATTAATACTTTCCAATGGAAATAGCTATTTCCTATGTGCCAAACATTATTATGTACACAATTATTAACCAAAGACTATGTCTCAGTGAGATGTGAAGTTCTAGGTGTTCTGTGTGAAGATAGGTTCCTCATTACACAGGATCAAAACAAGATGGGTTTCAAATGGAAGGAGGCTCTTAAGAGAGTCTTTTAACTGTCTCTTGGGTGTATTCGTGTAAAATTGAAAATTTATACTCACAAATTGTACAGTTGAACTGTCTTATTCTGATCTATGATATTGCCATAGATGTTAACAAGACTGATATAAAATATACTCCCCATTTGGAAACTTGTATTAATAAGGGGAGCTGTATATTTTCCATAAATGGACTAGTGTTTTGGCAGTTGTATACCAGGCCAATGGGATTGGGTTATGTTTGCCTCTATTTGAAGTAATATATCCAAAACTCCTGCCTGTGTTATGATACAAAGCTTTTTCTCACTGTTGTGTATGGGCATGTTGTCTTAACCTTGTTTCATTTGCACAAACTGTTAGTTAAAACTGTATTATCAGAACAAACAGCTTGCAGTCTTCTACTTCATGGAATTTGAATACTCCCCAAGCCACCTTTTCTTCCAAGAACTTTTTTCTCTGATAACTCTCTTAATTAAAGCAAATGCCATTAATCTAAATATCTCTAGGCCTGCTCTTATTTCCCCTAAAGCTCTGTTCGATCTGGGACTGTTGTTTTTTTCCATCATGTTTGTTGTGCCCACTGTGTGCTAATTGTCCATGTGTAATTGGGGAACATATCTTATACCTAAAAATGCCATATTTTCCAGGACAAAGTCATATGGGAAATTAGCGTGTGTGTATGTGTGTGTGTGTGTGTGTATAAATATACATGTGTATATATACATACATACACGTACATACATACCAGGATGTCCTTCATAGCTAGTCTCCAAATTTCCAGGTATTGCATCTCTGGTATATATACGAATAGGTTAGACTGATTGATCTCAAGAACTCACATGTTCTTTTAGTTTTTCTTTAAAGGTATAACACTGTGAGATGCTAGACAAGTAGCAGAAGACATTCTATCGTTCTACCTTTTCTTAACAGTTCATTAAAATTGATGGTTACACAATAATCTTCAGGGTTTTTTTAAAGATTTATTTATTTATTTATTTGACACAGAGAGAGAGATAGTGAGAGAGAGCACAAGCAGGGGGAGTGGCAGGTAGGCAGAGGGAGAGGGAGAAGCAGGCTCCTTGCTGGGCAGGGAGCCCAATGCGGGACTCGATCCCAGGACCCTGGGATCATGACCTGAGCCGAAGGCAGCCGCTTAACCAACTGAGCCACCCAGGCACCCCAATCTTCAGTTTTAATACAGAATAAAATGCATGAGGTTTGGCCTACGGAAAGAAATTCACATATAGTCCCATTTGGCATCACAGTAGTAAATATAGCCTGTAAAATGAGAGCCTAATGACACACCTTGTTAATGTTGTTCCATTTAGACATCATGAGGATTTCTGTTCTTTCATGGCATAACATGGTATGACATAAGCCATTCCAATAACTATGTTTCATAATGCTGTCTCCCAGGTTATGGTTTTTTGTTTTAGTAATGATGGAGCTTAGCAGAAAAAAGTATATCATCCTTACAGGCATCTGAGCCAAAGCTAAGAGAGAAAATTGTTTTTTTTTGCTGTTAAGTCTTTTTCAAGGTACCAAAGTAGTGTTTAGTGTTCCCTTATGAATAATTCCTTTGTTAACTCCTTTACCCTCAGTAATTAGTTTACATTCTTTCTACTTATTTCAACCCAAACTTCTCCTTCACAAGTGTGCACTCAGGTTAACCACTGTGTTGATCCACATTGGTGGAAGAAATATGAACCTCACTAATGCCTCCCCCTCTAGCCATTCCCATTCATTTGGGGTAGGATTAGAAAAATACAGATTTATGAACCATCCCCTAGGTAATAAGGCACTTGATATTGTTGAAGCCAGTTTTGACTTTATATATTTGATTAAGTGCAGATACATTTAGGGTTTTATGTCTCCTTGAAAAATTTACCTTTCCCCCCAGTTTTATTGAGATATAGTTGACATATGGCACTGTATAAGTTTAAGGTAGGCGTAGCATACTGATTTGATTTGCATGTATTGTGAAATGATCACAATAAGTTTAGTTAGCATTCATCATTTCCTATAGATACAAAAGAATAAAAAAGAAAAGAAAAAATGTTGTTTTCCTTGTGATGAGAACTTTTAGGATCTACTTTTAGCAATTTTCAAATATACCACACAGCTGTGTTCACTATTAGTCATCGTGCTGAATATTACATCCCCAGACTTATTTATCTTATAACAGGAAGTTTGTACCTTTTGACCACCTTCATCTAACTCAATTATGAATTGGCCCTTAATATTATAAACATTAACATTATAAAACATTACTCTTCGTCCTTTATAATATTCCTTTCTCTGAAATAAATCTTATCTAATAATTCTTACAATCGTTCTTTGTTTTGATTTGTGCTTACATGATATATCACTTTTATCCTTTTGCTTTTAACCTATCTTTGTATTTATATTTAAAGTAGATTTTTATAGACAACATAAAGTGAGGCTTACTCTGCTCCACTTTATAATTGGAGCACTTAGGCCTTACGCATTTGAAGTAATTATCAATATACTTGCATTTAAGTTTACAATATTGCTCTTTGTTTTCCAGTTTATCGTGTTTCTTTTCCTTATAATAAGCAAGATCATTTTTTGCTTATTTAAATTCAGATATATGTGCATATATAGAGAGAGTATATGTGTGTGTGTATATGTATATATAGAATAGTTTTCTGAATGACAGTTTTTGACAGTGAGTAAAGGTTACAATTAAAAACAATAAGCCCTAATTTTCCATAGCAGCTTTTATTTTTTCCTAAAAAGAAAGTCCATTTTTATACAGAGATAATCATTTAGATGTGTATTTTAAAATGCTTGAGATTTTTTTTCTAAAGTGTCAAAACATATAACCCCCATTATTTCAGAGGAGAATTACAATGAACAGAAGAATATATCAACTTAGATTCTCAAGGTCATCTCAAATTCCGGAGTCCCTGGTTTCTGTGATAGGGTAAGAATTTTGCTAGCAAATGGTTAGACTAACATCCAGGCAAAATGCTGTAAATCTTCATCTTATGATTCTTAACTTTTTAATACATTGAAACAGATTGTTTAATCAAATCTAAATATGTGGCAACAAGACCTGAGAAACTTACCTAAACATTTGTTTTGATAATTCCTAGATAAACTTCATTTGCCCATTTCATATTCTACTATTTATATTTTTTTGTTTTGTCTCTCTTTTCTTTCCACAAATTCCCAAGCACAATCCCTAAAAAACTGTTAGTCCTATTATTTGGTTGGAGGAAAGTTAATCTCCACCATCCTCAGGTCTGTGGATGTCTAAGTATAAACCTGATGAGCCTAATGGTCTCCTGTGGCCAGAGCCTTGTAGCAGCAAGTGGTCTGGTTCTGACTAGAACTCTACCGGCTACAGTGCCTCCAGGATCATGACACTGAAGCCCCTGAGCCACTGAGCCACTGCTTGGTGTTTCTACGGAGCCACAGTGCTGTGGACTTCAGACCATCTCTTTTGTCCTGATGAACATAGATAGTATCATATATTATTGTCACAATTCTAGAAAATAAAGAATCAGGTAAACAGCTGGATTAACTGAGCCCTTGGTAGCAGACCATCCAAGTAACAATCCCCAGTTAAAAGTCAACTGCAAGGCTAATTGAGGCCTTGCATGTAATTCTTTTTATTAGTGAGTCGGTGATTACATGAAGTAGGGATGCTGCTGCCAGAGCTATGCTTTTTATTGTGGTCGCTGCCCCACATGCCATGAGTAGTTCAGCTTGCTCTAATGCCAAAGAGCTATTCTATGTATGAATCTGAAAACATCCTGATTCACAGGCTGATTCTGTGCTCCAGATATGTGGCAGACCCAACAACCAGATTCTACTGGGTTTGTCCAATTACATGAGGAGCAGGTAGGGTTGTAGAGGGTGGGGTGCCAAATCCATGACCCCCAAAGCCACAGGCTGAGCAGCTGCTGGGCCTGAGGGCTACCAGCCCCCTGTGGGTGCCAGGGTCAGGGAGCAGCCCTAGGAGTCCTACAGGCATGTCTGCCTCATGCCCACAGGCTGCACATGAGTCTGCACTGAGGAGACGAGGAGGCATGGTCCCCTTGTCGTGTGTTCTTTGTTCTTTTTTTCTCATTCCCTGCCTTCTTTGGGTTATTGAGTACTTTTTATGATCCCACTATATGACCATTATTATCTTATTAGATATATATATAATAAAAACCAAAGAAGCAGAACCAATAGGATATATTAAAAGATTTAATCTTACGTGGTTGGGAGGGCTAACTAGTAGTAAATCTGCATGCTCAGGCAGGAGTTGATGTAGCCTTGAATCTAAAATCTGTAGTACAGGCCAACAAAGCTGGAAATTCAGGCAGGATTTTTACGTTACAATCTTAAGGCAGAATTCCTGCTACTTCAGGAAACCTCAGATTTTGTCTTAAGGCCTTCAACTGATTCAGAACATATTCATCGTTATGAGAATCCCTCATATTGACATTTTATAGCCATACCCACTTCTCTCCAGCCCCTACCCTCTTCTTAACCCCTATCAGCCATAGACCTGTTCTCCATCCCTAGGACTTTGTCTTTTCAAGAATGTTCTATAAATGGAATCATACTGTATGTACCTTTTGAGATTGCCTTTTTCCCCCCACTCACCATCCAGGTTTCATTATGTCAGATAATTCTAACATTTCTGTCATTTTGATCTGGGTGTCAGTTGATTTTTTTTTTTTAATTCAGCCTGGTATCTTCTTGGTTCTTGATATGAGGAGTGATTTTCAGTTGAAATATGCACATTTTCATGTTATGTTCTGAGACTTTAGATTTCATTTAAAATTCTGGTTTGGTTGACTTTTTCTGACACTGCTGCATCAGGGAAGGGGAAGGGATGTTGCCTCAGTACTTCCAGATGGAAGTCAAAGTTCAGGTTCCCCACTTGGCCTTCTCCCCACGACAGAGTGGGGGCTTTGTTGCTCTTTGCTGAACATTCAACTCTGAGCTCCGCATGTGGAGTCCACTGATGTTGTGGTGGAAATGGCCCCATTAGTGCTGGGTAAGAGTCCTGACTCTCCTCTAGGCCTGCCATGACACCTGTGAGGAGCAGTGCTCTGTTACTGCTGGGTGGGTGTGGGATCTAGGCTGTGTGGTCTTCATTAACTCTCGGGTCAGGGGACTCATTACCAGCTGGTGGAGACGAAAATCCCAACTCTTACTTGACCTTGTCCGACACCACCTCAGGGTAATGACAAGTGGAATAAGGGGAAGTCTGGCTTTCCCACTCAGGCTTTGCTGGTGTAGATGGAGTGTGGCCATAGTTTTTCTTTGCTTTTTATTGGAGTAGATTGGTTATTGTCTAAAAGTTGTCTGTCTTACTAGATTGCCTATTCCTGGTCCCTTGGCTGGAGAGAAGATGTTTATGTTTTTTTGTTTTCGGGGGGTTTTTTGACCGCACTTTCTGACATTTCTAGGCTATCATCTTCTTCAGCTCCAAGTCTGGGATACAAAAAAAAAAGAAATCCCATAGAACTCACCACCATGCTGTCCCTTGGGTCCTGAGGTCCCTGCTGGTCTACCTTCTTGCCACCTTTCAGAGTCTTCTTAGAATTTTACACGTATACACAAATACACACACACACACACATACACACACACCTGTCTGTTATCTATCATCTATCTATCTATCTATCATCTATCTATCTATCTATCTGTCATCTATCATCTATATATCATCTATCATCATCTTAGTTTTCCAGGGCTGTCATAGCTAAGTACCACTCACTGGGTGGCTTAAACAACAGAAATTTATTTTCACATGGTTGTGGAGTCTAGAAGTTTATGATCAAGGTGTCAGCAGATTTGGTTTCTAATGAGGCCTCTCTCCTTGGGTTGTCGATGGCTGTCTTGTCATTATATCCTTACATTGTCTTTCCTCTCTGCATGGATATATTTGGTGTTTGTGTCCAAATTTTCTCTTCTTATAATTAGATTAGATTAAGGTCAGCCCTAATATATATTTTTTGTTGTTCTTTGAGGAATAGGGAAATACATGTACTCCATCATCCCAGAAGTAGAAGTCCTTGTTATTGGTTTTAAAATGTCATCACTTTAAAATTTCATTATATTCTGGGCTCCATGAAATCTGCTGAAATGTAAGCCATGATTTTTAGAGTTATGTGTCTCTCTTTGTAATATACGTTGTTTTTTCTTTTGGTTTTCAGCAGTTTGACTATACATGTCTAGATACGGCCTAGTTTGTGTTATCTGATTTTGCACTTGCTGACCTCTTTGTAGTTTATTTTCTTTACCAAATTTTGAAATTTTTCAGCTCTAATATGCTGAAATATTTTTTTCTATCCCATTTCTCTCTCTAGTTCTTTTGGAACTCCCATTACACATAATATAGATCACTTGATTTTGTGTCACAAATCATTGAGGCTCTTTGTTTTCTTGTCATTTTTATGTCTATTTTTCACGTTAGATAATTTCTATTGAACATTTTTTACATACATTGATCCTTTCTTTGGCTGTTTCCAGTCATCTGTTGATCCCTTTGAGTGAATCTTTTATTTCAGATACTGTGCTTATAAATTCTAAATTCCCATTGGGTTATTTTTATATTTCCTATATCTCTACTGAGATCCTCCATATATTCACTCATTTTGACAGTAGTTTCATTTTGATCCTTGAGTATGCTTTTAATAGATGCTATAAAGTTCTTTTCTGAAAATTCCACTTCTGGGTTATCTTGGAATCTCTCTTACTGACTGGTCTTTCTCTTAAGTATGGGCCACATTTTTTTTTTCATGTAACTAGTAATTTTTATTGTACACTATATATTGTAGGTAATAGTAGAAATATGAATTCTGTTATCTTCCTCTGAAGAATGTTGATTTTTGTTTTTCAGACTGTTGGCTGTTAAACTTGAACTATATAAGCTTGGTTTTATACTTGATTCGAAAAGATGTTTTGCTTTTATCTCCGTTTGAGATAAATATTTTAGTCCTGCTACATCATTGATAGTTTTAAGACATGACCTCGTGGCATTTCACTGAGCAGAACCCAAACTCAAAATTGTATCTTCCTTCTGTAGGAAGGTACTGAGATACTTACCCACTTAAATCAGTCTTCCACTTGATGTTTGTCACCATTATTATTAGAGTCTTCTCCGTGCATACACAGCTTAGGGAACAGCCAGTAACTTGAGGATAGTTATACATAGATTTGGGGCATACCCCTTCAGTGTTCTCTTTTTCCCTCAGGATTTTTACACTCAATATTTAGCAATTCTGGCAGCCCCAAACTCTGTCCTCTGAGACTTCAAGACACTGAGACAGCAGTTTTCTGCTTGGGTTCTAGTCACCTCATGCCAGGTGGACTGAAATATGCTCTAGTAAAATGAGGAAATCACTTTAAAGATATAATTCCCTTTAATTTTATGAATACATTTGATTTCCCATGCCTTTAAATAGTTATTTTTAAAAATATTTTGTTTAGAGTTTGTATTTGTTTTCTGGAAGAGGGTTAAGTTATACCAGTAAAAGTTACTCTACCAAACCAAAACCAAAACTCTTTAATTTATATTTGTAAGCAAAAGAAAATGACCAATAAAAGAATGATAAGAAGATAGAATGAAACGTAAATGATAGTAATTTACTAGTTTCTTAGGATGATACTTGAAAATGCCTTCCAGTGGGTCTTTGAGTTTTAGCAACCTGATTTTGTTCTTATTTGAATAAAGGTTAGGAATATCAAGGAGTTCAATATGAAATAAGTTGGTAAAAACAGAAAAAAAATCAAAGAAATACAAAATTTAGTTTTCGGACCCCATTTTAAAATCTGATTTTTTAGACTGAATCTCATACTGGGTTTGCTAATTCTAAGGCTCCATGGGACAATTTCAGTTATTATATCCAAGACTTCAAAGAAGAAATAGTAATGAACTTTTAAATTTTTTATCAGATTCTTGAAAAGTAAGATTTTTCTCCTTAATGACTAACAGAATTATTTTATCAATAATAAAATGCCAGGCGGTGATCTTTGAGTGCTGCTTCATTTGCTAAGTATGTAAAAAGAATGTATTTAAGGGATATTCACAAGGTCTTAAAAAAAAAAAAGATGTCATTTTCTAGTTTTATTTCAAAATCCTCCTTACACTCAACAGAATACTTGCAAATAGCTTTAACTATCAGAGAGTAGAGTAACCAGCTAGTTCAGCTTGACTGGAGAGGTTCAGTTTCATAAAGCCAAATTTGTACTCTTGTGGTTTCAGGGCAATTTTCTTTTACTTCCATACCTAATTTCAGGAATCAAAATTAATTCCTCTTGTAGCTATCCCTATAAAATTTGTTCTAGCAAACAGAAGTAAATTGAAATACAGTTATCTTCAAAGAATGAAATAATAATCATCTCAGCCTAAATATTGGATTTCCCAATTATGCCCACATGGTGGTTTACCTTTTCTATTATTTAAGCTTGGGCCTTTGTTCTTAGCCCTCCTTTTCTTATTGTGATTGAGAATCAATGGAAAGGCTGCCTCTCGGAAGATTAAAAAGTAATTTTCTGGGAAAATACTTTCACACAATTAAGCACTTCTTTTAAAGATAAACATTAAGCGTCATGTGCACAATTACAGTCTTTTAAGCTAACCTACTATATCCCATTGGGTAAATCTTTATTCATACTTTAGTTTTTCAACCTAACATTGTTTACCAAATAGACCTAAAATATTATGGAATTCAAGTTTGAAATGCATGTTATCATGAAAAAAATCAATGTTATTAAATTGGTTATACATGAAATTTTGCTTGCATTTTTTCTTTTGTTTGTATACATATTTTTCTTTCTCTTTCTTTCTCATTCTTTCTCTCTTTTTTCTTTCTTTCTTTCTTTCTTTCTTTCTTTCTTTCTCTTTCTTTCTTTCTTTCTTTCTTTCTTTCTTTCTTTCTTTCTTTCTTTCTTTCTTTCTTCCTTCCTTCCTTCCTTCCTTCCTTCCTTCCTTCCTTCCTTCCTTCCTTCCTTCCTTTCTCCCTTCCTCCCTTCCTCCCTTCCTCCCTTCCTCCCTTCCTTCCTTCCTTTTGATTTTTATCTGAAATACAGTTTAAATAGTGACAATAACTCAAAATGGTACTGGCTAAGAACTCTTCAGTATTGGTCAATTTGATAAGATATTTGGATGTTATCTCTCTATGTGACTCCATTATGGCATTTCTCTCTGTAAAGATGGGAATGAGTGTTTATTAATATTTATTTTACATATAATATGTATACATATGTGTGTATTTCTCTTATCTCTTAATCATATGCCTTACACTTTCCCTTTCTCCCTGGCCCCTGCCTCCTCAATCTATCATTTCAATTGCACAAATATTTATTTTGCTAGTGATCTTATTTTATCACACTGTGAGCAGGTGTTCATCACTTGTGTTCTCTTGCAAAATACAGGTCTTCTTTTCAAATCCAGTATACTGTCAAATACATTTTCCCTGTTTGTCAATCAGGTAGAGTATATTGGACTTCCTGGTATTATTTTGCATTGACTGGTTCAAGAAACAGAGGGAAGGCATGCATTGATGAAGGCACATTGTGTACCTATCCAACTATGGGCTCTTTTGCGAAATTGGTAAATCAGGTCCTCATCTTTTTAAATATTTATTGTGCTTGTTACTGCTTCTGCTAAGCAAACTTCTATAGTTTGTATCTTATTGAACTCTTATTGAAGTATATTGGATACAGAGGATTATAGTTATGTTTTGGCTCTTAGCTTCGGCTAGGTGTATTAGTGACTGTTCTGTTTTATAATTTGGAATGGTTTAACACATATTTAATCTAAGACACCTAAAACAGTTGTGTTATATATATAATAACAATTCCATGAATAAAATTAAGCAACAGCAAAGTTTGGTTGAACATGTCTTGATTATATCACCTATTCCTGTTACCTGTGTATCCCGTAATTTGCTCAATTTTTAATTGCATTTATATAATGATTGAACATTTTATAAATATATTATTATTGAATATATTTATGAGAGTTTTCATATAAATGCCATAGCAATATGGCATTTTATTATTGTAGCTTCTTCAGATTTAGGGAGGTGAAGTTTACTCAATTCATAGTTATTGAACACCCACAGGTACATACCATTTCTTGTAATTTGTTTGCCATAATTAGGAGGTAGAGACACATTCATCATTTTGCTCAAATCCTTTAAACTTATTGAAACATTTAAGAAGCTGTATGTTAGAAGTAATGTCAACACAGGAATTCTTAAACTCAGGAAACAAACTGAGGGTTGCTGGAGTGGTGGGGGGTGGGAGGAATGGGGTGGCTGTGTAATAGACACTGGGGAGGGTATGTGCTATGGTGAGCGCTGTGAATTGTATAAGACTGTTGAATCACAGACCTGTACCTCTGAAACAAATAATACATTATATGTTAACAAAAAGAAGAAGGAGAAAGAAGAAGAAGAAGAAGAAGAAGGAGGAGGAGGAGGAGGAGGAGGAGGAGGAGAAAAAGAAGAAGAAGAAGAAAAGAAGAAGAAGAAGAAGGAGAAGAAGGAGAAAAAGAAGAAGAAGAAGAAGAAAAGAAGAAGAAAGAAGAAGAAGATAGCAGGAGGGGAAGAATGAAGGGGGGGAAATCGGAGGGGGAGATGAACCATGAGAGACTATGGACTCTGAGAAACAAACTGAGGGTTCTAGAGGGGAGGGGGTGGGGGGATGGGTTAGCCTGGTGAATGGGTTTTAAAAAGGGCACGTACTGCATGGAACATTGGGTGTTATACACAAACAATGAATCATGAAACACTACATCAAAAACTAATGATGTAATGTATGGTGATTAACATAATATATAACATAAATAAATAAAAAAAAATATTAATTCTTCAAAAAAAAAGAAGTAATGTCAACAGTGGTTCAATTAAAAAAGTTACACTAGGGGTGCCAGGTGGCTCAGTCGGTTGGGTGGCAAACTCTTGATTTCAACTTAGGTTGAGATATCTGGATAGTGGGGTCAGCGGCCTTGGGCTCGCTCCTATACTCAGCGCTCAGCATGGAGTCTGCTTGTCCTTTCCCCTCCACCCCCTCTCAGATAAGTAAATAAATAAAATCTTGTAAATAATAATAATAATAATAATAAAATTACACTACTAGATCTTTGACATGGTATATACTCTAGATTACAATTAGATTTCATCTCTTGATTAAAGGCCAAATCTACTCCCTTCTCATTGCTTCTCTACTGATCTATATTGCATAGCATGTCAAGGCCTGTTCTACCTCAAGGGGACAGAATAATCGATTAATGGTCAAGGGACTAGGAGTGGCAACCCTTCTGCTGTAAATTTTTTAACATTGGTGTAGACCAAAGCACTACTGATATACATAATTCATTTACTTTTCTAACAATATGAGCCTATGGGCCCATGACTGTAGTTATGCTTTAAAATAAATTATTCCCAGATGGTATAACCATCTTACTAGTAGAGACTACAAGAGCCAGGTAGGGGATATTCAATAATATTAAAAGAAGTACAATTTCTTAGTGTAAGGTCAAAGATGGACAAACATGTATTGTAAGAAAGTGTTTTCCATAGTGGGAAATTATCAAAAGAAAAAAAGAAGTTGTAAAAAATGTTCATTTGACAGATGTGAAAAATGATTGCTTCTTAGTATTCCTAAACAACTATTAGGGAAAAAAATGTTAAAATATATATAAATTCAAATTTTAAAAATAGGAGAGAGGGAGATTAGAGTTTGTTGAACACTGAGTTGGAAATTATCATCATCCTTACCAGATGATCAGTCATTCAACTTCTGCTTGGACTCTGACAATGATGAGAAACTCATTATCTCAGGAGCAAGCCTATACGCTTGTTAGACAAATTATCATTTTAAAAATATTTCACCAACATTTATTTCTAAGAAATGTCCACATATCAGTAGATTTATGAGAATTAAAGGCAAAGGACAAGCTTAAAATATCATGCCTTATCATAATATATATTATCTGATTTTGTTGAAAAGTAAAATTCTTCTCTGTTTCTAGCTGCATGAAGGCACCAATATTAAAATAAACAAGAAAGGAAATAAGCAATCTAAGACAGACTTTACTCTTTCATTCAGGTTGGGCTTGTTTTAAGTTTGAAGTGAAGTTATACATAGAAGTTATACCCTTTTATTGTGACCTTTCTTATTGACAAAGAATTCCACAATTTTCCATTCCTTTACCAAATAAGTATAAGTATACCAAATGTTAATCTTCTTGCTAAACAAGTTTTAAGAAATAGCTGTAAGTGTATTATCAATTTTGAAATCTACTTTGTGGCCTTATTTGTTGGCATGTGTGTACAGATAATTTAATTTAGCTAAGTTATTAAACACTGGCTACTGTTCTAAGTATTTCTTACCTTTCTTGACTGATTTAAAATGACTTTGGAATCATGGACCAAGTGGTGTGTGTGGGGGGGGGAGTGAATTATATTGTGCTCCCTTCTTTGCCCCTGCCTCCATCATAATTCTCTAAGTATCTGTTCTTCCTGAGAACATTCCAGAGGTATTCTTTTTGGGATTTCCAAAAGGTTCTCCATAAATAGCAGTATTTTTTTCTACCCAATTCTGAATAAGAAGTAAAAAAAAAAGAATGATAACATAAAAGTCAACATATTGCCTTTGCTATTGATAGTGAATGGATTGTGGTATGGCATTTAGGTTTGTTCATTTGGTAGACTCATATCCCCATCATCGCTGCCCTGTAGGTTGCTGGCAACCTTGGATAATGAGACCAGGTCACCACCCCAAAGAGGTAACCCCCCTGGAGCAATAGTGGAATAGTGTGTTTCTGCAGCAGACAGCTTGCTCCCAAGAGCAAGGAAGGCAGAGGTGAGCCAAGCATGCCTGGTTCATTACCTCAGATTTACCCATCAGATAAATTACCTTACCTTTCTAATGACAAAGAGAGGCGAACAGTATGTTGAGAAGAAATTCTTCCTCAGGGAAGCCAGGAGTAGAGGGTATGGGGACCGTGTTCCCAATTAACACACTCAATGAAAAGAAATAGTAGTGGGGAGTTTTTCTCTATTGGCCACAGAAACTTCAGAATACCGTTTTCTTCCAAAAGGCTACTGTTCCACAGGGATATCAGATGAGGTTAAAAAATATTAGTTTATGCTATTTTTAACCCTATTTTAACGAGTTTCTTCTCTAGTTTATAATTTTTTCCTCTAGGGGCAATCGCAAGCGCCCAGAATTCCTCAGTAAGTGCCTGGCTCTGCAACTGAGCCCTCCATTAACAGTTAATTACTTCCTTCACTATTTCATGTTAAAGCCCACAGTTTAAAAATCTTTACTTATTCATAATGAGGTATTTATATCATGACTTTTTTGGAGCAAGAGAGGTTCTTATTTCATGTAGGTACTTAGTTATGATGCAGAGGGTCGACTAAGAGTCAGTGAGGATTAGCTGTAGTTATCATCGAAGTCCTTTGCTCAGGGTACTCTCAAACCCGATCTCTCCTAATCTGGCAGCTATTTTGAGTTGTGTTTTCTTCTAGCAGGTCATAATAGAAAGATAGTATATCTATTATTCTATCATCTTTATTAACTGTACTGTTTAAATCATTCACATTTTTTCTACTTACTAGTAAGTTTTTGATCATTACCAGTATTTTAAAATCTCTCACTGCAGTTGTATTTCTGTCAATGTCACATTGAATTTCAACATCTCAGTGTATATCTCGTTATTAGCGCTGATACCGTGACAGATGTAAAATGACCTGTTTTTACTGATCTGTTTTACTTGGGGAGTTCTCTTTTGCTAGTAGGGTAGGCCCAGCTCTGCTTTTGCTTTCTTCGTTTCATTTTTAGCCATTGTACATCCTTTCTTTCTTTTAATTTTTCTTGTGAACTGATTATCTTATTTTGTTAGTCTGTTTGCTTGCTTGTTTTTAAGCAATCTGAATTCTTTCTCCGGATGTACCAGACTTTACATTCCCTGGTTCCTCGGTAACTTGCTGATCTCATGTCCAGATCTGATTGTCTCACTGCATAGCTGCACTGGTCTTCTTGCTATTCTTTGAATATTCCTGACACATTTTTTCTCTTTAGTATGTACCATTGTCTAGCATATTTAATATTTACTTAATTTGTCTTGTTGATCATCTGGCTCTTTTAGTAGAATGCATACTGAATGAGGGAAGAAATTTTTGCCTGTTTTCTTAACCACTCTACACAAAGGACCTAGAATATTGCCTAGTATATAATAGGTACTCACAAATACTTGTGGACTGAATGAATTGAACAAATAGATCTGCATTTTAAAGCTATAATATTTAATTTTGGCATGTATTTCACTTATTTTGTAGTTCCTACCTGTTCCTTTTTCTAAATAAGTGGTTTTATTTGCTTATTAACTTCCAGAATCATTTCAAAGTTAGCCATATGCTTTTTAGTTATATGAATGGTTTTCTCAAAGTTTTTCTGTGAAATTCATAAGCCAACATTATGCTGTAAAATGTGGAGATGAAAATCAAAGCCTTGCTTTGATACCTCCCAAATGTGTGACTCAGGCAAGTTGTTTAACTTCTCTGTGACAGTTTCCTTATCTACAAAGCAAGAGTCCTTATATATTTTTTTTTTTTTTGAGAATTAAATGAGTGTATATAATTACAGTCCTTAGCACATCTTAAGTACTATACAGTTGAAAACAATTTTCTTAGTCCATTTGGGCTGCTTATACCAAAGATCACAGACTGGGTGCCTTCAACAACAAACATTTATTTCTTAGAGTTCTGATAACTGGAAATCCAAGATCCAGGTGCTGGTAAATTTGGTGTCTGGTGAGGGCCTTCTTACTGTTTTATACACTGCTTTCTTCTCCTTGTGTCCTTTCCTATGGTGGAGAGCAGAGAGAGGTTAAGCTTTCATGTCTCTTCTTCTAAGGACACTAAATTTCATTCATGAGGGCTCTACCCTCATGAACTAATTACCTCCCAAAGGCCCTACCTCCTAATTCCATCATGGTAGGGGATAGGAGTTCAACATATGAATTTTAGGGGACAGTCAGTCCATTGCACCATTATTATTACTCTTATTGTCATTACATCATAAAGAACAATAACAAATCGTAATAGTTTCTTCTTCCCTTTTTAAAAAATTTATTGGGGCGCCTGGGTGGCTCAGCCGTTAAGCGTCTGCCTTCAGCTCAGGTCATGGTCCCAGGGTCCTGGGATCGAGCCCCACATCGGGCTCCCTGCTCCGAGGGAAGCCTGCTTCTCCCTCTCCCACTCCCCCTGCTTGTGTTCCTACTCTCGCTCTCTCTCTCTCTGTGTCAAATAAATAAATAAAATGTTTAAAAAAAATTTATTTAACTTCCATTAACATATAATGTATTATTAGTTTCAGAGGTAGAGGTCAGTGATTTATCAGTCTTATATAATACCTAGTGCTCATTACATCTTGTGCCCTCCTTAATGTCCATCACCCAGTTACCTCATCCCCCCACCCCCTCCCCTCCAGCAACCCTCCTTTTATTTCCTACGCTTGAGTCTCTTATGGTTTGTTCCCTCTCTGATTTCATCTTGTTTTATTTTTTTCCTCTATTCGCCTATGATCCTCTGTTTTGTTTCTTAAATTCCACATACAGTGGAATATTACTCATCCATTAAAAAAAAACAGAAAAAGAAATCTTGCCATTTGCAACGACGTGGATGGAACTAGAGGGTGTCATGCTAAGCTAAATAAGCCAATCAGAGAAAGACATTATCCTATAATCTCGCTGATATGTGGAAGTTTCCTCTTCCTTATGGAAGAAAAAAAGCGTAATCTTTTCCTCACTACTGTTTTCCCATTCTTTGTTTCTTTAATCCAAAAATATAATGCTGTTCTCCTTCTTCTCTCTTGATTTAATAAATACTTGGTTTTATAAATACTTAATTTTGCATAGTGCTAGACCATAGGCTAAAAATAATAAATTAAAATAGACATGATCCTAATGTACGGAGTTTTGTAAGAAAAGATACAGTAAAGAGGTGAATATATAAAAATAAAAAAAAAAGGGGAGATGAACCATGAGAGACTATGGACTCTGAGAAACAAACTGAGGGTTCTAGAGGGGAGGGGGGTGGGGGGATGGGTTAGCCTGGTGATGGGTATTAAAGAGGGCACGTTCTGCATGGAGCACTGGGTGTTATGCACAAACAATGAATCATGGAACGGTACATCAGAAACTAATGATGTAATGTATGGTGATTAACATAACATAATAAAAAAATAAAATAAATAAATATATCAATAAAACTAAGAAAAATATTCTAATTATAATAAATCTGTGCTGTGATAGAAAACACTAGGAAGGAATCTTGGTTTCTGGTTGTCAGACAAGGGCCTGTAAAGTGATATGACTAAAACTGAGACCCAAACAATGGAAAAGACTGGGAATTTGGCACTAGGGAAGCAGGGGGACCAGAAGGTTCAGGCAGAAGCAACTGCATGTGCTCATAAGATTATTTATGTTTAATCTTCAAAAATCCCACCAGAATACTTATTATTCTCTTTTCATTAAGGTTATTTCAAAGAGTTTCCACTCTCAATTTTTAACTAAAATTTTTTTAGATACAATTTTTTTTATTCTATTATTTCTGTTGATACTGTTTAAAATCCATTTTGGGGCACCTGGGTGGCTCAGTCGTTAAGCGTCTGCCTTCGGCTCAGGTCATGATCTTAGGGTCCTGGGATCGAGCCCCACATGGGGCTCCCTGCTCCGTGGGAAGCCTGCTTCTCCCTCTCCCACTCCCCCTGCTTGTGTTCCCTCTCTCGCTGTATCTCTCTGTGTCAAATAAATAAATAAAAATCTTAAAAAAAATCTTAAATAAAAAATAAAAATAATAAAGTCCATTTTGGTAGGATGGATTCTGCAGAATCTGACCTAAGTTTCCCCATATTTTATTTTTAAAAATTTCCCTTCTTTCACTTTAAATTTTGGGGAATTTCTTGAGATTGACTTCTTTAGTCATTTGATTTTCTACAGCATTCACTGTCTTCATTATTTTTTAAATGTGGTATTTATGCTTTAAATTCTCTTTAAATTCCTCATAAAGTCAAATAGTCTCATTTTTATACTTTTATACTCCTTGTTTATAACTCAAATAGGCAAAATCTTTTTTGAACCTTATTGAGAATATAAATCATTTGTTTCTAATGTGTTTTCTTTTTCTGTTTATTTAAATAACTTTTTATAAGAATAAACTTCTGTATCTTTTAAAAAGTCACCTTCTTTTGAACTAAAGAAACTTTTAACGGGGCCTGATAGGTTTTTGTTTTGCTTTGTTTTGTTTTCTGTCAATAAGAGCTTTCTGATCAGTCAGTATTGGCTGGTCATCAGATAGAATTAGACAAAGGTCAGTGAGGGTCCCTATTGATAGGTAAATATATTTGTTTCAATTTCTGTGATGATTATACAAGAAAAAGTGAGATCAAGTGGTAATTTGAGTATAATTTCCTAAAAATACTTTAATAATGATATTGAGTGGGAAAAGAGAAAAAATGCCATACAGAATCTGCTTAGTTTCATATACTGTGTAATTTTTGGGTGAAATATATAATGAATCTGATCATTTTGAATTAGTGAATTCTAGCTCTAAAATTGTCTTGACTTTTACTATTTTATTAAATTTTTCCTGGGAAAATAGCTGACTAAAGAAATTCTGAAATATTCAGAATAGGCAAAATCATGGAGATAGAAAGTAGATCAGTGGTTTCCATGGGCTGGAGGAGAGGGGAATGGGGAGTAACTACTAATAGGTAGGTACGGAGTTTCCTTTTGGGGTGATGAAAATGTTTTGGGACTTGATAGTGGTGATGGCTTCACAGCATTTTGAATGTACCAAATGTCACAAAATTGTACACTTTAAAATGGTTAGTTTTTATGCTACGTATATTTTACCACAATTTTTAAAAAAGGATCTGCCTACAAAATAAAAGACAATTCCTTTCTCTTAAGTAACAGCTTTGCTTATGCTATACAATAGGATGTTTCTTTTTCTGATGGACAAGAACAAGAGCAAGGCAAAATAAGAGGCAAACCCTGGCCCAAGGTGAGGCAAGTATGGCCAGCATATTGTTCTCAGTTGGGTAAGGCCCCTTGTGGTATCTAGTGACCCACCTCCACAATACATGATATGAAATTATGGAACGGAAATACAATTTCCACAAGAAAGGCATCTGCTTAAAAAAGAGCAGACTAGAAAAAGCGGTGGTCTTTTTTCCTACAGCATATATTCCCTGCTAAATAGAAATAAAGACTCCCTGCCGACCAATGGAATAGGCTTCTGTATTGGCCAATCTAGAAGATAGTTCTGCTCTCAAGGAAGAGGCTTCTTCTCCATTGTTTTTCATGATCACAACAGAGAGGCGCCCATTTCTACGTCCATAGCGGTCCACTTCCTGTTGGTGTTAAGTTGGTGGCCTGAGGATTGAACATTCATAGGTCATTAAGTGGCTTTGTGTCAACGGAGTCCCCTCAAAAACTTAACAGCCTCCTCTAGTACTTATTTGTTGGGCTAATAACTGCAGCCAAGATTTTGTCTTCACTGAACTCCATGTTCTTCCCATGTCTGACCTCTGGTTTAATGGACACTACCTTGAGTCCAGGAAATAATAACCACTAATCAGATTTTCTTCTTAACCAAGTTTGTTCATTCTTTCTGGTGGAGAATACCTAATGAAAGATCCCTAGAGTAGGCAAGTGTCTCACCCTCAACAGTTATACTTCCTGCAAAGTTGTTTAATTTCTGATTCTCCAAAAGTATTAACTTCAGCTCAAGGATAGAGAAATTGGTCTTGTAAACCCCAAAAAGCACAATATAAAGGGATTCGATCTACTTAGAAAGCCTGTTATATACAGAAAGCATCTTTATTCACAAGGCTTCATTTTTCCCCTTTCTTCTCTAAGCTTGACATTCCTTAGACTAAATTTCTTTCTGTTGTATAGTCCCTGGTGGAAAGCCACAGGATGAAACCAACACACAAATATTTTAAATTTTTTATAATATTAATTTTTTCTAATTCTTAATCTCCCTAGTAGGAGACTTGTTATGCTAGAAATAACGCAAAAGTAGTGGTGGAGGATGTGGAGATAGATAATAATTGTTGATTAAAACAGCAAAGTTTGTTAGGTTCAGGGCTTAATAAATGTTTATTGAATTATTTTCCATGGGTTCCTAGTTGCTTCTGGATAGCTCTTAATATTATGAATGTTTTCTTATTTTACAAACCTTTCTTTACCTGTTCTTTTTTCCCCCTCTGATTCTAAATACATCTGTATTATTATGATCAGGCTGCCATATAAAATACACAGAAATCTACTTTGTCACAGTTCTGGGCACTAGATGTCCAAGATCAAAACGCCAGCAGGGTTCATTTCTGGTGAGATCTGTCCTCTGACTTTCAGATGTGTTCTCACTGTATCCTCATGTGGCTATTTCTTTTTGCATAAGTGGGGAGGGGGAGCTCTCTAGTGTCTCTTCCTTTATCTTCTTCTAAGGACAGTGTTTGATTAGGGCCACCCTTATAACCTCATTTAACCTAAATTACCTCCTTAAAGGCCATATCTCCAAATACAGTCACATTGGGGATTATGGCTTCAACATGTAAATTTTGGAGGGATACATTTACATCCATAAAAAATGCCATTTTTAAGCAAAATTCTAGTAATAACTACATTTCTTTTAGAATATCTGTTATTCTCACTATGAAAGGTATATTACCACTTATATGTCAGAGGCATTGCTCGCTACTATTGATTAGATATGAAATCCTTCATGTTGAAGCCAGGAAATTTATTAGATTAAGAAAAATTAATATAGAATGTATTTAGCATGAGGGCTAGGAAAGTATAATCATGTGATTATTGTGCTTGCAAATGTATGTTGAGTTGTTAGAAGTAGTATATGCCAAATTGATACACTGAATAAAAGAGGTCTTAGTAAGATATAGGGAGACAAATAAGAGAGTAGGAAGAAACTGTAAGAACTCTGCATTCTTGTAACCATGGAAATGAAGCATTGTGGGGAATATTGCTAAGTCTGACCAAGAGGAGTAAAGATTTCAATTAAGAATAAACTGGGTTGTCTTCATTCCTGGGTTTCTTCAGTTAGTGGACCCCTGTGCAAGGTAGGCCATTTGTCACGAGTGTCTAATACATTCTGGACACTGAAGATGCAGCAGTGAATTAGACAAACAGGTGAGGTAGATGCAGGTGATGCCACATCTCATGTCACCTCAGCCTCTGGCAGTAGAGGACAATTCCTATGCAGGCTGACAGCTTTTCCACTCACGTATTTTTGCTTCTCAATCTAAATGTTGGGTTTCCTCCAGAACTCAGGAAATTGTTCATCCCACACAGTGCGTAGCTCAGCAGAACTGGGAATTAAGCATTATCAGGACAAATCTCCTCAAAGGGAAAATTCTGAGGTACAATCAATTCTGCTGTCATGCTTGTTCTGAATATGTGAATTTGTTCCAACACAATCGATATATTAAGGAATGATTTGAGCAGAACCCAAGTTTTGTGCTTTCTTATGCATGATTTCTTCCGTGAGAAACATTAAATTAAATTAGGGAATGGAAAACTCTGGCCCATTGCCTATTTTTGTAAATCAGGTTTTATTGGAGCACTACAGACAAGTTTGTTTTTTCCTTACACCTCCTTTCTGTGACTGTGGTAGGGTCTATAGAGCTCTCAATACTGAAAATATTTACTATCTGATCATTTAAGGAAAAGTATGATAATTCCTGATCTTGGTGAATGGAGAAAACAGCATGAAGCTGACCAAAGCTACATAAAAATACAAAAAATAAAAATATAAAGGCACATATGCACACACATGAAACATCTCCCTGTGACCTCAGAGCACGACATATGTTGTGAGCCATACCCAGCCACAACTTGTGTTATAAGTTTCCATCAGATTTCACATAATTGTTCTTCTGCCACTTTGCAGTAGCTCACAAACTGCAACCCTCCCAGCATGCCCTTCCACCAGCAAACATCAGGCGCTCTTCAAAGCCAAGTGTCATATTTATTGTAGGTTTGATATATTTCTTAACCATTTGACATGTGTGACACTGTGCTACCATGTTTAAGCATCCTGCCTTTTTTATGTGTGACTGATGAAAGTTTTGAGTATTGTGCTTCTGACTTCATTTTTATTCCCACAAGCTCTGTGGTTTTATTGTATGTTTTTGTGTAGTACAGTGCTTTTTTTTAAGGAAGGCATGTGCCACACATTATCAGAACTGACTGCACTTTCTACATTATGTTCCTCAGAAGGTCCCCAGAAGAATGAGCCTCAATTGGCCAATCAGTGACTTGCTCATTAACAGATGGAATAATTAGCTTCTCTCGCTTCCCTATCTCACTTCTCCCGGACCTCTTTTGGTGCTTCTTTGGATCACTTTTCACATAACCTACTTGGTCCCAACTCCTTGTCTCAGGTTCTACCTATTTTTTTTTTTTTTTTTGGATGGAGGAAAATTAAGACAACAGATTCCTGCCCTTATGGAGCATATAGCCTAATTTGGGAGAAAAATTATAATCAAATAAATAACAAGCAAGCAAGATAAATAGAGATTGTGATAAGTTTTATGTAGGAAATAACCAGGGTAATGAAAGAAAGATAAATTGGAGGAGGTCACTTGAGAGAGAATTCAGGGAAGGCCCTCTGAGAAGATGATATTTGAATTGAGACGTAAAGAATGAAAGTGAGCCAACTGGAGTAAAAATTATAATGGTATCATAATGGAAAGAGTAGAGAAAATCACTAAATGGAAAAGGACCGGAGTGGTTCATAGTGATGTTATATCAATACTTGAGGATGTGTTGGGCACTGCAGTGCACCCCATTCTCCTACTGATATGGGAACAATCGGTATAGGCGCATTATGTCTTAATAAAGCCATGTTACACTCATTGGATGGAAGGGACCACAGCCTGGAAGACTGAAGTCCATATTTAGCATTTGGAAGTGAGCATAGGTAGGTAAAAACTGTAGCAACTTACTGCCTCAATTGTTCTTCCTGACCTTTACAAAAGTAAGGCTTTCAGAAGAAGATAAAAACCAACAAGTAGAATAAGAGGTCAACAAATACTGTGAAAAATAAAATATGTGGTACAAATAAAGCCTTTTAAGTAAGAATCCAGGGCACCTGGATAGCTCAGTCAGTTAAGTGTCTGACTCTTGATTTTGGCTCAGGTCATGATCTCAGGGTCATGAGATTGAGCCCCATATTGGGCTCCACGCTGGTTGTGGAGCCTACTTGAGATTCTCTCTTTCCCTCTCCCTCTGCCCCTCCCCAACACTCTCTCTCTCAAAAAAAAAATAAATAAAAATAAAAAATAAAGTAAGAATCCTCCAAGTCCCCAGTAGTAAGCTCTCAAGGAATGGTGGTGGTAATGGTTTTGACATTGATGTTGGCAGCTATGATAGTGTGATAATCATGATACTGATTGATTATCAGTCTTCAATGCAGAAAAATGAAATAGTCTCAACCAGTAGGCTTCCTGCCAATTTGGAAGAGACATAATTTGAACATTATTTATAGGAGTGGCTCTTAAAACTTAAGGTATCCTATCAAAAAGAGAGGAATGGGGGAAGAAAGGATGGGTCGAGAGAAATGACACTGCTGAATGTTCTACACATCATCACTTGTTGTCACATGTTATTTTACTCATCTTTGCAATAACCATATGTGAGTGATAGTTAGTAGTTTACCTAATTTTTACACAGATGGAAACTGAATCTTGGAGAGGTTCTATAATTTGCCCAAGTTTACAGAGCTCATTCAGACCAAAATGTATCTAGCTCCATGCGAACAGAGAAAAAAATGAGTTACTAATATAAGCTGATAGGTATCTATAATTTGAAAGAAAAGAACAAATATGGGAAAAATAAATGCCAGTTTTGAGTTGAAACACTTTATTTAGAAAAGATTGGACAGGCAAGAAGACAAGAAATGCTGCACTGGGACATGAGGTCTCCTCACTCATATTGTACTGTCTTTAGCAGTGAATTCATTCCTGTGGATCATCATCTCTACTAAGATACATGGTATTGAGCTTACCGTCAGTAAGTAAACATTTGTGCAGATTTTGAAAACTTTTATGAACACAGTAGGGAAGCCAAACTGATTTAATTGTTTTACTAATTGCGAATTAGCCTCAGTATAATGGCAGGTGTTTGTGTAATTAGGAAGAGGATATCATTTGTAAGAAATCCTGCCCTAAAATTTGAGATGTGAGAACTATGTCCATTGACCAAGTTCTGTACCATAAAGCAGATGATTTTTTTTTAAGTTTTAAAATAATATTAAGATTCAATGCCTTTAGATTTCCCTACCTTCTTTGGGGGAGAGTACACTGATATATACATATATATCCTTATCTTTCTTTCTTTCTTTTTTTTTTTTTTTACATATTTTAAGAATGAGGCTGCTAATGGGCTCATGGGGATTAATTAATATGAAAGAGTACAGAACTAAAGGAAAACCCATCACTAGCAGTTGACTCTCCCCTTCCCCATTTTCCTCCTCTATTTCTGCCTTTTAATTTTCATTTATCTTTATAAATTTCAATTTTAACTTCATAAATTTAAAATTTTCTTAAATTATCTCCATTCTTTAAAGAGTTTGTTCTTTTATCTTTTAATTTTTTTGAGGATAGTTGACACACAATGTTACCTTAATTTCAGATGTACAACATGATTCAGCATCTCTATGTGTTACTCTATGCTCACCACAAGTGCAACTGCCATCTGTTACTATGCAATGCTATTACATCATTGACTATATTTCCTATACTGTTTCTATTATTCCCATAACTAATTCATTTGTAACTGGGAGTATATATCTCCCACTCCCTTTTACCCATTTTGCCCATCCTTTCACCCACTCCCTATGGCAACCATCAATTTGTTCTCTGTATTTATAGTCTGATTCTGCTTATAATTTGTTCATTTATTCATTTGTTTTGTTTTCTAGATTCCACATATGAGTGAAATTATATGGTATTTATCTTTCTCAGTCTGACTTATTTTACTTAGCATTATACGTTCTTAAGTTCATCCATGTGTTTCAAATGGCAAGATCTCATTCCTTTTCTTATGGCTGAGTAATATTCCATTGTATTAAGCCACATCTTCTTTATCCATTCATTTACAGATAGGCACTTGAGTTGCTTCCATACTTGGCTATTGTAAATAATGCTACAATAAACATAAAGGTGAATATATCTTTTCAAATTATCATTTTCATCTTCTTTGGGTAAATACCCAGTAGTGGAATTGTTGGATCATATATTTCTATTTTTACTTTTTTTAAGAACCTCAATAGAGTTTTCCACCCTGACTGTACCAATTCACATTCTCATCCACAGCACAGAAGGGCTCCTTTTTCTCCACATCCTTGCCAGAACTTGTTATTTTTTGTCTTTTTGATTCTAGCCATTCTTATAAGTATAAGATATCTCATTGTGGGGTTTTCATTTGCACTTCCCTGATGATTAGTGATGTTGAGCATCTTTTCATGTTATCTGTTGACCATCTGTTTGTTTTCTTTGGAAAGATAAATCAGAAGCATCCATATTAATAATGAAGAAGTTAAACTGTCACTATTTGCAAATGACATGATAGTGTACATAAAAAAAAAAAACCTAAAGACTCCACCAAATAACTACTAGAAATAATAAATGAATTCAGTAAAGTTATAGGATACAAAATTAATACCTAAAAATCAGTAGTGTTTCTATACACTAATAACAAAGTGACAGAGAAATTAAGAAAATAATTCCATTTACAATTGCACCAAAAAGAATAAAATACCTAGGATTAAACTTAACCAAGGAGCTAAAAGACTGTATTATGAAAACTATAAAACACTGATGTAAGAAACTAAAGACAACACCAACAAATGGAAAGATATTCCGTGCTCACGGATTGGAAGAATTAATATTGTTAAAATGTTCATACTGCCCAAAGCAATCTACAGGTTCAGTGTAATCCCTCTCAAAATACCAACAGTATTTTTCACAGAACTAGAACAAATAATACTAAAATTTGTATGGGACTACAAAAGACCCCAAATAACCAAAGCAGCCTTGAGGAAGAACAAAAAAAACTGGAGGTATCATAATTCCAGATTTCAAGATATACTACAAAGCCATAGTAATCAAAACAGTATGGTACTAACACAAAGTAGAAACATAGATCAATGGAACAGGACAGAAATCTCCCAAATAAACCCATGTTTATGTGGTCAATTAATCTATAACAAAGGAGGCAAGAATATGCAATGGTGAAAAGACATTCTCTTCAATAAATGGTGCTGGGAAAACTGGACAGCTATATGCAAAACAATGAAACTGGACCACTTGCTAACACCATACATAAAAATAAACTCAAAATGGATTAAAAACCTAAATATGATACCTGAAACCATAAAAATCCTAGAAAAAAAACACAAACACAGGCAGTGATCTCTCTGACGTTGACCACAGCAATATCTTTCTAGATAAGTCTTCTAAAGCAAGGGATGCAAAAGCAAAAATAAACTATTGGGGCTACATCAATATAAAAAGCTTTTGTACAGTGAAGGAAACCATCAACAAAACAAAAAGTCAACCTACTGAGTGGGAGAAGATATTTGCAGATGATATATCCAATAGGGGGTTAATATCCAAAATATATAAGGAACTCACACAACTCAACACCAAAAAAACCCAGAAACAAATAAAAAAGCAATCTAATTAAAAAATGAGCAGAGGATCTGAATAGCCGTTTTTCCCAAGAAATTTTGTTCTTTATATTATTTTATACACTTTTATTATACTTTTAGTTTAGTCCTAACATTAACAACTTCTTTGTGACAATAAGGATTCTCTGTATATAAACGCTGTTTGAATTTTTTTTGATGTTCTACTTGAAGGACAAAGTCCTATTATTGGCAGAACACCCCGTTGGCAAAATAGGTTAATCAAGATTTCAAGAACTTTGGAGAAATTGCCACAAACATACTACATTATATTATTTTTTATAGCTTTATTTCATTAATATGAAGAATGAAGTAATTGTGCTAATCTTTATCTGAGTCATGTGCTTCTAGGAAACAATGATTGTTAAGAAATCCTCTCGGGCGCCTGGGTGGCTCAGTTGGTTAAGCGACTGCCTTCGGCTCAGGTCATGATCCTGGAGTCCCTGGATCGAGTCCCGCATCGGGCTCCCTGCTCGGCAGGGAGCCTGCTTCTCCCTCTGACCCTCCCCCCTCTCATGTGTTCTCTCTCTCTCATTCTCTCTGTCTCAAATAAATAAATAAAATCTTAAAAAAAAAAAATGAAATCCTCTCACCATTTTTTAAAAGATTTTATTTATTTATTAGAGAAAGAGAGCACAAGCAGGGGGGATGGCAGAGGGGCAGAGGGAGAGGGAGAAGCAGGCTCCCCACTGAGCAGGGAGCCCAACAGAGAGCTCGATCCGCAGGACCCTGGGATCATGACCTGAGCCGAAGGCAGATGCTTAACTGACTGAACCACCCAGGTGCCCTCCTCTCACCATTTTGTTTTCCAAATCCCCTCACCATTTTGTTTCAAGAAATGGTTAACTTAACCACAAAAATCCTTTCCTCTTTCTCATATTCCAAAAAAAAAAAAAAAAAAAAGACTCACCTCCACTTTTACCTATTTGAAGTAATTCAGGTTAGACCCATCTCTGTCCTCCTTCATGATTCCCATAAGATTCACAGATAATTTCTTGGTTTACCTGCCTCTATAGAACTGTTCTACATTCTCACTAATGTAATAGCCTTAATAGAATTTTCCAGTACCAATTGTCTCGTACCTTTTATCTTTCACAAAATGTTGAATGACTTGGAGAGGATACTTGAATTTATACTTGACAAAGGTTTTCATCACATCTATCCTTTAGGTAGCCAGATGGCTGAAGAACATAGCACATAACAGCTAGCTGGTTCTATTCACAAACTCTTGGCACAAATATAGCCACCTAAAGCAGAGGAGACTGTGTTTCAGTTCATCACCATCAAGTGATATGAGTTGAGTATGACCTTCCACTTCAAAGTATCTTATTCCTACCTTATTGGTATACACTTACAAACCTATCCAAAAAACCCAAAAAAACAAAAACCATGCAAGTTTTAAGTTCAGTGCATGGTGCATAGTGAATGCTCTATAAATATTAGTTGTATTTACTATTATTGTTAACTAAGTGCTCGCAGTTCTTCTTTTAAGTTAAATTCTCATTTTTCTGGCTTGGAAGGTCTTCCACATCTGAGGTATTCACTAGTAAATGCAAATCCAGTTGGAATGGGTAACATCTGAATCTATTATTGGAAAAGCTCTAGATTAGAATGAATTACAACAACAGAGGAGCCAAAGCATTCTTTGTAGTAATGGGTGGGTGGCCAAGAAAGGAGAAGGCACTACAAATAATCAGTTTATAATTTGGCCTTATCCTGGTCACTCAGAATCATGGCTGCATCAGAGAGTTTGGTGTTATTTTTAACAGGATAACAAACTTATACTCTATACTCAGATGTACAACAGACAAGTTTGCTGAGGCAAGTTCGCTTCTATTCAGCCATTAAAACCATTTTGTAAGGGCCACTTGTCCTTGGTCAGAAAGTCCTCACACATGATGGCTGCTTTGTCCTGATCCCATGCCTCTGCAGACTCACCAAATTTCTCAGTTTCTCTGTGGTTCTTCAGGGCATACCAAACACCTGAATTGCTTATAGTTCATACAGGGCTTGGGAATAAGAGGCATTCCTTTTTCCAGAGCTTTACATATTTCCACATCATGATAAATGTGACTGTGTTGAGCTACACATAGAGATTTCTTTCCCAGGAATATATGCCACTGGCTAGTGCCAGCACATTCTAATTCCCCATCCATTTCAGGGTGTTTCTCCCATTTTAGTTTTCACATCCCTTATTTTCACCTTGAAAGATGGAAAGCAAGGACACATGTATCTTTCTACCCTTTCCACATGTCTGTGTGCTCTTTTTTCCCCATATACTAGTGCCATAATGGGAGAATTCTCATTTCTTTATTATGTACCATCCCATTCAAGGCAGAAACCACCCAACATCCCCCTGCATGTTTCTCTTTCTATGGGAACAATGGATCCTAAGAATTTCAAGAAACCCTGCTGGCTATGACAGATGGGCATCTCCATGATAACCAGTATGAGAGAAAACCAGAGGGATTACCCTCTAATGTACTATTTGAGACTTAATGGATTTAAACTTTGCACACTTTGCATAGGCTGTAATAGTTATTAATTCTTCTGTAGGTAATTGAACTTTTGTGATGTATTATACTCGAATATCCTTGTGTTTCCCCATCATCATATGGTATGACAAGTATATCATATTTGCAATATATATAGTTAGTAGTTGTGGCTTTTAAGAATTTGAGTATTTTAGAGATAAGACATACTCAACTCACATTAATTATTTATGCTGTGCAAAATATCTAAATCAATAAACATTTTAGAAGAAAAAAATCAATACTGCCCAAACTCCAGTGAGTAGAATACGTCCTTGTGCTTCAGGTAAGAGCTGCATATCTGTGGGGAGATCTATAATTGGATTGATTTTGTTTTTGGCCTTGTAATACATCTTAATTGACCATGCTATATTACCAGCATCACCCTTTGCAGTAAACCTTGCATTCAGGGTCAGAGCCCCATTTTCAATTGTGTATGTTTAGTGTGTAACATCTGAGGGACATCTGGGGTCATCTGCTTAGGGATGGATACAAGGAAGCTACTATAAGGACAAAAAACTGATTTTTTTTTTTTTTTTTACTAAGACCACTGCCATAGAGAAGTATAGCATTTTACCTTACCCTGGAAAAAAGAATGAATATCATAAATAATTGAGTTCTAATTCCCCAGCAACAGACCAAATGAGGGCCTTCCACTGACCTTTATTGAGTTCAATGAACTTAAAATAAATAAATGAGACATTTCCTACAAATCTAACTCAAAATGCTGATGTAAATATGTTATAATTAGATAGATAAAGGAGTACATAAATGACCCCATTAGGTGTTACTGCCAAAATCGTACTTTATCCAACACTAACATATTTTTATGTTGTCTATACTCTAAAGTCAATTATTTGTTTGAAAAGTTAGACATCCCTAACTTCCCAAGCTAGGGTTTGCTTCATGTGTTCTTTTCAGTTATAATTAGGTGCCGAGGTGCACCCAAGTGGATCAACTGGATTTCCCATGTATTCCTCCTCATCACTTGCTATGGACTTAATTGTGTCCCCTCCCTAATTCATATGATGAAGCCCTAACCCACAATGTGAATGTGTTCGGAGATAAGGCTTTTAGGAGATAATTAAGGTTAAATGAGGTCCTATGGGTGGAATTCTAATCCAATAGGATTAGTAGCCCCATAAGAAAGAGAAGAGAGAGAGAGATATCTTTCCTTCCTCATGCATCAGGGAAAAGCCATGTGAGCACATATTGAGAAGGCAGCCATCTGCAAGCTGGGAAAAGACCCCTCTCCAGATCCAACCATGCTGGCACTCTGATCTCAGACTTTGGGCCTCTAAAACTGTGAGAAACGCATTTTTGTTGTTTAAGCCTCCCAGTCTATGGTATCTCATTATGACAGCCTGAGATAAGACACCAACATTTTGTAAAAGTACCCCAGCCTCTTACCAATTGGGGTCAGTTACTTCTGGTCATGTAATGATGGCCTTTCTTGCCTGCTGGTCCTTGGTCATAAGGAATCCAAAGGGCCATGGTGGCAACTGTAGCTTATATTTCATTGTGTCCCTTGCTGTGTCCCAAGAGTGTATCCTTTTTGGAAACTGTCCTTTATCCTTACAGAAACCAGAATTTCAAGGATAGAGAACATAATTTCCTAAGTAGGTGTTTCAGAATGATGGTAAGAGGGACCATGGAAAAAAGACAGTTTCTTCAACAAATGGTGTTGAGAAAATTGGACAGCTATATGCAGAAAAATGAAACTGGACCATTTCCTTACACCACACACAAAAATAGACTCAAAATGGTTGAAAGACCTAAATGTGAGACAGGAGTCCGTCAAAATCCTAAAGAACACAGGCAGCAACCTCTTCGACCTCAGCCGCAGCAACTTCTTCCTAGAAATATCACCAAAGGCAAGGGAAACAAGGGCAAAAATGAACTATTGGGACTTCATCAAGATAAAAAGCTTTTGCACAGCAAAAGAAACAGTCAACAAAACCGAAAGACAACCGACAGAATGGGAGAAGATGTTTGCAAATGACATATCAGATAAAGGGCTAGTATCCAAAATCTATAAAGAACTTATCAAACTCAACACCCAAAGAACAAATGATCCAGTCAAGAAATGGGTAGAAGACATGAACAGACATTTTTCCAAAGAAGACATCCAAATGGCCAAAAGACACATGAAAAAGTGCTCGACATCGCTCGGCATCAGGGAAATCCAAATCAAAACCTCAATGAGATACCACCTCACACCAGTCAGAATGGCTAAAATTAACAAGTCAGGAAACAACATGTTGGCGGGGATATGGAGAAGGGGAACCCTCCTACACTGTTGGTGGGAATGCAAGCTGGTGCAGCCACTCTGAAAAACAGTATGGAGGTTCCTCAAAAAGTTGAAAATAGAGCTGTCCTATGACCCAGCAATTACACTACTGGGTATTTATCCCAAAGATACAAAGGTAGGGATCTGAAGGGGTATGTGCGCCCCGATGTTTATAGCAGCAGTGTCCACAATAGCCAAACTATGGAAAGAGCCAAGATGTCCATCAACAGATGAATGGATAAAGAAGATGTGGTGTATATATACAATGGAATATTATGCAGCCATCAAAAAAACAAATCTTGCCATTTGCAATGACGTGGATGCAACTAGAGGGTGTTATGCTAAGCGAAATAAGTCAATCAGAGAAAGACACGTATCATATGACCTCACTGATATGAGGAATTCTTAATCTCAGGAAACAAACTGAGGGTTGCTGGAGTGGTGGGGGGTGGGAGGGATGCGGTGGCTGGGTGATAGACATTGGGGAGGGTATGTGCTATGGTGAGCACTGTGAATTGTGTAAGACTGTTGAATCACAGACCTGTACCTCTGAAACAAAAAATACATTATATGTTAAAAAAAAGAAGATAGTAGGAAGGGAGAAATGAAGGGGGGAATCGGAGGTGGAGACGAACCACGAGAGACTATGGACTCTGAGAAACAAACTGAGGGTTCTCGAGGGGAGGGGGGTGAGGGGATGGGTTAGCCTGGGTATTAAAGAGGGCACGTACTGAATGGAGCACTGGGTGTTACACGCAAACAATGAATCCCGGAACAGTACATCAAAAACTAATGATGTAATGTATGGTGATTAACATAACATAACAAAATAAAATTAAAAGAAAAAAAAGAGGGATCATTCCTACTAACACCCCTCCATTCTCAGATCAGGGCATTCTTATCGGGAACACAGTATCATACATAGTTTTCTGGTTTAGTACATGTACTGAGTCCTAAATATAGTATATATATTGAGTCTTGAATGATGACACCACATTCTTACAGACTATTGCTTCCTTCCAAGCTGGCACTTTAACATTACCTTCAGAAGGTCATCCGGATATTAGAGGAGACCACCTTCTGAATGTTGCAGTATGTGGTATAATCAGTAGGTCCCATTTTTACAGGCTCACTCTTGCGTAATTCTTTGTTGTAAAATGGGTCATTTGGTTAAATGTGATATTATGTGGAATTTAATCCCTGAGATCAGGCATATACTAAACCCATGGGTAGTGTTTCTGGCTCAGGTTCTGTAGGCAGGAAAGGCAAATCCATACTGAGAGAAGTATCCCATCTCTGTAAGGATAAACCACTGGCACTTCTAGGACAGAAGGCTCATTGTTAATTTTCCATCAAGTGGCCAGTTGGTCTCCTTGAGAAATTGTGTTATATTAGTGGCTCAGTATTTATCTTTGCTGTTGACATGTTGAACATTCAGAGGCAGCAGTAGATAGGCTATTCCTGAATGTAGTAGCTATATCATAGTAATTTTTTTTAAAGCTTGTACCCATATACCATACTGACTCATTAGTAAACCAAGCTAGACCTCTTTATTACTCTTTCAGATTGCCATTTGGATACCCCTTCATAAGAACATAGGAGTGAACTGGGATGGTTGCTTGTGTACCTTGAGGGGTGATATGGGTGGCTGGGTATCTGCTCATGTAGCTTACTTGTGCTCTCTGGTCTTCTCCAAGCTCAATTCCAGATGTACCATTTCCATTCTGATGGATGCTGTTGGGCCTGTCCATCTTCATGATTTGATGGTGCTAATAGAATCCAGATACTTGGCATAGGATCAGTGGTCAAGCATTTCCTCTCTTATAGGGGCCCAATAACATTCCAAGAACTGTTTTTTGAAAAGTATATCATTATCCACTGTAGATGGCATCACCTTGTTCCAGAATCTCAGGAACCTACATTGTGAGTCTTTAACTTGGGCTTATCATAAATTCCACACTGAATTTTTTCCCATCACTAACACCTCCATCACCAGATATTGTGGCCCAAAAGTCAATCTGGACTTTCTGTGAAGCCCTTCTCTACTTTGGACCTCACTCAATGCCAGCAGCCTTCCATATCACACAGTATGTAGGTTGAAGCAGTATTCCTGGAGTTGGAATGTTTTGACTCTAGAATCTGAAGAGTTCCAGCAGATTCTATGCTTCCTTGTCTGTAATAAGGGAGACAAGTGGCAATTTGTCTTTTAATTTAGAAGGAATAACCTGGCATGCCCTTGATCATGGAGACTCTAATATTTTTAATGAAATGGAAGATCTCTGAATCTCTCAATTTTCAGTGCACGTGTTTTACCAAGTCTTCCAGGATACTAACCACTTCATGCTGAGTCTGCCTGATCACTCTGATGTTATCAACAAGATGATCAATGTCATGTTCTGTAAAACATTCAGAAAGCACAGATCTCTTTTGAGTATATTGTGAAAGAGAATGGAAGGGTTTGTATAACCTTGGGACAAAACTGTAAATGAATATTTTTTCCATTCTATGTGAATTCAAATGATTTCTGATCCTGTTTTCTAACTACAGACTTGACACTTTGAAAGGAGAGAGGGATTGGATAGGAAAAGCTTCAGACTGAAGTGCAATTAAAAATCGAGGCTAGGATCACGAGGAGTCCTCAGAAAAACTTCCCTTGGAAGAGTTCAGTGTCGGGCAGAAATGGCCTGGCTCTATCTAGTAAGCCACCACTGGCCGCCATTGCTGCAGCAGCCTGGGGGAAGCATGACCTTGGTGTGGCTGCTGTGGAGGAACAGAGGTGTTCTGGAAACTCAGGCAGCTATGCTCTCTACAGCAGATTTTTCTGAAGGGAGATCCAAACCAGGCAAATCCATGGTGGCCACCAACAGAAAAAAGATGTCTGTTACCTCTGATTTCTCCATAAAGATCATGAATTTGAAATTGGTTTCACATTCACAGCATTAAACAGTCCCTCCAGTGGAAACACACAAAGACATCACTTTTTACAGGTACTCATCCTTACCTCCTTAAGTAAGTGTTGAACAGATATATAAAGAATATCAAATTGAAAGGATCCTGAATACTCACTCTGCCCAGGCTATTTCAGTCTAAGTCCACATGTGTGGACCCTGTCACCCCCCCCAGTCTCTCCCCATCCCAGCCCTGCTTTGTGCTCCTGCATCCTGGATATTAGAGTAGATGATATTTTAGGTGACTGAGTGCAGGGATTTGATCATTTTCTTTTTTGTAATTATAAACACATCTTTCAACCATCAGGTATAAGTTATGGGATTATATCTGATTTCTAGTGGTTTAAAAAAATTTACCTTTTTAGCATTCAGGCTGACAAAATAACTACCGAACTGAAGAGGTGCCATGCTAGATAGATTTGTAGATTTGGCAGAAATACAAAGGTTTTGTACTTCAAAGCAAGAAATGTCACAAACCGGGTGTGCTTTGGGACCTTAATGTATGTTTTCCCACATTAAAAATTGTGTAAGCATATCCAATCTTATTCTTGGAAGTTCTGTGAAAAGTATTACCTAGTAAAAAAACAAGACATATTTGTTCTGTTAGTTTTTTGATGTGAATACACTATATTCTAATGGCCTATTAGATATGGAATACAGGTCCTTCTTATTTTAAATTTCTTTTTTTTTTAAGATTTTTTATTTATTTATTTGAGAGAGAGAATGAGATAGAGAGAGCATGAGAGCGGGGAGGGCCAGAGGAAGAAGCAGACTCCCCGCTGAGCAGGGAGCCCGATGCGGGACTCGATCCTGGGACTCCAGGATCATGACCTGAGCCGAAGGCAGTCGCTTAACCAACTGAGCCACCCAGGCGCCCCGCTTACTTTAAATTTCTAGTTCTGCTTTAATGAAACAGTCTGTATAGTTTTGTGTGTGTGTTTTTAATAAGGATTCTTTGCTACTCTATGTTCAAACTACCTCTCACATCTACTGCCTTTAAATTAATCTCAGCATCTGTCTACAGGGTTCTTCACTGTTTATAGTTTTCTCCATAGATTGTTTCATCCATCTGTGAAAATCTGTTTTTCTTTTGCTGGTTTTTTTTCCCCCGAGATAAATTTTCTCCTTCTTCCATTAGAGTAAAGATCATCAAAATATACACTATGTTTAAAATATATGGGTGGTAATATATATCCAGCATTCTTCATCATTATACAAGTTGAATTAGTAATACTAACATGCACATACATTTGATTTATTACTTACAAATAAATATGTACAAATATAATACACTATTTTAAATATAGCATGCTTTGAATATCTGTTTAGTAATTTAAAATCTTTTGTTTGACAGTGAAAGATAACAAAAAAAAGCACTTTGACTCCTTAAGAAATCTAGAAATACTGTTGAATTTAAACTCAAGTAACATGGCTTCAAGCTAACGACTGTATTATGTGTCGAAGGAAAGATTTTTCTTATTCAAAATTGAGAACAAATGTATCTCTTGAGAAAAGAGTTGTCTGTAAATAAAATCTCCCCCTAATCTCCCAGTTATTCTTTATCCCAATCCTTTCAGAGTTTTCCCTCTACCATTCAATTTAATTACCTTTGTCAAAGTCACAAATGTTTACCAAATCCTATGGTCATTTATCAGTTCTTATTTCACCCAATGGACATAGGTTGCCATATTTAAGCTCTTCTCCTTTGTGAATCCCTTTTTTGTCTTGGCTTTCATGATGTCATATTTGACTCTTTCATTTTTCTCCTTTCTTACCTGTCTGGACTCTATAACTTGATCTCCATTACTGACTTATAAAAACATGTTACAATATTCTATGAGCCGTAACTTGGTCTTATCTGTCTTGCTACCTGTAGTGTTCAGCTACTGCTGTATAACCAACAAGTACAAAATCTCAGTGGCATGCAATATTAAGAATTTGCTTCTTACATGTCTGTAGGATGGCCCAAGTGGCTCTCCTGATCTTGGCTGGGATTATTCATGCATCTATAAACTGGAGGTTGGATGGACTAGATAGAATCAACTGGGCAGCTTTGATTAAAATTGAAAGTCGGCCCATCAGCCATGTAGTTCTGCTTTATGTGTCTCTCATCCTTCTATAGTAGTGGGTTAGAAAGAGCATGTTCTTTTCATGGAGTTGACGGAGGTACAATGAGGTAAGCCAAAGCATATAATGTTTGTAAGGACTAGATTGAGAATTGGCACAATACCAATGTCATTCGTATTCCATTGATCAAAGAAATTCACAATTGAGTCAAGATGCATAGAGATACATTCTGCGTTTAGTGCAAGGAAATGCACTATTACATGGCAAAAGATGTAGCAATAAGGATGAAGAATTGGAGCCAATAATTCAATCTACCACACTGATACAACTTACTAATGATATTGGTTATCTTCAGTTCCACAAATAGATTACATTTTTCCCATATCAGGATCTTTACACATAATGTTCTTACTTTATGGAATATTCTTTTTTCTAATATTTACCTTACTCTCCCTTATGCAAGATTCATCTCCTTAGAATGGTCTTTTCTTACCATTAGAGTGCAATCAATAATCTTCTCTCACTTTTTCACAGTACCCTATTTTTTCCTTATAGCAACGTGTAGTATTCTATATATTATTTTGTTCTTTGCATGTTTCTCCCTCCAGAATTCAAACTTCATGAAAGTAAAGAGTATATCATGCCCACCGTTGTTGCTCAGAGCCTAATGCAAAGTTTTGCATATGATGTTTAATCAATAAATATTTGTTGAAAAAATGTAAATAAAAATAAAATAAAATATATATTTGTTGAATGAATAAAATGGAAAATGTGATTAGGGTATTTTTTTTCATTTAAAAATTATAGAATACAGGTAGAATCAGAAGCATTACATCTAGCTCTTTATGCTGTAGAAATGTCTTTGTTGTGGTTGGAAGGGGGAGGCCAAGAGAATGGTTATTAAGGATAGTGAAGTGTTGTTTTTCTTTTTTCTTTTCCTTTTCTTTCCTATTCTTGTCTTTATTTTCCTTTCCTTTAATTTTCTTTTATTTCACATTGTTTTGTTTGTTTTTTGATTCAGAAAACCTGTTACTTTTCTACATTAGAAAATGAACCTACACTGAAATAACATCACAAAAGCCAAGAGACCAGTTAGAACATCATTGCAATAGTGCAGATGAGATGATGACTTGGAGTACCTGGCAAAACACAAATAGGAGATTTGAGAGGAAGATGGTGAGTTCCATCTCAGACATACGAAGTTTAAGGGGTTTATGAGAACTGAATGGAGATATCTAGTAGGCCATTGGAGATGTAAGTTAGAGAAAAAAAATTGTTAAACGTTAATGCGTAGTATTTGTAACCATGGCAGTGGGTAATATTGTCTCCAGGGTATATGTGAAGAGCAAGAATAACAGGCATCCTAGAACTTTGTCCTAAGGAGCTCCAGCATTTAAAGTTTGTTTAGAGGAGATGAAACAGTAAATGAAGATGAGAAGGTACTGGGCACCTGGGCGGCTCAGCCGTTAAGCGTCTGCCTTCGGCTTGGGTCATGATCCCAGGGTCCTGCGATCAAGCCCCGCGTCGGGCTCCCTGCTCGGCAGGGAGTCTGCTTCTCCCTCTCACACTCTCCCTGCTTGTGTTCCCTCTCTCGCTATCTTTCTCTCTGTCAAATAAATAAATAAAAATCTTAAAAAAAAAGAAATTCTAATCTACAATTAGAAAGGTAAGAGGAACACTGTGACTTCACAACCACAATAGAAGAAACTATTTTCTGAAAAAAAAAAAAAATTGTAAACTGAGTTGATGGCTGTTGAAAGATTAAATAAGATGTAGGAAGAATAGCGCCTAGTGGCGATGGATGTGTAGAAGACCTATCTATTTTCCATAATCAAGAGGAGTTCAGCAGTGCTCTGTGGGTAGAAGCTAGAACAGAGTAGACTGCACGTTAAATAAGGGAAAAGAAATAAAGTCAGCAGGTACAGATTCCTCTTTGAGAGGTTTCTCCAAGAAGATGAGGAAGTGTGAATATGAAATTATGATTCCCACCATATAGTCCCACTCCTAGAATATCTTTTTTTTTTTTTTTTTTTTTTTTTTGCCTTTAGCACATGAAGTAGTCAAATATCTAGATGTGGAATAGTTAGTCTTGAGTTTAAATTTTAGCCCCAATTCCTAGTTATTTTATTTAAACTCTAATCCTCAACTCCTCATATGTAAAATTGGGGATGATAATACCGAATTTACTGTCCTTCATAAGCATCAATGAAGTGATTCGTGAACATACAGGACTGTTGGAGAGGAGATGATGTTTCATAAAAATTTGATTCTGGAAAGGTAAACTTTAGAAACCTAATGGCAATAAAGCACACTTTGTCAAACGGAAGGCCTTTTAAGATATTTTTTTCAATTTCTTTCCTTGTCCTTTTGTTTTGCTATTCTGTGATAGTATTGTTCTTTTCTTTTTTTGCTCTCTTTGTCACTATTCCTTATATCATGTTTGGAAACACTTTCTGCTCCTTGTTCTCCCTTTGACTTCTGTTTGCCTGAACTCCTCTCCCTGGTCCTCTGCAGCACTTGACTCTTGACATATGACATTCTTACATCATAGTTACAATTAACTCAAGGATGTGGATGACTCCCCAAAAGACACTTTTTTCCTCCTGAGACCACAAATTTCTAGGCAGATATTTGTTTCTGTCATTTGTTACTTACCTCTTGGGGACTTTTAATATTAGAAATTAAACAAATAGTTTAGTAGCTTACTCTTGTATAGTATGCATGCTGTCCTGGACACTTATTCTGTGTCAAACACTGTCACATATAACAACATTTTTTCTTATGCTAACCCTATGAGACCTGTAGTTTGTAGTATCCTCATTTTATAGATGAGGAAACTAAAGCATAGGGAGGTTGAGAAACTTGTCCAATATACACAATTACATTATGCTCCACAGTCCGTAGACTCTTGTTGCAATTCTAAGATCCATATATTTTTTAGCTCATTTTCTGGTAATAGAAACTTGACCTTAACATGATTTAATCCAGATGCTTAAGGTGGTAGATATATCAAGGGAGAACTTTTGTTTGGACAGGGATTCCCAACTATATCTGCAGGCAGAAGGGAAGATACTCATGGAAAAAAAGGAAAATAAATTATTTTGACACACATATATTTAGCTATATATTTTTTTCTGCTTCACATGATGCTAGGTTCTGAGTATACAGCAATGAACTCAACATAAGTGTCTGGCTTCATGGAGTCCATATGCTGTGGAGGAAGTATGGTTGATAGAACAAGATTTCCGAGGGGGGAGGAGGAGGTGGGATCTAAGCAGTGCAATGCCTGCATCACCTGGGAGCTTGACAGAAATGCAAATTCTCAGGCCCCCCCTAAAGCCCACTCATTCAGAATCTCTGCCAGTGAGGGCCTGGAATTTGTGTAATAACACTCTCTTAACTTGATTTCTCTGCACACTTAACTGTGAGAATCTCTGTCCAGAGCACACGCAGAGGGATCAGTCTTGTTAAAGAGGAAGGAATGAGAGGGAAAATATATTGGAGTTGTGAGGTGAAGTTCTGTGGTGAAATGAGACAAGGTAGATTCCCTCAGAAGACTTTCACTTTTTATTGACATAGGGCTAAGAGGTCACCTGCTGAGCATAGGCTGTGTGCTCTTGGTCCCTCTGCAGTTATGTCTCCCACTGTGTCCTTGTGTAACCTCCACTCTAGCCAGTGTCTCGGCTCCTAAATGCAACAGGCACCTTTCTCACCTTTCTCAGTTATCTGACATGCCTTCCTCCTCCTCTAAATTTATTAAGATCTCCCCTTCCTGCAAATCCACCTTGAACTGGTGTAGCCTTCTCATAGAAGCGCCTTTCCTGTGAATTCCGGTTGCAGTCTGTAGCAGTCGAGGTGTGCGATAACCAGACTCGGGAGCCAGGTGCCTGGGTTTACATCAGCTCTACAACGTAACGTGTGATTTTAGGGAAAGTTACTTAAGTTTTCTGAACGTTAGTTTCTTCATTGTAAATTGGAGATGATCATAGTATTTACCTCATAGGTACACTCGGCACATAGTAAGCACTCAATTCTTAGCATTTATGGTTTATGACCTACTCCACGGTTACCCCCAACATATGCCACCTGTATAGTTTTCTTCCATATAACTCTATCTACATACAAACATCTGTGTATATACCTATATATCACATACATACATGCACACATAGTTCTTGTCTCACTTGAAAGGGCTGAATCTTAAGTGCTCAACTCCATCTATCCCCAGCACCTAATGAATGTGTTGAATAAACAGTGACTTGATGGTTCTCCATTTTACGCTTTCTCTCCGCTGTCCTGAATCAGACCATCCCTCTTAATGTATCCCATACGGTATTTCAGAAACAGTGTTCCATGTTATTGCTTCGAGAAGGAAAAAACACTGATGTGGTCGGAACAGTGAGCTTTGAGTTTGAACACCTCTATTCTGAGATTGTCAAGCTCAGCACTCTTTGCATTTTGAGCTGGGTAACTATTTGCTGTGGGGGCTGTCCTGTGTATTGCAAAATGTTTAGCAGTGTCCCTGGCCTCTAGATACCAGAGGTTAGTAGTGTCCGTATCCCAGTTGGGAAAATAAAAATTGTCTCCGGACATTACCAAATGCCCCTGGAAGGCAAAATTGCCCCTAGTTAAGAACAACTGACCCACCACTGATATATTTATATTTAAACGTTGTCACTTTTTAGCTACATGCGCCTCAGTTGGGTCACTTCACTACTCCGAGCTTTTAAGCTTCATATACCTCATCTGTAAAATGTGTGTAATAATAGGTGTGACATGGGAGCGTTATGAATACTGAGAGGCTGCTTTGCAGGGCCGTGCACAGAATATATTGATCATACAATTTGCTAATCTGAATTTCAGCAGTCCTCATAGTTTATCCAGGCAGAACAAGAGAAAATGCTGAAATGCACGCAAGGGGTGGAAAAAGAGCATGCCATGTCTAACTCCCTTATTCTACTTTGGCATCATGTCCCACTCAATTTGACCCATGTTTACTGTGCAGCTAAAATTGGCATTGTTTTAAGTAAACTTCACGCACCACCTATCTCTTCTGGCAGCCCAGACTTAAAGAGAGACAAATCAGAAGCGGAAGGAGAAAAATAAAGCACAACCAAAACACCATCAGCCAGGAGTAGATGGGATTCTGTAGTTAAAAAGAGTCGATTTTTGTCTTTAGGGAATACATCTCATTCCTGGGTAACTTCCCAGGGTTCTAGCACCTAGAGCAAATTTGAGGGGTACTATTCTTGATTTTGGAAAAATAACATTCCTGAAGTGGATAAATTAATTATGATAGAAAGTAGACTATTAAATATTCTCTTTATAGCTTAGTAGATTAATGAAACAGCCATGTAGAATGAAATTATTCTTTAGAAATTATGATTCAGGAAACGAATTCTATCTTCTTATGATATTGAAACCATAAATAAAATATTACAATTACTGAAATAATTGTGAATGCCTTAGAATGTAAAACCAAATTTAAATATGTCAAAAGATACAGATGTGGGGGCCTTTCCCAAAGGATGTGGTAGCTCTTAGATGTAATGAAAAACTTGATGGACCAACAATGTTGCTTCAGAATTGAGCTAGTCTGTTTAACTTGAATGTTTTTCTTTGCATAGAGTTTTCAAAAGTTTCTAAATTGTTGTAAAAATATCTTTGTTCATTTTCCTATCTTAAGAAGCAAAACAATTTGAGACTTTCCTTGCCAAACATGTTCTTGAAATGCTTCAAGGGTTTTCATTCTCATGAAGAATGAGTAATGAAGAGGTAGAAAACTGTGTATTGAAATATGCAGAAAATTGTTTTTAACAGTAGTTTCCAGATATCCACTATTTTTCTTAAATTCATCTCTGTTTGATAGAAGCAAGTACAAAAATACCTAGATAACTTAGAGTTTATTATAGTAAGTTGATTTTGTCAGAAAATGTAATTTAAAATCACTGGGGTTCTTACTGAGGTCATCAGTCTCTGAACTGATATTAAAATATTTGTGTACTTATTTCAATTAGCTTAGAGTCCCAAGGGATTCTTGTTAAAATGTGCATTTTTCTTTTCCCTCCTTCTTTCCTTCCTTCTACCCTTCTTTCTTTTCTCCCTTCCTCCAGTCTTTTCCAGATTCAACAAATATATTTATTGGTTATGTAAACCTGTTTCCAACGGTAAATTTGATCAGTATTGAAAAACAGTGGGTTACTCACAGGCCTAACTGCCTCTAGGAAGTAATTTCTTTCACCACTGAAAAATAGTGCTTTGACAAAATGTGTCATAGAAACATTGTTATAGATACTAAATGTCTAATTTACAGTTACTAGATATCTAGCCATTTCTACCATTCACTTTAGAATTAGAACTCAATCATAAACTGCCACACGAGATAATTTGAAACTATTTTATTTCCTTTTCCCTACATCTGCCTTTTTTGACTTCAAAAGGATTAACAGAGCAAGAAAATAATCTAATTATTGCTCATAAATGACAGGTAAATCGCCACTGTCACCCTGCCTTTGCACACGCAGATAAACATAGACACACACAAGCACGCATAACCCTCCACTTCACCCATATGCCAGTTTGTTATGTAAGGATTTATAAAAATAGGTGATTGCTCAGATAGAAAACTTTAGAGAAAGTGCAGGTTTGTTTGTGACTCAAAAAATGAGTTTTCATCCTGTGGTTTAATTATTCACAGTTGATATTCTCTCTGATTCCAACTACTCATTACTTTTATTAGTAGTCAACTTATAATTGCTTCTCTGATACTGCTCTGGGAATACAATTTCTTTGACCTTTTGTATAAGAAACAAAAGATGAATTATTTTGCTTGACTTTCCTATTTTATCAGTGTTTTTCTGAAATGAATAAGAAAACTTACTCAGAGTCCATACCATAGACTTAATAAAAAAATAGGAATGACCTTGGCCTTTCCCGTGATTGTTCCATACTGAAAATATATTCAGTTTACTCTCATTTCATTGGGATTATTGTAAATATATCCAAGATCTACTTCAACTATCTCATACACACACACAAACAGACACAAAGGCATGATGAAAATTCTAACTTAAAGATTTATACTTCTATACATTCTGACTAAATGTATATTTTACATTCTGTATATATATAACTATATATTATGTATTTGCAATTACAGACTTGTAATTATATATAAACATATAATTACAAATATGTAAATAACTATATATTTGCAATTATATATATATTGGCAATTTATACTTTTTACTACATTTTATATATTTTAAAGCATTTTTTTCCCATAATTTAAATATCAAAATATTTTCTCCCTGCTTGATAAAGAAGGAAACAAACACAATTTGGTTAAAGAGCTTATTTAAGGTTACATAGGCATGTCCAATCTGAGACTAGAATCTGAGGCTTTGCTTCCTAACCTAGCAAACGTTCCCCTACATGTTTTTACTGAGTAGAGTTGTTATAACCCTCTGGAGGGAAGAACTCATGAAATTGACTTGTTTGAGCCCAAAATGTACATTGGAAATAACTGATGTAAAATGGTATAACCCTGACATGGAACACTTAGCTTAAATTTCACCTTGTGCATATCTTTCCAAGCAACGTAGACAGGTACATTCCCTCTTACTATATGAATAGTATTCTTTGGATTTTATTTATTTTTATTTATTTATTTATTTTATTTTGTTATGTTATGTTAGTCACCATACATTACATCATTAGTTTTTGATGTAGTGTTCCATGATTCATTGTTTGCATATAACACCCAGTGCTCCATTCAATACATGCCCTCTTTAATATCCATCACCAGGCTAACCCATCCCCCCACCCCCTCCCCTCTAGAACCCTCAGTTTGTTTCTCAAAGTCCATAGTCTCCCATGGTTCGTCTCCCCCACCGATTCCCCCCCCCTTCATTTCTCCCTTCCTACTATTTTCTTTTTTTTAACATATAATGTATTATTTGTTTCAGAGGTACAGGTCTGTGACTCAACAGTCTTACACAATTCACAGCGCTCACCATAGCACATACCTTCCCCAATGCTTATCACCCTCATCCCTCCCACCCCCCACCACTCCAGCAACCCTCAGTTTGTTTCCTGAGATTAAGAATTCCTCATATCACTGAGATCATATGATACATTTCTCTCTGATTGACTTATTTCTCTCAGCATAATACCCTCCAGTTCCATCCACGTCGTTGCAAATGGCAAGATTTCATTCCTTTTGATGGCTGCATAATATTCCATTGTATATATATACAACATCTTCTTTATCCATATATTTGTCGATGGACATCTTGGCTCTTTCCATAGTTTGGCTATTGCGGACACTGCTGCTATAAACATCGGGGTGCACGTACCCCTTCAGATCCCCAACTTTGTATCTTTTGGGTAAATACCCAGTAGTGCAATTGCTGGGTTATAGGACAGCTCTATTTTCAACTTTTTGAGGAACCTCCACACTGTTTTTCAGAGTGGCTGCACCAGCTTGCGTTCCCACCAACAGTGTAGGAGGGTTCCCCTTTCTCCACAACCCCCCAACATCTATCGTTTCCTGACTTGTTAATTTTAGCCATTCTGACTGGTGTGAGGTGGTATCTCATTGAGGTTTTGATTTGGGTTTCCCTGATGCCAAGTGATGTTGAGCATTTTTTCATGTGTCTGTTGGCCATTTGGATGTCTTCTTTGGAAAAATGTCTGTTCATGTCTTCTGCCCATTTCTTGACTGGATCATTTGTTCTTTGGGTGTTGAGTTTGATAAGTTCTTTATAGATTTTGGATACTAGCACTTTATCTAACACATTTTAATGCAATCCCTATCAAAATACCATCAACTTTTTTCAAAGAAATGGAACAAATAATGCTAAAATTTGTATGGAACCAGAAAAGACCCCTAATAGCCAGAGGACTGTTGAAAAAGAATGGGAGAAGATTCTTTGGATTTTAAATCTGTTTTGCCTCTCTATTTTCTTCATTCCCACCCCATGCTCACACAGCCTTCTCCCCACCATTGCTTACCTTTTATTGAGTAGTGTTCCTGGTTTAGGTGTATGCATGTGTGTAAATGTATGTGTGTGCACTCATGGCTGATTATATGTATGAATATATTCCTTTTTGTTTATTGTGATGTACTGAATCCCAGATTCTGTTTTTGCTTGAGGTGCTTTATAAACTGTTGTTAGCATTCTCATTAAGGCTTTTCACAAATAGAATGCAGTATTCAAGCATCCTACCTGACACAAAAGAGGTAGACAGGGAGGCTAATTATTCATTTTTTCATTTCTAATCTCCCTGAAGGAAAAAGAAAAGAGGTGTGAGTTTAGAAAACACAGACAAGGTGAATACAAACACTCACTATTCCGAGACAGATGCCAGTGAATTGTCTCATTCAAGAATAGCTATGAAATATTCAAAGTCTGTTGTGTTGGGACAGCAGAACTAACATGGGCATGCATAACAACTTTTACAAAGCTACTTCATATACAGAAGTGCTATTGTTCCTTTATACTAGACATAAGCTTGGGTAATTTGAAATGGGAACCAGAGAAAGCATCCAGAAAACAAACTAAGGTTAAAAAATTGTCATAACTTACTAAATAAATTCTAAACTCAATGGAAAATATCACTCACCCTCTCTAACTTGTTGTCTAACATTTGAAAACAAAGCTGGGCCATCTGTGGGAACTGAACTGCTCTTGAACTATACTGCTGGACTGTCCCCAGTTGGACTTCAGTAATATAGAGACCATGCAATGGAGTTCAGAGAGGTGTGGTTGGCATCCAAATTTCTTTGAGTTATATTATTCCAGAGAAGTATGTGTTCTTTGTGAAATTAATATGCCAGGGGTTTTAGTTTAAGTCAGCAATTATAAGTAAGATTTAGTTTTAGTAATGTGACTGATATTTTAATTCAAAAAATAATGTCCTATAAAATGTCTGGAGAACTTGCTGGCTATATGAAAATACATATATATTAAAAATTTATTTTCTTAACGTCATCAGTATGATAAATTTACACTGGTGATCTGCTAAATCTTGCCTAATCTTTCAGTAAAACACAAATATACACCCTGCAAACAATGCTATTAGATATCCCTGACTGGGACATCCCCAACCGAGAATATTCGTAGAAGTTTTCCAGAATTTTTTTTTTCTCTAATTCACTTTCTAATGGCTTGAATTCAAGGAGGAAAATGAAAAACTGGCCACCAAAGGTGTCACAACTTCCTCTCTGGAAATGAAACCAATATGTCATCTAATTTCAAGGAATATAAAGTAGTACTTCTATTTCTGAGCCTGATGAGTATGAACAAGGTAATGACCTTTTAGCTACATTTTTGAAATGGACTATGGTGAAGCAAAAGAGAAGTAAGGAAATTATACTATATTGCAATAAAGCAGCTCATTTGTTATTTTCAAGTTTCTTACTTCCTATTAGAGTAGCCAAAGCATCAAGGGTTGTTATAACCATGGGAGTCTGGCAGATTAGGCTTATCCCACAGAGATGCCTCTTGTGAATAACCTGAACTCTGATGAGTCAATTCAACAAAAATTTGGGGGGCATTTAATTTATGGCAGGCCCTCTGTGGGAGCTCATGGCCAGAACTGCCATTGGATCTATGACACTGTGAGAAGTAAAACACAAAGCACAGAAAGGAATTGCCTAGTATGTAGCAGAAAGACTTTTGAATACTGACATGGCCCTCACCCAGCCTAATGGTAAAAAAGGCACTGAACTATTAGGTCTTCTTATTTGCTAGGAACCACATTCTTCATAAATGACACTGACCACGAAAGGTGGAAGGCATCCTTGTGAGGAACTAGGGAATTCTAGATCCCATTGGGGAGCTACAGCTGCTTGCTCCTTTCATCTTTATCTCATATATCATTTGTACTAATTGTTTATAAGCTGCTAGTAAACCAAAGTGAAAGCAGTTTATACCAGATGTCAATCTTTATCTCACAGATACTCTGAATGAAATAGATCTTTGTAATTCAATTTGGCTCACATTTTGCTAGGTGCTCTTGAATATGCAAGAACAGGGATTCTGAATGTGAAAAACCTAATCTTTGACATTTGCTATTCAATTTAAATCCAAAGATTTTATTTTGGTCAATTAAATAAATGAACCAGTTAGTTGTTTTTTGTGGGGGTTTTTTAATTGATTTAATGGACTCCATTTGACCATGTGATTTTTTTTTTTAAAGATTTTATTTATTTATTTGAGAAAGTCAGAGATAGTGACAGAGAGCATGAGTGGGGAGGAGAGGGAGAAGCAGGCTCCCCGCCGAGCAGGGAGCCCGATGCGGGGCTCGATCCCAGGACCCTGGGATCACGACCTGAGCCGAAGGCAGACGCTTAACCGACTGAGCCACCCAGGTGCCCCTGACCATGTGATTAATTACATATGGATATTTAATATAGCAGTCCTGTGTATATATGGACTCCTCAGGTTTTCCTTTTAATTCTACCTTTTATTTCCTTTAATTTATTAAGGAAATATTTATTCCTTTATTTCCTTTAAATCTTCCTTTCAATTCTTCTCTAAGACCATAGGAGAATCAAGATACTATATACAATTAAACTCTTCTCTTTCATTTTTTTTTTTTGTATTTTAGATGGTATATTGTATTTAACAAATAGCTTGTAATGTGGGCCCTATTTTTTAATCTAATTGCTGCAAATTTTAATTTTATATACAAATTACTTAAAGGAAAAAAAGAGACTGGTTATACTACATGCATAGCCGTTGAATGCCCTCCACCCTCTGGAGAGAAGACTGCAGTGCTCCGTCTGTTGTTACGTAAGCTGGAAGAGAAGACTTAAATTATTTGCCCAAGATAGAAAAGAGGCCATCAACCTAGTCTAGATTATAACTGCAAATTCTCACAAAGTATTCTTCTCTATATATATACCCTGTGTTAAGTAGTAAGAATATATTCACCCCCATATTTGAAAAACTTTTGGTTATCCAAAAATTGAAAGTCAAACTTGACAAAGGCAGGGAATGCAGAACCTGAAACATAATTATGACCAAAGCTAATTGCATCTTTTCTATCAAGATAGATTATAATTTACTTAATTGATTTCTTAATTAAAATAAATATTTGTATCTCCTTACACAGCATACTTCCCATGCACTTGAAGTAGGGGAATACCAAGAATGATCAAACCTAGTCTTGGCCACTATATAGATTTATCAAGAACACTTAAAATTCTAAAAAGAAATTCAGAAATTTAGAAAGTCTAGTTATATTATTTAAATATTTACAGCAATATGTATACTTGGCTTTCTATCAAATTCTAGATGTTCTCTCTTCCAAAGTCCTGGAAACCTTTAGAACAGTTCTTCTTTGTAAGCAGATATTTTCATTGTTAAATGCCTTTATTTAATTTATTCAAGGCTACAACTAAACTATCTGGTATCTTTATGCAGATAGAAAAAGTTCTCACTCTGGGCAATTGATTACAAAAAGGCTCCCCCTTTTGGCAGATGCATCCCCATGGGCATGGTGCTCGGTGAACTGAGCACTGGCTAGATTTGAATCCCCACTCACAACCCCAGCTGGCACTTTTATGCAATATCCAATATGCATGGTAGTCCTGAGTTCACCCTCTGCTGTGTGATAAGTGATCATTGTCTACATTCTCACTTTTTAAAAATTTTTCGTCCAGTTTAATAATCTTGTCTTTTCATAAGAGGTACTTGACCAATGGATTCCTTACCCTGTAGTTTTAAATTTTTGCAGCCAAGATTCCAGCTTTAAATATCCTTGGATTTATCCAGAAAACAACAGCAACAAAAAGGTAAAGCTAAACTCCTTAAGAGAGCTTTGCAAAATGTGGAAATTTAAAGAAAATAAAAAAGCAGAAATCATCAGTGAGACCAAACAACTGAGACTTTTCAATGTTTTAGCTTAAATTCAATCGCATGAAGGCGAAATAATCCATGAAATATTTATACTTTAATGTCTCCAAGTAGTTTAATCTGCCAAGTCATGGCTACAGTGGAATACTGTGTCCCAGGGTCAGGTGATGTGCTGAACTCAGCAGAATGGGCCCAGTTTCCACAGCCAAAAATATATGTCCTGCAGGCTTCAGTGTAAACGCTGTAACTAAACATCTCCCTCAATTCTCAGCCACAGAGCTCTCTTAGAAATGCTAAAGAATTTTGTGTTTAGTCTCTGGATTTGTCATTTCTTAATTGATATTGTGGGTAGAAGAGTCAGTATGTTATAAAGTTATGAGTCAGTATGTTATAAAGTTGCTACATACACACACAAACAAGGTATTAACCAATTGTCAAAAATTTTGAAAGACTTTATAATTAAAGCTATGAGGTTGCTTCAACATTTTAAATGTTATTAATACCTAGCAATGAGAAGAGTGTTAAAATGGAGGGATGGTGGAGTAAATTAATCTTAATTGATTTATCAGTTACTCAGAATAACACCATGATAAATAATTATCACCTAAACATGACTGGTTGTACTATTTCCTTTCAAGTGATATTTATGACATATTATCAGCGTACACTGCTTAAAAGCTTACATATGTTTTTCTCATCCATGTAATCTAATCAAAGGTGCAAACCCTGGATCTATGCCAGTGCAAACCTTCCTCATTACACGGTTGCAGCCTGCTTGGTCCATCTGGAGTTGCTGGTCTGCTTGATGTCACATGACAGATCCTACCGGTGTGGAAGATGAAAGGATGTTCAGGCCACGTGTCTGGGGATGACAGTTTTCTTTGTGAGGAACCACAGAGTCACAGCTTGTTAAATAAGCCTGTGACAGTGATAAAAGACAAAGCCATCAGTTTATAGCAGAATATGGCCTATCTGCCCATGACAAACCATGCTATCTTTTCTCACACACGCTGACATCTCATAAAGCATTCCCACAAGTGGTGGCTAGAAATAGTCTCTGAAGACATCCCCTAAAGAGAGTAATAGCTTGCTGCTTATCTTTGAGCAAATGAATGGAAAAATCCTGGAGTGTACAATGTAGTTCTTTTAGCCTCACAGATAAAGGTAGCTTTCTACTTAGGACATTTTTTGTGGTGGGCCTATTTCACGTAACATTAAAATCTTGAGCAGTGACATAAAGATGACTATGAGGTCCCTGTTTCCAAAGACATGCTAATTTTGAACTCTCCTTCTGTTGTTCTATAAATCCACAGGCCCACTTTACGAAACCGTTTCTGTTTATTCAGAAACAATTCATCTATTAACCAAATAGTAATCAAAGAACAATAGTAAGAGCTATTACCTAGTTAATGCTTATAATGTGCTGGGCATAGTGCTAATCAGACAGTATACATTTCAGTGAATCCTTATAACTCATATATCACCTAAACATAACTGGATGTACCATTTCCTTTCAGGTAATAGTATCAGTATTCTCATATTGCAAACTAGAAACTGAGACAAATAGTTTGCCTAGGTCACTGAATGGATGAATCAAAGATTGGGATATGACACTCCTGATTTACCATTTCCACACTACCAGAATACTAACAAATAGAATAGGAAACGTTATAAAAACGGATGAAAAAATGTGAGGTCTATGGTCTTATATCCCTATTCTGAGGTCACATCTAAATTCATCAATAATTTAGATCAAGAGTGAGAGTTTAAATTGTTAGGTACAGGAATCTCAGGATATCAGAGGGTTATATTCTTTCAGAAGCTTTGCCAATGTGTGATTATTCACAAAAGGGAGCAGTTTTCAGTAACATTTGACCACTTCTTTCCTTTGCTTCTTTTTGTTCTTCCTCCCGTTTTCCTAGTTTCTTTCTAGCCATCTTCCCATGACCCCGTTTCTTTTTGTTTCACTCATTCATACCTGTCCATGGTGTGTTTGAATTCTGGTCCCTTCTCTGCCTTATCAGCCATTTTACACACACACACATGCACACACATTCTGCTATTATGTTCTATTTAATCATAGGATGTTTTTACGTAGTTCCAAATTGTTTTACATATATAAATTTTGGCTCTCTCCTCTTTGCAGCAAATTTCTTGAGAATGTAAATGGATCACATACTTCTCTTGTATTTATATCAGACTTTGAAGAGTCCTGGACAACTAGAGGACAATCAGTGAATGCTTATCCAGTTGAAGTGCTTTTCTCAGCTAATGGTTTCAAAGACTAAAGAGGAGACTGAGTCCTAGTGTAAAAAGAACAATAATACCTGACAAATCCAAATTCTGAATAAGTTTTTCAGTAGCAATAGAAGTTTGCTTTGAAAAAAAAAAAGTGGCTTTTTCTGGTCTACTAAAACTGAAAAATAAAAAAAAAAAAAATCCTTTCAATCCAGTGGTTCCTACTGTTCTAAGGGGACTGGCTAAGCTACATTGCTCTTTTGGTTGTGATGGCCACCTTAGCTCTAAGTGATTATGACAGGCTTTTAACAAAATTTATAAACATGATGGAAATCAGTACTGAAAAACAGTGTTTTAATTACAAAATATCAAATTAAGAATGTTTCAACCTGAAACCGAACTTTTAAGAAGAATGAACTGATCTTAACTCGTTCTCAACTCTGAGTACATATTTGAATCAACTGAATTTAATATAAATAAATACACATAAATGTATTAAATATATATAAATTATATGTATAATACATATTAAATCATTAAATGTATGTAATTTATACATTTATATTTATATATGTGAACTTATATTTATATTATATTGTGATATATATTTCTATATTTGTGTTTATATATCTATATACACATATTATTTATACATATTTAATACATATAAATATATTAAATGTGTATAATATTCTGAATGCCATTTCCACAAATGATTGATTAAAAGGTGCCAGGGCATTTAAAAAATATTTTCAGGTGATTTTGCTGTGTATTCAGAGTAAACCAGTGATTTAGTTTAACCACAGGTTGGTTCTAGAGTCTTTTCTTTTTTTTTAATTAATTAATTAATTAATTAATTTTTTAAAGATTTTATTTATTTATTTGAGAGAGAGAATGAGATAGAGAGAGCATGAGAGGGGGAGGGTCAGAGGGAGAAGCAGACTCCCCGCCGAGCAGGGAGCCCGATGCGGGACTCCAGGATCACGACCTGAGCTGAAGGCAGTCGCTTAACCAACTGAGCCACCCAGGCGCCCTCTAGAGTCTTTTCTATAAGAGCCTTCCCCAAGATCATGCAACCTATTTCTTTGACAGGGCAGTTTCAATATATATAATAACTCTTATGAACTGAAAAACTTGAGGTCACTTGGAAAATACATTATTTACAACCAGAAAGGAGCACACAAGGCTCTTAGATATCATAATTAGTGTATTTTACAAATTTACTTCAAAATTAAAAAGTACATACTAGAAATATGACTTTTAAATTCATGTCTTTCCCACTCAAGGCTTTGTCTTCTTTTTAAGAGAAGTGGGGAAATCAAGTAGAAAATGATTAAGAAAAAGCCAGTGAAAGATTCTCAAAGAGGAAGCAACAGAAAAAGGAGAAAAAGAGTTTAAGCTGAAAAAATAATCATTACCTAGTTCATTATTCTTTAAGTTTGGCCATATCCTTTGCTTAATTTTTAGCCTCTTTCTTCAAGTTGCAGAACAGCACTACAAATCATGTTTTATGTGCATGAATGTATGTGTTGGTCTATTCATTACAAGCACTGGCAAGCTTGGTAGGAGAATGTCAAAACTCACTATCAGTGAAACTAATTAATATTCATTGAACATGCATTATATGAAAGTCACTCTTAGAGTGAGGGCTTAAAGTTAGCAAGAGTAGCCAGTATTTGGAGGACCTAAAAATGTTAGTCAGGCTTGTTGAGGTGGACAAGTTAGGTTTGAAAGAGACCAGAAGTAGCCCTTAGATGGAGAGACAGAGGTAGAAAAACTGTCAGTATCTGAGGGGACATGATGAGAGCAATGAACAATGATTCTGAGTGATATATGAGCTTGGTCTCCTGTAAGAAGAAGAATAAGTTTATTAGAAAATAATTGCCCAATTAGGAAGATAACCTTCGGAATGACTTGATAATATTGAAGTAATGACTTGGACTTCTTTCTTCCCCCAGACTAAGAATCATATTATAATCCCCACACTGGAGTTTAAAAGAAGGGATGGGAAGGAAGATTTTGCAAGTGAAGGATAAATGAATTTCAGCTGAAGTTACTTGAAGTTTACAGGGACAAGGGCCAAGATTACCACAGCACTATGCTATATATAATCTAAGATATTAAGATGATTAATGTATTCTCTTCCCTCCAACAGATAAATTAGTAAGATGATATTAAACAATTAAATAACCTTTAAGTATAACAATAGAAGAGCTGTCATGAGATTAATAGAAGACTAATTGCACAATGATGAGTTATCAGAAAATAATGGCTCTAAGAGTCCCAAAGAAGTACAGATCCTTTCAATCTGTAGGGATAAGGAAATCTGAAGAAAAACCTTGTGAATATGTATAGATAGAAGGTAACATCCAGGGGAGAAGCAATCTGTCATCAGCTGCTTATAGGCAGGATCTTAAGACAGTTATATTAATTTACTTTATAGGAGTTGGGTTTGGGGCAAGGATAGCTAGGTTTAGGTACTGAACACATGTTGAATAGTTTGGGCTTTATTTTGTAATTAGTGGGGACCCTAAGGTCTTAAGGAGGGGCCTTTTTTATGATCAAAGTAGTGTTAGACAAGATTGACTTGATAGTTCATAAAGAATGGATTAGAAAGGAGAGAAATTAGAGGGATAAAGATCAGCTGGGAAATTATCACAATAGAGTAGATATAAGGCAGTAAGGCAATAAAGTCTGAATTTGGGTTGTGGCAGTGTAATAGAAAGAAAAGGTCTGATGTAGTTATTCTAAAGAGCTGAGATGTGGCAACTGTTCCTTACTAAGTTTAGTGCTTCTATCATTTAACTGTGATCAGAAGTCTCAAATGAATTGATTTGGTGAAACATTGGCTCAGTTGAAATTTGTGACAATATATCACTTAAAAGATCACACAAGTCAAACCCAGAAAGCTTTCTTATTTGGATAAAATTATTCAAACACCATTTGGAAGTAGCATTTCACTTATATGCTGCCTACCAAAATTTAGCCAGCTCCTTCAATTAAGCCTTTTCATCTGTGGAACTTATCCAAGCCAACAGCATTCCTTGGCCTCTGATGTCCCTTCCAAATCATATGTGACAGGGAGAGAATCCTCTGTCTGCACCGAAGATAGAAAATAACATTAAGTCCCAAGGCAGTATGGGTTCATTATCATTTAAAAGGATTTTGAAAACACAGAGGTTATGAATTTGACCATATAAAAGCTCCATTTAGCTCACTGGTGCTTAGGTGATGGTGTACAGAGAGGTCAGCTTTGTAGGTGACAGAACAATAGCAATGAAAACAAAACTTCAGAAGTACTTAAAACATCATAAAAATTATAAAAAATATTTAGCATTTAGATTTTTCAAGTAATTGAATATTTTCTAGGTAATTCCTGTTTATAGGCAATGGTTGAATAATTTAAACTTTATTATATAGAATACATGAACTTTGAAAGAGTCTATCCCCTAAGTACTCCTGAAGATCTACTGTTATATGATGTAGGTAGAATCTTTATTTCTGTTATTTTTCCTCTGCATTCTTTGAAAAGCCCCAGGTACACAAAGTTATACACTTAATTCTTTTATTTGCCAGTGATACACTCTGTAATTTGTTCTACATAGGACATTCTAGGATTATACAGACATTTCCAGCACATCTTGAGATGCTAATACTTCACAGAATCATGACATCCTAAATTTGGAAAAGACTTTAGAAATTATAAAGCCAACCTCCCACTCAAGACAGAAATATCTTCTCTGACAAGGATATCCCTGACAGAAATTATCACCCAGACTGTTTGAATGCTTTGCAAGTATTCCATTCTATAGCTTCTACTATTAAAAAAAATTAAGTCTTTCTTCTATATACTTATCCAAGCAGTTGTAAAATTGTTGAAAAAGCAAAGCCCTGGGATCAAGCCCCACATCGGGCTCGCTGCTCCATGGGAAACCTGCTTCTCCCTCTCCCACTCCCTCTGCTTGTGTTCCCTCTCTCATTGTGTCTCTCTCTGTCAAATAAATAAATAAAATCTTAAAAAAAAAAAAAAGCAAAGCCAGATGCTGACTCTACAGTACCAGAGACCTATTAGAAATATCACCATGGGAAAGGAAGGAAGATGGTGGTGATGTACGGTTCCTTTGTTTCATCTAGTCCCTAGAATTCAGCTGCATAGCTATCAAATTATTCTGAATACCTCTGAACTCAAACAGAGATCTAAGAAAAGAATGCTGCAATTCTACAAAGAGAAAAGTGCCCACTTTTTGCAAGTGTATATTCTTCTGGGGTCCTGGTTGCTATTTTAGTATTTCGTTCTCTCCATTCATTTATTCTTCTCTGGACAGAATGACAAAACTGAAAAACTCACCCCCCAAAAAAGAACAAGAGGCAGTAATGACTGCCAGGGACCTAATCAGTATGTATATAGGTTAGATGTTGGAACTAGAGTTCAGAGTAATGATTATAAAGATACTAGCTGGGCTTGAAGAAAGCATAGAAGACACTAGAGAATCCCTTTTTGGGGAAATAAAAGAACTAAAATCTAATCAGATCAAAATCAAAAAGACTACTAATTAGATCCAATAAAAAATGGAGGCTCTAGGGGCGCCTGGGTGGCTCAGTCATTAAGCATCTGCCTTTGGCTCAGGTCACAGTCCCAGGGTCCTGGGATCAAGCCCCACATCAGGCTCCCTGCTCGCTGGAAAACCTGCTTCGTCTTCTCCCACTCCCCCTGCTTGTGTTCCTGCTCTCGCTGTCTCTCCCTCTGTCAAATAAATGAAATCTTTAAAAAAAGAAATGGAAGCTCTAATTCCTAGGATAAATGAGGCAGAAGAAATAATCAGTGATATAGAAGACAAAATGTTGGAGAATAAAGAAACTGAGAAAAATAACTACTGGATCACAAGGGGAGAATTCGAGAAATAAGTGATATCATAAAGTGAAACAGTATTAGAATAATTGGGGTCCCAGAGGAAGAGGAAAGGGGGGCAGAAGGTATATTTGAGCAAGTTATAGCTGAGAACTTCCCTAATCTGGGGAAGGAAACAGGCATTCAAGTCCAGGAGGCACAGAGAACCCCCATCAAAATCAATAAAAATAAGTCAACAACTTGACATATAATAGTGAAGCTTGCAAACTTCAGAGATAAAGAGAAAATCCTGAAAACAGCTCAGGACAAGAGGTCCTTATCCTACAAGGGTAAATATGTAAGGCTGGCAGTAGACTTACCCACAGAGACCTGGAAGGCCAGAAAGGACTGGCATAACATTCACAGGGTGCTAAATGAGAAAAATATACAGCCAAGAATACTTTATCCAGCAAAGCTGTCATTCAGAATAGAAGGAGAGATAAAGAACTTCCAGGACAAACAGAAACTAAAATAATTTGTGATCACTAAACCAGCCCTGCAAGAAATATTAAAGGGGATCCTATAAGCAAAGAGACAGCCCAGAATATAGATGAGAAAGGAACAGAAACAATATACAGAAAGAGTGACTTTACAGTTAATACAATGGCATTAAATTCATATCTTTCAATAGTTACTCTGAATGTAAATGGGCTAAATACTCCAATCAAAAAACACAGGGTATCGGATTGGATAAAAAAGCAAGACCCATCCATATGCTGTCTACAAGAGACTCATTTTAGACCCAAAGACACCTCCAGATTGAAAGTGAGGGGGTGGAAAACCTGTTATCATGCTAATGGACATTAAAGAAAGCTGGGGTGGCAATCCTTGTATCAGACAAATTAGATTTTAAGCCAAAGACTATAATAAGAGATGAGGAAGGACACTGTATCATAATTAAAGGGTCTATCCAACAAGAAGATCTAAAAATTATAAATATTTATGCTTCTAAATTGGGAGCAGCCAATTAATAAACCAATTGATAACAAAATTAAAGAAACACATTAATAATAATACAATAATAGTAGGGGATTTTAACATCCCCCTCACTGCAATGGGCAGATCATCTAAGCAGAAGATCAACAAGGAAACAAGGATTTTGAATGACACACCGAACCAGATGGACTTCACAGATATATTCAGAGCATTCCATCCTAAAGCAAGAGAATACACATTCTTCTGGAGTGCACATGGAACATTCTCCAGAATAGATAACATCCTGGGTCACAAATCAGGTTTCAACCAGTATCAAAAGATTGGGTTCATCCCCTGTATATTTTCAGACCACAGTTCTTTGAAACAGGAACTCAATCACAAGAAGAAATTTGGAAGGAACACAAATATATGGAGGTTAAAGAGCATCCCACTAAAGAATGAATGGGTCAACCAGGAAATTAAAGAAGAATTAAAAAATTCATGGAAACAAATGAAAATGAAAACACAACTGTTTAAAACCTTTGGGATGCAGCAAAGGCAATCCTAAGAGGGAAGTGTATAGCAATACAAACTTTTCTCAAGAAACAGGAAATGTCTCAAATACACAACCTAACCTTACACCTAAAGGAGCTGGAGAAAGAACAACAAATAAAGCCTAAACCCAGCAGGAGAAGAGAATTAATAAAGATTAGAGCAGAAATCAATGAAATAGAAACCAAAAGAACAGTAGAACAGATCAACAAAACTATGAGTTGGTTCTTTGAAAGAATTAATAAGATTGATAAACCCCTAGCCAGACTTATCAAAAAGAAAAGAGAAAGGACCCAAATAAATAAAATCATGAGTGAAAGAGGAGAGATCACAACCAACACCGACAAAATACAAACAATTATAAGAACATATTATAAGAACATATTATGAGCAATATGGGCAATCTGGAAGAAATGGATGTATTCCTAGAAATGTATAAACTACCAAAACTGAAGCAGGAAGAAATAGAATACCTGAACAGACTGATAACCAGCAAGGAAATTGGAGCACTAATCAAAAATCTCCTAACAAACAAGAGTCCAGGACCGGATGGCTTCCTAGGAGAATTCTACCAAACATTTAAAGAAGAATTAATATCTATTCTTCTGAAGCTGTTTCAAAAAATAGAAATGGAAGGAAGCCTTCCAGCTTTTTCTATGAGGCCACCATTACCTGGATCCCAAAACCAGACAAAGACCCCACCAAAAGGGAGAATTACAGATGAATATCCCTGATGAATATGGATGCAAAAATTCTCACCAAGATACTAGTCAATAAGATCCAACAGTACATTAAAAGGATTATTCACCACAACCAAGTGGGATTTATTTCTGGGCTGCAAGGGTAGTTCAATACCCACAAATCAGTCAATGTGATACACTACATTAATAAGAGAAAGGACAAGAATCATATGATCTTCTCAATAGATGTAGAAAAAGCATTTGACAAAGTACAGCATTCTTTCTTGATTAAAACTCTCCACAGTGGAGGGATAGAGGGAACATACCTCAATATCATAAAAGCCAACTACAAAAAGCCCACAGAGAATACCATTCTCAATGCGGAAAAACAGAGCGTTTCCCCTAAGGTCAGGAAATGACAAGGATGTCCACTGTCATCACTGTCGTTCAACATTGTCCTAGAAGTCCTAGCCTCAGCAAACAGACAGCAAAAAGAAATAAAAGGTATTCAAGATTGGCAAAGAAGAAGTCAAACTCACTTTTTGCAGATGACATGATATTCTATGTGGAAAACCAGAAAACTCCACCCCAAAATTGCTAGGATTCATACAGGAATTCAACAAAGTGGCAAGATATAAAATCAATGCACAGAAATCATTTGCATTTCTATACATTAACAATGAGAGAAAAGAAAGAGAAATTGAGGAATCAATCCCATTTTCAATTGTACCAAAAACCATAAGATACCTAGGAATAAACCTAACCAAAGAGGCAAAAGATCTGTACTCTGGAAACTATAGAACACTCATGAAAGAAATTGAGGAAGACAAAAAAAAATGGAAAAACATTCCATGCTCATGGATTGGAAGAACAAATATTGTTAAAATTTCTATGCTCCCTAGAGCAATCTATACATTCAGCACAATCCCTGTCAAAATACCATCAACATTTTTCACAGGGTTGGAACATTTGGAATAATCCTAAAATTTGTATGGAATCAGAAAAGACCCCGAGGAGCCAACGAATTGTTGAAAAAAAAAAAAAAAAAAAAAGCTAGTTGCATCACAATTCTGGACTTCAAGCTGTTACAAAGCTGTCATCATCAAGACAGTATGGTACTGCACAAAAACAGGCACATAGATCAATGGAACAGAATAGAGAACCCAGAATTGGACCCTCAACTCTATGGTCAATTAATCTCCAACAAAGCAGGAAAGAATATCCAATGGAAAAAAAGACAGTCTCTTCAACAAATGGTGTTAGGAAAATTGGACAGCCACATGCAGAAGAATGAAACTGGGCCATTTCCTTACACCTCACACAAAAATAGACTCAAAATGGATGAAAGACCTCAATGTAAGACATGAATCCATCAAAATCCTTGAGGAGAACACAGGCAGCAACCTCTGTGACCTCGGCTGCTGCAACTTCTTGCTAGAAACATTGCCAAAGGCAGGTGAAGCAAGGGCAAAAATGAACTATTGAGACTTCATCAAGATAAAAAGCTTTTGCACAGCAAATGGAACAGTCGATAAACCAAAACACAAACTACAGAATGGGAGAAGATATTTGCAAGTCTTTTATCAGATAAAGGGCTGTATCCTAAATGTATAAAGAACTTATCAAACTCAATATCCAAAAAACAAATAATACAGTGAAGAAATGGGCAGAAAACATGAACAGATATTTCTCCAAAGAAGACTTACAAATGACAAACAGGCACATGAAAAAATGTTCAACATCACTTGGCCTCAGGGAAATACAAATCAAAACCGCAATGAGATACCACCTCACACCAGTCAGAATGGCTAAAATTAATGTCAGGAAACAACAAATGATGGCGAGGATGCAGAGAAAGGGGAACCCTCCTACACTGTTGGTGGGAATGCAAGCTGGTACAGCCACTTTGGAAAACAGTATGGAGGTTCCTCAAAAAGTTAAAAATGGAGCTATCCTAGGACCCAGCAATTGCACTACTAGATATTTACCCCAAAGATACAAATGTAGTGATCCGTAGGAACACCTACACCCCAATGTTTATAGCATCAATGTCCACAATAGCCAAACTATGGAAAGAGCCCAGATGTCCATCGACATGAATGGATAAAGAAGAAATGGTATATATACACAGTGGAATATTACTCAGCCTTCAAAAGATGAAATCTTGCTGTTTGCAATGATGTGGATGGAACCAAAGGGTATTATTATGCTAAGTGAAATAAGTCAATCAGAGAAAGACAACTATATGATTTTACTCATATGTGGAATTTAAGAAGCAATACAGAGGAGCATAGGGGAATGGGGGGGAATAAAATAAGACAAAATCAGAGAGGGAGACAGACCATAAGAGACTTTTAATCATAGGAAACAAACTGAGGGTTGCTAGAAGGAAGGGGGTGGGGGGATGAGGTAACTGGATAATGGGCATTAAGGAGGGCACACGATCTAATAAGCACTGGGTGTTATATACAACTGATGAATCACTGAACTCTACCTCTGAAACTAATAATACACTAAAAAAAAAAAAAGTATCAGCATGCCTTTTTTTTTTTTTTTTTTTTTTGTATTTGACCTCATCTCATCATCTTGCCCACAATGATATAAGAGATTCTAAGAACTGAGTTATTAGATACTTTTGAAGCAAAAGCAATTCTAACGAGAAAAGTCTAGGTACTCCATCTAGGGCATTCTCATCTGCCAGAGAAAATCCAATTAATAGGGCATGACTTGTTCTTTGTGAACCCATGATGTCTTCTAGTCATCACTACTTTATTTTTGAAGTGCTTACAAATGATCTATTTAATAATTTATTCTTGAATTCTTCCATTGCTTAATATTAAATTCACTAGAATATATATTTGTGATATAATTTATTGATTTATTCTGTTTGACAAATACTCATTAAGCATCTGCTTTATACCAAGTGCTGGTCTATGTTCTAGCAATGTGATGGTAAATAATTCTCTGCATTCCAGGAGCCTATAATCTAATAGGGAAAATAGAAAACAGACATTTTAAAACACATTGTTAAAAGGGATAGAAAAAGAGGAAGTAGAAATATTTTTGATAACATATTGGAGGGACATTTATTGAGGCTACATTAGGTTTTCCAGAGGATTTTAGATCTCAGATGAGACATAATCAGAAGTAAGAAAAAGCAAGGATAATCAATATGGAGGAATCACATGTTTGAAGGTCCCAGTGATAGACTTTCATTTCAGTGAAAAAGACCAGAGTATGTAGAAAACAGAAAAGGCAGTAGTATGACTGTAGCAAGAAGTGGGACAAGAGGACAATACCCAGAGGAGTTTTAATATCCAAGGAATATACTATACACTTTATATGTGTGTGTATATATATATATATATATATGTATATATATATATATATATATATGTAAGGCAGAAGGAAAGCCAGCAGATTCTATGGTGGGATAAGTTCCAAAGGAAGACCATTTTTTCAAGCAGGAGTCAAGTATGCCATATGTATTTTAAGAAATCAATCAAGATAAAACTGGGAAGTGCTTTTTGGATCTAGGAACAAATAGGCTTTTGGTAACTGTGTGAACAATATCAGTAGAGTTGGATATGCTAAGTCCAAATTTTTATGGATTGAGAAGTGACTGCAAGGAGAAAAAGTTAATAATATAAGTGTAAAGAACCCTATGGATAAATTAACTCTGAATAGAGGATCAAAATAACACAGTAGGTAGGCGCACCTGGGTGTCTCAGTCAGTTTGGCGTCCAACATTTGATTTTGGCTCAGGTCATGATCTCAGGGCTGTGAGACTGAGCCCCATGTTGAGCTCTGAGCTGGGTGTGGAGCCTGCTTAAGATTTTTCTCTCTCCCTCTGCCCCCCCCAACTCACACTCTCTCTCTCTCTCAAAAAAAAAAAAAAAAAGATAATGTTGTAGCTAGGAAAAAAAATCTCAAGAGAGAATTTTTTTAAGTATGGAGATGTGAGAGTTAGGAAATGTTTAAATCTAGAGTAGGTATAGGACAAGGAAAAAATAATTTATAAACCTGAAGAGTCAGGAGAGAATAAGATCAAGATCAAATGGAGAAAATCACCATAGACAGGAGAAAAGATATCATTTTCATTTTAAGAGGGAAAAAAAAGAAAAAGATGAGTGTATATGCAGGGAAGTCTGTAAGTTTGATTATGGATATAGAAAATGCTATGTCTTTATTTTCTCTATAAGACCAATAGCGTAGATGGTCTAAATCAAATGTTTAAAAGTGGAGAAGGTCTTACAATGTAGAGGGCTAGAGGTGAGAATAGCAATCTTGAAAAATATGAAAGTATTGAGAAATCATAAAAGTATCATGGTGGCTTTGAGGACCCATTTGGGGATGACAACCATAAAGTTATCATTTGTACAGTTTTTGTGAAATTTATCCATTAGCATCATCAGATAGATTGTAGATAAGGAAAAAAGGAAACACTAGATGAAAATGTCCAAGAAACATTGGCTTATATGGAGTGAAGGTATGGGTTATTATAGTTAAGACAAAAATACTCAGAGATTAGGTAACTGAGTTGTCTTTGTGGAAGGAGAGATCTCCCAGGATAATGGAATGATTAGAGTGGGAAAAAAAAATAGCCAGGCACTAAAATCTCCAGTGAATGAGGAATGTGTATACAGAAGAGTTGTGTATGACACAGTGAGGAGGACTAGAGGCTGAAATGGCTTGATACTATTCTCCCCCAAAGAGCAGTAGTTACAAGGAAATAGAGAAATCAAGGCTCTGAATCAGCACTGAAAATCCTGGCAGTAGCCAATCTTGAGATGTGTGGATGTGAGAAAAATATCAGGTTCCTCTTCAGGGGTCTGCAGAAGGGTGGGTGTGGGTGATTACACTTTACCCCATTTTAAAAATTAGAAATTGGCATTGCGATTCTAATCTATGGTACCTCTGTGATTGAGGGAAGATGAATGCTAAGTAATTAGCAAGGTGGCTAAGGTGTCCAGGACCCACATAGTTATGATTGCTGAACCATTATGAGTGATGGCTTAGCTGTCACCAGTAGGTTTTGGTCTATCACATATTAAAGAATATTTCTATTCACATATAGGACAAGTCAGACTAGAAAAGTGTGATATTGACTGATAAATGATTCTTTCCCACTCCTGGTTCCAATATAGCAGCATGCTCACTGCCCACTCACCAAGACCCTGTCAGGTATCGTCAGACCTCTTAAAGTTAATAACCACTTTTCATCATTGAATGTTTACTATGTGCAGCCACTTGACATGTTTTTTACCAACGCTGTGAAGTAAGCATTGGTCTTATTAAAATGTTATGATGAAAGCAAACTTAGAGAAAGTAGGCAAATTAGCCAGAAGTGACTGGCTCCAAACATCATGCTCTTCTGTGACCATGAACAAATTTTCATTTGTATCTGATATCCCATTTCCACTTGTTACCTGTCCTAGTAACTTTGTCCTTTGCTGGAAACTTAAGCCTCATATAATCAATGGTCCATTTTATCCATATTTGAATAATGCCCTTTGATCTTAAATTAATGCTATTTTTCCACTTTGTCTTTGTAGACTTGCTTTCCAATTCATTTGCCAGTTTGCCCATTTTTTAATTGTCCAACTGATACTTTGACTACTATATGTCTCTATACATGGCTTCTGGCTTTCTTCATTTCCTTTTGTTGCCCTAGTTGTAACATCTGTTGAGTTCTCTGACCTTGCTTTCAGCCATTATACTAAGTACAGTAATATGGAACAGAAATATAAGATAACTTCACTGCTTTCCAAGGAAATTAGAAACTTAGCAGAGGGGAAAAAAGGCTCTCTGATATGGAATCTCATAAGAAGACAATTGGCTTAAAAAAAAAAAATAGATGGAGTGGTAAAATGAGCTAATTGCCATTTAAGTATCTTTAAAGCCCTGAATGAAATTCCATGATTCTGCTATCTAAACTTAGGGCAAACACAGTCTTATTCTCCAAGATGCTCCAGACTATTGTGAACCTATTGAATTCTAATCCCTAGTATGTAACTGAGAGTTAAAGCTCTTGTGTTAATGGGGCCAGAAAACCTACAACCCTTCATTCATCTTATAAGCATTTTTAAATGATTGCTATTGCCAAGAACGTTGGGAGAATACAAAAAAGAATCTCATGAAAACACAACTATAAAGATGATTTTTTCCATGGTGAAGAATAGATAAAAATGTGAATAATTATGATTTGTGAAAAATACTGTGAAGGCCTTAGAAGTCTCAGCATAAATTCAGCTGTAATGTTTAATGTTGACATTGGGGATTATAACTACTGTTCTCAATTTTTCATATACTGATGGATACAAGAAACTTGCAGCAATTCTTCTGAGGTGATAGGCTGGTTGGAAAGAGTTAAAAGGAGAATAGAAGACTGTATACCAAAATCTCAGAGGGTGGGAGGCATGTGCAATTACTAATAACTTCCAAGGGATCAGGATATAGTACCCCTACACACACACAGAGACAAATGCACATCTTTTGAACACTTCTGGGCTAAATAAACAAAGGCTATACAGAGACATTTCTTTGTTCATGGTTTGGGGAGAGCATCTGATGGCTGAGAGATCAGTGTTGGGTTTAGTAGATTAATAAGATTAGAGTTTACTGCTTATTATTTCTTTAGTGAGTCCCCAAACTAGAAAATATATTTAACATAAAAAACTATTATTTTAATAACAAAATACTTTTTTTCCATTTTTTATTGTTGCACATATTTTTATTTTATTTATTTTATTTATTTATTTTTTTTAAAGATTTTATTTATTTATTTGAGAGAGAGAGAATGAGAGAGAGCACATGAGAGGGGGGAGGGTCAGAGGGAGAAGCAGACTCCCTGCCGAGCAGGGAACCTGATGCGGGACTCGATCCAGGGACTCCAGGTTCATGACCTGAGCCGAAGGCAATCACTTAACCAACTGAGCCACCCAGGCGCCCTGTTGCACATATTTTTAAAATACAGATTGGATTCTGGGTAGAATAGGGAAATGATTTGAATTTCAGTGTAAAAATGCACAATGTAGTTATATAAATATAAACTGAAGAAAAGGTTAAGAACAGAAAACAACCAGACCTTACTGTGTGAATATTTTGAATTTTATGAATAAAGTGCTGAAATCTTAATAGTTTCAGGATGTTGGTTGCCGTGGATTTAGTGAGAGGAAAGGTTTATCTACCACATGTAAGACAGTAGTAGAACTAGCCTTATTAGTCCACTTTAACCAAGGTGAGGAATAGGATACCTTTGAAATGTTTCACTTCAGTAAGGGGAGAGCTGTCCAATGGATACTGTTACAGCAGAAGCTGGAGGAGAGTGAAGTAAGTGGGAGATTTAGCCTTGGAGCTCCACTCATCAAGCATTAATGGAAGGGTCCTGTGTTTTGGAAGGATGTTTCTCTGTCCTTGACAGTCATATTGCAAACACAAATACATAGGGTTAAGTGGCCAGGGATTTCCATACTTGCTATGATTGTATGTAAGAGTAAAGAAAATGTCCAGGGGTTCTTGGTGTCAGTCCACCTTTAAGTGACAAGACAAAGCAAATTTATAATTTCCAATACAATTACAACTAACAAAAATGATCCTGCCTGTTTCTGAACTTTTCCATCCTCTTGTTTTCTTTCCTCCATTCTCCTTATTTTACTTTCTTTATTCCTTCATTAGTCCATTACTATCAGCCATATCTACCAGATCCACAAAGTCCGTATAGTTAGTGACAAGAGAAAAGGGCAAAAGAAAAATTGAGTCCTTAAAAATTCATACATATGTAAAACAAAATAATATGATAAAAATAAAATTCAGATGATGAATTGTAAAGTGAAAAATGTCAGTACTTAGAAAATACAATAATATATATTCCATTTACAACAGCATCAGAAATATAATTCATCTAGGAATAAATATATAAATACTACAGATTTACAGTTAAATAAAACCAGTAAGTAAAATAAAACAGATTTTACTATAGCATATAAAGTAAAGCTTTGAATATATGGAGGTTACTGAATAAATGCTATTGAATTAAAAATTTCAAAATTGTGAAAACTTTAATACCCTATACATTAATTTATAAACTGGCCAAATTATTGAATCTCCATCAAAGTGTTACTTCTGGTAATTAGTAATATCTAAAAGAACAAATTTTCCCTTTTTTTTCAAAATTTTCTTGGCTATTCTTATTGGCACATTATATAAATTATTTTTAGGATTATTTCATCAGATCACTAGGCAAATGACCAATTTACTCAGAAAATTATGCAAAGGACATAAATGTAGAATTCAAATAAAAATAAATAAAAATGGTCAATTAATATTTGTAAGATAAATACATAAGTTCTTTAATATAAAAATCAAATAAAAACATGTAACATCGTTTTCCTCTTCAAATTGAAATTTTAAAACATTACAATACTCTCTTAGTGGGTATGTGATGAAATAGGCAGTCTCCTACACTGCTGGTACAAATATAAGGTTATGAGTAACAAAATCCTTAACCTTTAATGTAACTGCCCCCCCGCCCCCGCTTCCCTGAGCACCAGCAATTCAACTTTCAGGAATTTATCTGAAGGAAATAACTGAATAAAAAACAAAATACACATTTACAGACATAATATTTGGTGTATAATACTTCACAGAGAATAGGTCACCAATCAACATTTTAATTGATTAGTGTGAGCCAGGGCAAGTTACTTAACTCCCCAACTCTCTATGTCCTCACCCTTGAAATGAGATCAAAATACCTATCGTTCAAGATTGTTGTGAGAACAACGATGACAATGCATGTAAAACATACTGCTTATTCTTCATATAGGAAGTAGGGCTTAATAATGGTAGTTATAAAAATATACATAAATGCATAATCTATTTATACATATGTAAAGATTGAACATTTCTGTGCATATGTGTCTATAAACTGTTTTAAAAGGATATAATTTTTATTTTCTATTCAAATATAGATTTTAAAATCATAAATTTTGTATTTTTTCTATATAAATAGGACTGCTGGAAAAACATCTGTTTCCTGTACATATATCTGCTGTGTAAGTAGAAGCATCATAATAAATGATAGTATGGGGAAAAGGAAAATTCTTAAATATTTAATTTTCCCTGCAGCCTGCCCAACTGCACTCCCCAACACAGACACAGACACACAGACACAGACACACACACACACACAGAGTCCTGAAGGGATACCATAATATTTAGTCTTATGTTTCACAATTTAATGCTTACTATTTCATAAAGCTCCCCCAAATCATTAGATGTATCCTCACCATTGTATTTATGCCTAGCACATTGAATACATGCATTGCTACTGCTTTGGAGCAAAAAATACAGACTATGACTCGACTGACTGCCTTAAAGACAGGTGTGCTATTGTTGGCTCCTCTGTTAAATTTCTTTGTGTTCTTGGCAGAGCTGCTTGATAGAGCAGCCACCTGAGACTGTTTGATTGTTTATACACAAACCTCATTTTAGTGCCTCATAAACTACACTGATACCAAAGTCACATACAGCAGTGACACAAGTTAATTACACCATTCTCAAGAGTAATTACACCATTCTCAAGAGCACACAGGGTAATATGGGAGTAAGGCTCCTGGAAGAAGAACTCTGTTTAAACTCCTGAAGACAGCCTAAAGTAGGTTGCATACTCCTGCTATCACTGCCCAGAGGAAGGTATCAATGTCTCTCTAAACTCCACTATTTTAAAATCTTTGAGCAGTTTGGCTTAATTTAATCTAGAAATGATTCAATCCAGGTGCGAGCACTCTACATTTGCTTCAAATACAGAATGTAGGTATAATCTTTTAAGACAAAAACAGTGAAAGAGAAAGAAAAAGTGATTTTGAGTTGACATAAAATGTTCTCAAATTTCTTACTGACCAACTTAGACAATTTCTTAACAAATTTGTTAGATTTAAAATTTCTAAAGCTGGACCATCAGGCCACCTTAACCTGGATGAATAAATCCTTCTTGATTATTCTAATCTTCTCCAGGCTAACATGTAAGCCATGTGTTGCTCTATGAGGAGGTGGCGTTCCCTTGGGTTTTGGTTCCCTGAGATAAAAGTCAGCCACAGTGGCCAGAAGTTCCTGCACTGGCTTTTCTTGCCTGGGTAACATTGAAAACCCTCTTGGCTGGGCGCCTGGGTGGCTCAGTTGGTTAAGCGACTGCCTTCGGCTCAGGTCATGATCCTGGAGTCCCTGGATCGAGTCCCACATCGGGCTCCCTGCTCGGCAGGGAGTCTGCTTCTCCCTCTGACCCTCCCCCCTCTCATGTGCTCTCTCTCATTCTCTCTCTCTCAAATAAATAAATAAAATCTTTAAAAAAAAAGAAAACCCTCTTGGCTATTAGGACTCCAGAATAAAATTAATGATCTGAGGAACTGAACAGAGTTCAAGTTGGAAAAGACAAGGAACTGGAGTATTTCCTGGAGTCTTCAGAATTAAAATCAAAACCTTGATTTTAGTTCAGTGAGACTCAAGTCAAATTTCTGACCTACAGACTTCAAGATAAAAAAATGTGTATTAAGCCATTAAATTTTTAGTAATATGTTACATCAGCAATACATAACTAATGCTATATATATATCAACCTTTTTTTTTTTAAAGATTTTATTTATTTATTTGAGACAGAGAGAATGAGAGAGACAGAGAGCACATGAGAGGGGGGAGGGTCAGAGGGAGAAGCAGGCTCCCCACCGAGCAGGGAGCCTGATGCGGGACTCGATCCCGGGACTCCAGGATCATGACGAAGGCAGTCGCTTAACCAACTGAGCCACCCAGGTGCCCTGTATATCAGCTTTTATATATACTGTGCTTATAGATGTAGTTTGTTCATTCTCATTGCTTTATAAAATTCCATTATATGAATATTCTATAATTTACTTATCCTTTCAGTTTTTTCAGTTTGAGACTATTAAAAATAGTTCTGCCTTAAGTACTCTTATACATGTCATTAAAGAATATATGTCCATATTTCTGTTACGTCTATACGTATGAATGGAATCGCTGAGTCATGGAGTGTATGTCCATTCAGTATTAGTGTATGCTATCAGTTTTTCAAGGTTTTGTATCCAGTTGCACTCTGACCAGCAATGTATGAGAAATTCCCGTGCAGAACATATTCCCCAGCACTTGGTATTTTCAGTCATTTTATTTTTAACTATCTTTATGTGTGGTGATATTACATTGTGCTTTTAATTTGTATTGTTTTCATTATTAACACTTAGTTTACTAAGTATTTTTAAAATAAGTAGATGTTAAATTTTACCAAATTACTTTTCTACTTCTATTGAGATGACCATATAATTTTTCTGCTGTGTTTATATTAATATAGTGGATTATGTTGATGGATTTCCAAAAGTAAAAAATACTCCTGATTTCTTAAAATAAACCTTGCTTAGTCATGAAGTACTCCTTTTTTAAAAATACAACTGAGTTCCATTTTCTAATAGTTTATTTAGGATATTAGAGCTAGATAGATGAGCAATATTGGCCAGTAAGTTTCCTTCCTTTTCATATCTTTATAGGGTTTGGTTTCAAGTTTATGCAGGCTCCATATGAAGAGATAAAACTGCGCCCTGTTTATCTGTTCTCTGGTAGATTTGTGTAATGTTGGTATTTGGAAGGATTCATAGTTTAATTGATTATGGACTGGAATTTTCTCTATAGGAGTATTTAAAAAATTGGATTAATGTCCTTAGGATATTTAGGACTACTCATATTTTAAATTTCTTATTAGGTCTCTTTGGTAAGTTGAGTTTTCAGAAGACTTTGCCATTTCATTCAAGTTGTCAAATTTATTGCCTGAAAATATTTCATATTTAAACAATATGGTCTTAATATTTGGATGATTTATATTGATGCCTTGTCTTATATTCCTGATAGAGGTAATTTGTATTTTTTCTTTTTGTTTTAATCAGTCTTGCTAGGGGTTTTCAATTTTATTAAAAGTTAATAAAACAACTTTTTGATAATTTTTTCTGTTGTATGCTTATTTTGTATTTCATTGATTTTTCAATCTTATCCTTATTATTTGCTACCCTCTTCTTCTTAAGGATTGATTTTTTTTTATTGTTGTTGTCTTGAAATGGATTCTTTGTTGGTTTTTTAGTATTTCTTCTTTTCTTCACTATGCACTTATTTATGTCTATTTCCTTTTAAGCACTGTATTATTAGCTCTATCCAGCAAGGTTGGATATGTCATGTCTTCATTATTATTTAGTCCATAATATTTTCTAATTTCTAATATGATTTCTGTTTTGACATACAAATTACTTGGCATTTCTAAGCATATAGAGTTATTATAGTTTCCTTTTTATTACTCGGTTTTAGCTAAATTCTACTGTGGTGAGAGAATATACTCTAAATGATTTCAGTTCTTTGATATTTTTAAAGATTTCTTTTTATGGCTTAACACATGATTAATTTGGTGAATGTTTCTGTGCAGTTTAAAAATGTAAATGATGTTATTGTTGGGTGCAGTGTTCTGTATATGTGAATTTGGTTGTTTTGTTACTTGTGTGGTTTAAATCTTCTATGCCCTTCCTGGTTTTCCTATGAGTTATAGATACAGGTCTGTTAATTCATCCCCTATAATTGTGGAATTGTCTGTTGTCCGTTTAGATCTCTGATTTTCTGCTTTATATATAGTAAAGCTATGTTGCTTATTGCATATATATTTAGAATTGTGATACTTTCTTGGGTGATTGACCTCTTCATGATTTAAAGATGTCTCTCTATTATTAGTAGTGCTTCTTGCCTTATTGCCTACAGTTTGTTAGTATAAAGATACCAGTGTTTGTTTTATTAGTGTTTTCAGGATTCATCAATTCCTATCCTTTTATTTTCACCATGTCTGTGTACTTATATTCAAATGTTTTTCTTGTGAGCAAAAGAGTTACTCTTTATTTCGATCTAACATTAAAATTAAATTAAAATATCCTATCCATTTACCTTGTAATTACTGATAGTTGGATTTAAACTACCATATTACTATTAGCTTCCTAATAATAATATAATAGTTCCAGATCTCTTTTATTCTTTTGTTTCTCCTCTTAAGTTTTCTTTTGGATTTGAACGATATTTTTATTATTCCATTTCCTTCTCTATTACCTTCTGAATTATACATTCTTTTATTATTATTTTAGTGCTTACTGATTAAAAATTTATCTTTGACTTATTACCATCTAATATAAGTTATTAATAATTTTGCTTCCCTGTAATACCAGCATCTTAGAATGTTTTACTTTCAAGAATCTATCTCCATTTTTGCACTATTGTTGTAATGCATTTTAGGCCCATGTTTATGTTATACATTTCGTAAGACCTTACAACTATTGTTTTATACAATCAATATATATCTCCCCAAATATTCACCATTTTTCATGCTGTTACTTCCTTTAAGCATGTCATTTATTTATCTGGAATTATTTCACTTCAGATTAAGAACTTTTTTTATGTATCTTCTAATGCATATTGATGATGTAATCTTTTTTTTTGTTTGCTGAGAACATCTTTATTTTGTGTTTGTTTTTTGAAGAATATTTTGATTCAGTATAGAATTCCAGAAAAATTAATTATTTTAACACTTTATTTATTTATTTTTAAAGATTTTATTTATTCATTTGACAGAGAGAGAGCACAAGCAGGGGGAAAGGCAGAGGGAGTGGGAGAAGCAGACTCCCCGCTGAGCAGGGAGCCAGACATCTGTTTCAATCCCAGGACCCTGAGATCATGACCCCAGTGTAAGGCAGATGCTGAAACATCTGAGCCACCCAGGAGCCCCTGTTTTAACACTTTAAAATATTAACCCATTACTTTCCAACTTCATTAGTCTCTGATGAGAAGTCATCTGTTAGTCTTATTTTTGTTCTTTTGAAAATAATGTCTTTTTGTTGATTGCCACTTGGGAGAATTTCTCCTTCTCTTTGGTAATCAGTAACTTGACTATAATGTTCACAGTTATATTTTTTGAAATCTTGCTTGTGACTTGTTGAGCTTTTTATATCTATGTGTTGATGGTGATTTTCTGTTTTCAAAAAACTCAACTAACATCTCTAGTATCTCTCTCCTTTCTTCCATTCACACATATCTTCGGCTTCTTGACAGAATTCCTCATTATCTATAATGCTCTTTTGTTGTTGTTTTTCTGTGTTTCAGTTTGGATATTTCCTGTTGATCTGTCTTCTGCTTTGTCTGAAGTTCTGAAAACTATCTGTAGCATTCTTGATTTCAGATGATGATTTTTCCATTTCTACAGTATTTATTTTTTCTTATTGTGTATTGAACTTCCCCATGTTATCAATTTTTCCATCATTTATCTAATTTCTTGAATATATTAGTCTAATCAGTTTTAAATCATTGACTTCTGATCCCAGTATCAGGACCACCTGAAAGTCTGATTTTATTGTCCGTTTTTCCCCTTGGTTACTAATCATGTGGTCCCATCTTTCTGTATAATTAATGATTTTTCATATAATTATGACTACATAAAAACTGTAAAGGTTCTGATAATAGATAACATTTTTTCACTACAGAGGTGTTAGGAAATGAATTTAATCCAATCAGAAATGGAACTACGTCAAAACTGCATTGGATTTTTGGTGAGATTCAATCTATCTTCACTTTATCTTTATTCTTAGGATGTGACCCTCAAGAGCTTTTAATTGAGGGCCTGGAAAAGATTTTTCCTCTAACCTCTGGAACATTGTTGGAATTTCAGCTCTGTTTTTCATAGATTTTCAGCTTACTCTTATTCTTTGCAGTTTTTAAATGGCAATAATGTTATGAAGAAATCTGGTTGTATGTTTGGCTGCCAAAACTCTTGGTTGTTTCTTAGTTTCCCAAAAACTTTCTGCCAGGGGCCAAACCTGGATTCTCTACCTCTAGCTGCACTCAGAGTAAGCACATATGCTCAGAAAGAACAGTGTCATTTCACCACTCTCTCCAGTGCCTTCAAAAATTATTTTCAATGGTCCTTTTCTCTGGCAGAGAGACCTCAGTATTCAGTAAAATTTCAGTATTTAGTAAAAAACTCAGTAGAATTTCCACCTGGTTCTTTAACCTATCACTCTGCCCATCTGTAAATTAAGTTATGCTCTTATGAGAGAAATTGGCCATGTGTTTGGGGCAGTTTAAGTCTCTAGCCCTGGATGACTGCTAAAAGCTCTGTTGGCTTATTTGGCCCTTCTCTTCAGTTTCCTCTCTGAAAGAAACCCATATCCTCAGTCTCTAGGTCACACTCCAAATGATCACATGTTCCCAGAAAAAAGAGACCTGAAAATTCTGACCTCTAAAAGTTTAGTCTCTCTAATCTTCCTTACATCCACAGCTTTCTGATGACTTTAAAATGTAATTCTTCAAATTTATTTGACTTTCCTAAATGTTCACATTGGGAATGTCAGCCTCCTGCAAATTATCTTGCTTGGAAGCGAAATTATCCATAGATAGTTCATTTTGATTTGAATACCAATAAGAAAAGCAATTATTCAGTTTCCAAAAGTTTTAGAAGTCTTGATTTTCTAAAATACATAGCCTGATACACTGTAGCATGTTTGTGACCATTATTCTGAAAGAAACTATGTGTTTTTTTTCATCTCCTCTGCTGCCCACTTCTTACCAGTTTTTTTAAAGTACAATTCAAGCCAAACTGCTCTGGGACACCTTGCCTGCTTGGCAGGAGTTGCCTACTTTTGATAAATTCCCTGGCACTACTGTTCTCTGCCATTTTACTCAATAATAAGTATATGCAAGGAGTCCCTGTGTTCCAAAATGAAAAAACATGCCTTTTGTCTGAAGTAGTTTAGATACGAGGAGAGAACCAGGAAAGAATGGATTTTGACTCTTGCCAGTTTTGTCTCACCCTTATAATTGAAAAGTTGTCTGAAGACTTCAAATACCTATTGATTGCATGGAAGAAAAACTAATTTTTGAAAGAAGCAGCTTTTAGACTACTTTGGAAAATATATTTTATAGTTCTCCTCAGTGCTTTCCTATTTCTGCAAGCTGCAGACATAATGAAAAAAAAGGGGAAAAAAAAGTGTACACAGAAGTCAGTTGCCCCGATAGCAACATCAAATTTATCCCATTGAATCTGAGTGTTAAGTTGTTCAGTTGAATATTCTGCCTCTGGTGATACTTAAAATCCCTCAAGCTTCAGAGATGAGTGAAAAAGGCCCACTATACTACTAATGAATTTTATCTTCCCAGTTTAGGTAACGGTAACACTCTGGGCACCAAAGGCAATCAGCTAGTGCCCTGATGTGCACAATTTAAATATACAGTTTCTATTGTTAATAAAATGATAGTTCTTATTTTGACAAAATAGCTTATAGCAGTATTGATAATATTCCAGCAGTGGCATTTGAAAATCTAGCCACAATACCTTGATATTAAATTCTGTGTATTCAGTAGTGTACATTTATCAATACACCACCACATGATTTATTCATACTACTCACCCTGTGTCCTCCAGCATTGATCTCAAGTCTGTTTTTTAGCTCTGTAATGAAAACTCTAGAGCTTAAAATCCTGATCAGATGTCATCACTACACCAAATCAGAAATACAGCCATGAGGGTTAAGGTAGGAGAAGCTCTTTTTAGCTTGCACCGTAAAATCCTGCCCAGGGCTAATATTAAGAAAAGAGGGGTGGGGGTGGGAGGAAGAGGGAAGACAACTCAGTGAGTCAGAAGACTTGCTGTCATCCTTCCTTCATCAGCACAGATTGGGTTTATCCTTCTGAACAGTGTGCTCCAGATATGGGGGGAAATGCCATTGATCTGATGAGTAAGAGTGGGTGTTTAACCAGGCTATGACATTTGGAAATGCATTTATGAAGGAAGAAAAAATAACTTAAAGAAAATACTGTTTAAAATGACATTAATTTAAAAATGGGAAACAACCTTGGGTCAATAGGGATGAAAACCTCACTAGACTGCTCCATTATCTATTGTTAAAAACTTAGAAAAGAGTGAGCTCTGGATTGGATAAGTAATATTACCATTTCTAACACCATAGGCTCTGTGGCATAATAGTGATATTTTCATAAACAAAAATGAAAAAAGAATTCCAAGGAGACCACTGAAGTATTTCTGGTCAAATTCTTCTTTTTTTATTTTTTTTTAAAGATTTATTTATTTATTTATTTATTTGAGAGAGAGAATGAGAGAGAGAGCAGGAGGGGGGGAGGTCAGAGGGAGAAGCAGACTCCCTGCAGAGCAGGGAGCCCGATGTGGGACTCGATCCTGGGACTCCAGGATCATGACCTGAGCCGAAGGCAGTCGCTTAACCAACTGAGCCACCCAGGTGCCCCTCTGGTCAAATTCTTCTTGAGGCCATTTTATAAACAAAAGCCAGCATTTTGTGAGGCTTTCTGGTTATATGATGGGGTTGGCAATGGTGATGAGGTGCCATTCTTTTCAAAGATAGTGAAATACCTACTTTTTGTATTTCTTTATTCGAACAAAAGTCTCGATCATATGTCTTTAAGAACTAGGGATTGCCAGGGCACCTGGGTGGCTCAGTCATTAAGCGTCTGCCTTCAGCTCAGGTCATGATCCCAGGGTCCTGGGATTGAGTCCCTCAGGTTCCCTGCTCAGCAGGAAGCCTGCTTCTCCCTCTCCCACTCCCCCTGCTTGTGTTCCCTCTCTTGCTGTGTCTTTCTCTGTCAAATAAATAAAATCTTTAAAAAAAAAAAAAAGAACTAGGGATTGCCAGTAAAGTCAATCTTCTTGTTTATATTACATGTCTATATTTATAATGAACACACTTTAATAATTATATAAACATCTGAAGTATCAAACATGAAAACAAGTAGGATTCCACAGGCTAAGAAACAAATTTATTGAGGTTGATCCAAGAAAAATCAGACTGTAGATAGAAGAAATGTTTACAAAATTGACAGGATACTTTGTAACAATGAATCATAATCTCTGAGTTTATTTAATCTGTAAAATGTAATAGTATTTTCAAGGTTAGGAAGTACCATCAAGTACTCTTGAATTATTTCATTGATTAATGTTCTGTTTAGAATTACAATCCAGGTAACTCTATAAGTCAGGATTACACCAGAGATATACAATCAGTAGGAGATATAAAGTAATTTATTACTGATTTACGCCATTTTAGGGGCAGGACATCAGGAATGGAAGGCTGGAACTCTCAGGTACAGGTTGAAGCTGTTATCTACAGAATTTCTTCTTGCCTTGGCTCTGCTTTTAACTCCTTTCAATTAATTGCATCAGGCCCATCCAGAAGATCTAAAGTAATATCCATTACTTAAAATCAACCGATGATGGATTTTAATCCCATCTACAAAAAATTTTACAGTGACACCTTAGAATAGTATTTGAAAGAATAACTGGGGACTAGCCAACTAATACATCAAAAAGACCACTACAGTAATATGTAGAAGTTGCAAATTTAAGTGTTGATTTCCCCCAAACTCAAAGAGCATTGAAGATTACTTATTTGAAATTCAAACCCTGCTCTCTTTAAAAAATAAAGCAATTATAAAATATAGTATATATTATATCTCTGGTCTTTCCTTCTTATCTGGTTTTTATGGGGATCGAATTAAGTGAAAGAAAGCTCACATCTTTCTTACTATAAATTTGTCTCAATTTTTATAAATATAATGGTGTAAAAGAGGTATTTCTGGATAAGGAGTTTCCTTAACTCAATGTCATAGAATATACCTTTCCACTTTCCCTTTTTAAAAGAAAAATAGAAAGGACAATTTTATAGATACACTAAACATACTTGTCAATGATGAATGACATTTATATGGATATACTGATACATTCATACTTTAATAGAGAATGAGAGAATTTGTTTTTATAATCCTTAATCTGTATAATAGAAATCTTGACCCATAGGAAGATAGAAAAGATTGCAATTCTAGAAGAAGATATGTTATGGGCTGTCTATAACATTGTAGAATGAGTCATACAGTTTTCATTCTTTTCTTCTGACTTTGAAATAGGTATTGTTTAAAATTATGCAATATTTGTTCTAATAGCATAACAAGAAAGGCAACTAAAAATTATAATGAAATATTTTTATTTTTGGTTTTAAATTTACTTAAGTAAAAATGACCTTATTTTCTTCTAAAATTTTATGCACTTTAACACATGTATAAATCCATGTAATCACTACTACAATCAGGATGCATAAAAAACTCTTGGATTGCACATTTGTTTTTTGTTTTTTTTTTTTAAGATTTTATTTATTTATTTGACAGAGAAACAGTGAGAGAGGGAACACAAGCAGGGGGAGTGGGAGAGGGAGAAGCAGGTTTCCCGCTGAGCAGGGAGCTGATGCGGGGCTCAATCCCAGGACCCTGGGATCATGACCTGAGCCGGAGGCAGACGCTTAACGACTGAGCCACCCAGGCGCCGCTTGGATTGCCCATTTGTAATCAGACCTCCCCCAAGACTAAGTAGGCAACTGTGGATTTGTTCCTTATCCCTATAGTTTTGCTGTTTTTTTTTTTTTTTCAGAATTTCATATTAATGAACCTTTTGAGACTGTATTCTTTCATTTGGCATAATGTTTTGACACATATCCGTGTAATTGTGTGTATCAATAGTTTCTTCCTTTTTTTATAACTAAGAGTATTATTTAATTACATGGATGTACCACAATTTTTATCCATTGACCCAAGGAAGGATATTTGGATTGCTTAAATATTTTGGCAATTATAAATAGAGATGCTATAAACATTTGTGTGCATATATTTGTGTGAAATATTTAAATTTCTATGTAATGGATATCTAGAAAAGGGATTGTTGGATCACATGTTAAAGTATGTTTAACTTCGTAAGAACCTACCAAACTATTTTCCAGAGTGACTATACCATTTTCTATTTTGATTGACAGGGCACAGGAGTTTCTGTTGCTTCACATCCTTGTCAACACTTGGCATTTTCAGGTTCTTTTGTTGTTGTTGTTGTTGTTGTTGTTTGCTTGTTTTGGCCATTCTTACAGCTTTGAAGGGAAATCCATTGTAGTTTTGATTTGCATTTCTTGAATGTCTAATGATGTTGAGAGTATTATAGGCTTATTTGTTGACTGCATATCTTTTTCTCCAAATTTATTATTTTCCCTCTAAAATGTTTTGGCTATTCTATAAACTTTGACATTTTATATAAATTTTAGGATCTGCTTATCTTTACCTATAAAAATAGTATTAGGATTTTCATAGGACTATAGATCAATTTGAGGAGAGTTAACATCTTAACTATATAGTGTGTTCCAATCTATTACATTATTTGTCTTTTTTTAATTCTTTCATTAACATTTTATAATTTTCAGAATACAGATCTTGTTTTTATTTATTTTTTTAAGATTTTATTTATTTATTTGACAGAGGGAGAGAGCACAAGCAGAGGGAGAGAGGGAAGCAAGCTCCCCACTGAGCAGGGATCCCGATGCAGGGCTTGATCCCAGGACTGTGGGATCCTGACCTGAGCCAGAGGCAGACACTTAACCAACTGAGCCACCCAGGTGCCCCTACAGTTCCTGTTTTTAAAGATACACATCTAAATACTTTTTTAGAGTCATTGTAATGGTATTTTTTTCTAAAATTTTGAATTGTTCATTGCTAGAAAATAGAAATATGATAGAGTTTTGTATGCTGACCTTGTATCCTATGACTTGTAAAGCTCATTATTAGTTCTAGGAGTGGGGTATGTGTGTGTGGTTGTGTGTGTGTGTAAAAATCCTTTTGGATATTTTACATTGATAATCACTACAAATAGAGACAATTTCATTCCTTCTTTCCAGTGAATTACTTTTGTTTACTTTTTCCTGCCTTTTTACAATGTCTTGAACATCCAGTCCAGTGTTGACTAGGGGTGGCTAGAGAATGCATCCTTGTCTTATTCCTGATCTTATGGGAAAAACATTCAGTTTTTCTCCATTAAGCCTGGTGTTACCTCTGTGTGTGTGTGTGTGTGTGTGTAGTTTATCTTTATCCATTGAAAGACATTCATTGCTATTCCAAGTTGGCTGAGAGTTTTAATAATGAGTAGGTTTGAGATTCTCAATTTTTTTGTCAGTTGATAATATCATCTGCGTTTTATTCTCTAAAATCTTTAATTAATGTTTGAACATTGAACTATCCTTACATTTCTAGGGTAACTCCACTTGATGTGGTGTATTATTCTTCCTTTCTACCATCTCACAGAGTTTTTACTTCGTGGAATCCCCACTTCCTTGCCCTCTGGCTAGAAAACCAGGGCTTTATTTTTCCTACTCTGTTGCATACTTCTGATATTTGTGACTGCCATTGAGATCAACTGAGGAGAAGATGGAGAGAGAAAAAAGAAAAAAAGCAATGCAGATTCTCTCCACAATGTTAGCACCACAGTTCCTCTGGACAGAGAGAGGGTTCGTGTATCCTAGAGTTTTTGTTGCCTGTTCAACTCTTGATTCCATTGCTGCCCCCACTACCATGGGAATGCCTGGGACTGGAACAGGCGAGAATGGATAAAATAATTAAATATAAGGGACTTTCTTCATTCTCTCTGATCCATCAGGGCTTCCTTCCCTACTAAAACCAGAAACAGAGGCTTCCCTTGACACTCTTTCTTTGTGCAAATAGTGAGCAGTTAAAGGGTTCCAGTTTCATTTGAGTTCAGCCTGGAACACCAGAAGATTTTTTTTAAGATTTTATTTATTTATTTGACAAAGAGATAGAGAGCACAAGTAGGCAGAGCAGCAGGCAGAGGGAGAGGGAGAAGCAGACTCCCCACTGAGCAGGGAGCCCCATGCCGGACTTGATCCCAGGACCCTGGGATCATGACCTGAGCCGAAGGCAGTCGCTTAACTGACTGAGCCACCCAGGCGCCCCAACACCGGAAGATTAATATAGGGGGGAAGCTCCCCTCCAGTTCAGCGGTATCTAGTTTCTTTGTCCAACCAACTGCTCCTATTATTTTTCAGAGTCCTCAGAGGGCCTCTGCATGCACTGTATTCAGAGATTTTAGTTGTATTTAGGCGGAGAGAGAGAGTGGAATTTTCTTACTCCATGTTACCCAGAACTAGAACTGACACAGGTTTTTTAGGTAAACAGTAAAGGAAATACCCTTCCTGCCCCCGGATAGAATATATTTGTTGTTAATATGTTAACTTAAAATGTGTTTTGATTTTCCAAAATTAAGATGGTCATCCTTCTGTATAGTTGAACTACACAGATTTTTAATTTGCAAACTTCAGTCCTCAGAAATTATAATGTGTAGAAAAAAAAAGCATATCATAGATTTTTAAGTAAAAACTCTAATGGAGCCATAGCTTAGACTGCATACATAACCAAAAAATCTGACTACTTTGTAGTGTAGGAGTTTGAAAATAATTGCATTTCTCTGAATTCTCATTTGTTATTGGGAACAGCTTTATGAATCTGTCATCAGATGCAGCTCATTATGTGGCCTTGCATTACTTTCATCCACTTGTGCTTAGAATAACTTATTTTTTGCAGGGCTGGAGGTTTTGCATTGTCATCATCTAAGTGCTTAATGTGGGGTGCAGGGTGATGGTGGAAAGAAGCAATATGTTTGGAGTGTGAGCAAACTCACAGACTTGAGTTTTCCCTGCAAAAGGATTGTGTCTCATCTGGCACCTTTTAGCTAAAAATATTAGATGCTTGTTTTGACTATTAACTCTGTTGCTGAACTCTGAGTAAAGAAAAAAGGAAAGTTAAGTATCTGTAAATTGGAGGATTTCTATGTTCATGGAACTACAGACTACCTGAAGAAATATACGACATGCCTCTGCCTAAGTTGTCCAAGATCTACAAAATGCCCATGAGCAGGGCTTCCTGGATTAGGCAGCACAGTGCTGGACAAAGAGAATAGGATAGAAAAGCAAGAACACCTCCATTCTAGACTTGGTTTTACCCTAAAAGAATGCCTTACCTTTCTATCATGGGTAGAATTTTCTAACACTTGGGCGCCTGAGTGGCTCAGTCGTTAAGCGTCTGCCTTCGGCTCGGGTCATGATCCCAGGGTCCTGGGATCGAGCCCCGCATCGGGCTCCCTGCTCGGCGGGAAGCCTGCTTCTTCCCCTCCCACTCCCCCTGCTTGTGTTCCTGCTCTCACTATCTCTCTCTCTCTGTCAAATAAATAAATAAAATCTTTATAAAAAAAAAAAGAATTTTCTAACACTTGAACTTTCATTGTCTCATTTCAGCTACCCACCCTTGCTGTGTACTAGGAAGAACTCATGTGATTTTCCCACTTACAGGGACGGGAAACAAAGGCTCAAAGCAGTTAAGATCTTCTACTCTTTGTCAGTTTAAGATTCTTTCCACTTGAAAGTCACTAGTCAGCTGTGTTACTACTAGGAGATTCAGTTTCTTGATCTATAAAATTAAAGATTTTTGTTGTTTTTCCCAACATCTTTTCAAGTTTGATCTAGTCACATTTGCACATTTTAGACACCTATCAACCATAATCAGGTACTTTATAAATTATTTATTAAGAAATTTTTCACACATCTAATCTCAAATAAATCTAACACAAATATAATCTCAAAAAAAAAAAGAAATTTTTCACAGTTCTTCAATCTACAAAATAGTCTCATATTCTGTCACTAAAATATCAAGCATTTCTTCTGATCACACTCCAGGGGACAAGTACTGACTGTGGATAATAGCAGCATATATTTTAGTATAGTTGAATAGCATCTGATTTCTCATTGTGTTTACAGAGTTATTTAATTTGAGAATTGTGATCTGTTTTAAAGGCTATTAAATTTTGTGGATTCCAACAACTCACCCAAATGCTCCCAATTTAATTTGTCTCATTAATACAAACACTCAATAGAAAGGCAAAGGATATAAATGGAGAGTTCATTTAAGAGGAAATATAATTAGACAAGTTAAATAGATAGATAAATACTCAGCCTCACTAGTAGGTAAGTAAATGGAAATTTAAATAATGAGACACCATTTTACACACATCAGACTGGAAAAAATTATAAAATATTAATAACATACAGTGATGATAAGGATATATGGAAATAGGAAACCTCATATACTAGATCACATCTGTTAATATTTGTTAAATACTTTATAGAGTGTCTGGCATATAGTCAGCACTTAAAATTTCTTGTTAAAAATCAATCAAGGGCCACCTGGGTGGCTCAGTCAGTTAAGAATCTGACTCTTGATTTTGGCCTGGATCATGATCTCAGAGTTGTGAGATTGAGCCCTAAATCAGGCTCCGTGCTGATTGTGGAGCCTGCTTGGGATTCTCTCTCTCCCTCTCCCTTTGCCCGTCCCCTTGCTCTTTCTCTGTCTTTCTCTCTCTCTCTTTCAAACAAAAATCAATCAATAAATTAAATAATTAAAGTGCTAGTGCAGGGGCACTTGGGTGGCTCAGTCGTTAAGTGTCTGCCTTCGGCTCAGGTCATGATCCCAGGGTCCTGGGATCAAGCCCCGCATCGGGCTCCCCACTCTGCGGGAAGCCTGCTTCTCCCTCTCCCACTCCCCCTGCTTGTGTTCCCTCTCTCGCCGCTATGTCTCTCTCTGTCAAATAAATAAATAAAATCTTTTAAACTGCTAGTGCAAGTATGAATTGATTAAAATCTTTTCGAAAGTTATCTGGAAATATTTATAAACATTAAAAATGCACTTAACGGGCGCCTGGGTGGCTCAGTCGGTTGAGTGACTGCCTTCGGCTCAGGTCATGATCCTGGAGTCCCGGGATCAAGTCCCGCATCGGGTTCCCTGCTCGGTGGGGAGTCTGCTTCTCCCTCTGCCCCTCCCCCCTCTCATGTGCTCTCTCTCTCTCATTCTCTCTCTGTCAAATAATAAATAAAATCTTTAAAAAAAAAAATGCACTTAACCTTTGAGTGAGCTCTGCTACTTTTGACAAATATATTACAGAAATAAGAGCACCAGTATTTAAGAATATATGTAGAAGGCTGCTTTCATTGTGCAAAAATACTGAAAATAAACTGAATATTCATCAGCAGAGGAACAAACTGTATAATATTATCAGAGTCCCAAGGAACTTGGTAAGTCATGATAATCTGGGAGTATTTTAAAATATGATAAGCATGTAGGGGATCGACAGCGTTAATTTAGTGACCCAATTTTAATAGGAATGGAGCTGTTACTCTCCCTGGGCCTAAGAAGAATTTGTGACCAAAGTTAAGAAGGAAAGTAGAGGAGAACTTGAGAGAAGTGGTCTTCAATTGAGAGACATAACCAGGCTGAGGTAGACTTACATGGAGGGAGCTAAGAAATAAATATGCTGTCCTAAAAAAGAAAAAAAAAAAAAAGGAAGAAGAAGAAATACATTGTTCATTGTTTTCACCCTTTTTCTTTACTCTCCTGCCAGAGCTTCCTATTTGCCATGCCAGTCAGAACCACTGGGTAAGGGAACCCCTGAGAGTCTGCCTTCCAGAGTGCAGGCTAGAGGCAGTGGAAGAGAGGATCTGGGTAGTCAAGTAGAAGTTGTCTAACACAATACTCATGTCACAAGGACACTATGGAATAATACCCTGCTATGGAAAAGGTGTATGAACTAATATGAATGGTGCATATCATGAATATAAGTATCCATGTATGATACATATTTGGGAAAAAATAGAATGTAAAGTTTTGAATATGATTCAAAGTTTCAAAACAATTGTGTGCATGTGTGCATATATAAATGTATAAACATGTATGTATATATGAAAACATGTGTGAACAGGTTAGCTTATTATTTTAGTATTTCTACAAAATCTTGGGCACCTGGGAGGTTCAGTCAATTAAGTTCTGCTTTCAGCTTAGGTCATGATCCTAGGGTCCTGGGATCGAGTCCTGCACTGGGCTCCCTGCTCAGTGGGGAGTCTGCTTTTCCCTCTGCCCCTCCCCACTGCTTGTGATCTCTCTCTCATACACTCTATTTCTCAAATAAATAAAATCTTCAAAAACTATGAAATAGGATGTTAAGATACCAGAAAGAGGGATGTCTGGGTGGCTCAGTTGGTTAAACATCTGCCTTCAGCTCAGGTCATGATCCCAGAGTCCTGGGATCGAGCCCTGCATCTGGATCCCTGCTCAGCGGGAAGTCGGCTTCTCCCTCTCCCTCTGCCTGCCACTCCCCCTGCTTGTGCTCTCTCTCTCTCTTTCTGTGTCAAATAAATAAAATCTTTTAAAAAAAGATATAAAGACTGTGATAGTGCTAATTGCACTTTGCATGTTCATGACAGGTGATTGGTAATATAGATTCACTAGCTGAGAGGGCAGAAATGTAAAGCGAGTTTGTGCATAATTTGCATAAACTAAATTTTGCTTTTTAGTATAAGTAGACAAAACGATGTACAGATACATGTACCTTTAGAAAGAGAAGACGGCAATTCTGTTTTTCTCATATCACATGGCTGGAATTTAAGTGGAGAAGAGCATACTTGCATCTGGCCTACGTTTGAGCCAGAGAAAACGAACCATTATTTATTTCTAGGTAACCCAAATGCGAGGGAATTCAATGAGGCCTTTAGGTCTGCAGCAACTTATCTCAAGGTCAAAAAGTTACCCTAAAGTCTGGAACATTTGTTCGATGATATCTGAGAACAAATCTGGTTTCTTCTGTTCCATTGGGAGTCCCTAAATATTTAGGAATTTTCTTATTTACTGAAGGATTTTCTATAAGCATCCCCTACCCCATTTTTAATAGATGCCTGTGTATACAACACATTTTTCCATTTTTAAATGTCATTGACTTTCAAATATTATCTTTTCACAAAGCGGTTTACAGACCTTGTTGTTTTTTTTTTTTAAAGATTTTATTTATTTATTTATTTGACAGAGAGAGAGACAGCGAGAGCAGGAACACAAGCAGGGGGAGTGGGAGAGGGAGAAACAGGCTTCCCGCTGAGCAGGGAGCCCCATGCGGGACTCGATCCCCGGACCCTGGGACCATGACCTGAGCCGAAGGCAGACGCTTAACGACTGAGCCACCCAGGCGCCTCAGACCTTGTTGTTTTAAAAATACCCGCCAGACTTGCACAGCTGTTTTGTCAGCCTTACCTGGGGTCATTTTCAAAATTCCAGGACAAGACAGGAGTCTCACAGCCAAATGCCTGGAACACAGCCAGTCTCACAGCACGGAGTCGATAGGACACACAAACAGTGAGTCAGAGCTGTATTTGGTTCTTGGATCTACAAGACATCAAACAAATGGTATTCTCTCTTTTCTCTCCCTTTCTCTCTGTTTCTCTGTCTCTCTCTTTCTTTTTCAATCTCTCTCAACCTTTCTCTCTCTTGGATCTGTAAAATCATATTTCTTTGAAAGAAATATGGATGCTCTGACATTATGGGCCCAGAGTCTATTGGAAAGCTCTCTGGGAAGCAACATAAGTTACACTTGGGGCTTTTTCAGGTATGGCCCTACATGTGGAGAGCATTGGCTGTCATTAATGATGCTTCAGATGTGAAAGGCAGCAATTATGTAGCTACTTTTTAAAAGAAAAAATTCTAGCGAGGCAAAGAATTTGCTAGAAAGATATTAAAATGTAACCCTTACTATTTAACCCAGAAGAGTGGTACCTTGTGTTTAGGATGCTTTGTTACTACTTAAACAATGGCCTGTGTACATTAGCCCGAGGAAAATTTGATGGGGTATAAATTCTGATCATCTAAAATACATGACCTATCAGATGGAAATTATACCCTTGACATTGTAGAATTATCACCAGAACTAAATAGCTCAATATTAGTGAAATCTGAAAATTGTTTTTAATCATAAATTACATATAGCAAGCTAGACAGCAGTAATATTGAACAAGCTAATCTAATAATTGCTTACTCTGTTTTTATTATCTATTTTTGTAATTCTGGGTGCTTGAATACCCAGAAGAGTATCTGAAAGCTTTCATGACAAAAAACAAACAGGTGATTATCACTGAAAAACTTGAATGAAACAGGTCAGAGTTTGAGAATCTCAACATTTTCCCATACCTCCAGTTGTCACTATTTAGCTTAAATGCCAGTAGGAAATGAAGCAGAAAGCAAGAGAGCAACAAAACTGAGCAATGAAAAGTCAAGTGAATATGCACGCAGTGAGGTAAATCAGTGACTACTTTGTGATGTTGGGGAAGGCAGAACAAATTGCCACCGAATGATATGATAAATTTGTGAAATATAGCTCAAAGGCAGAATTCCAGGCTGATACCATAGGTAGGACTGGCCAAGGGGTCTTTAGCTGACCAAGAATCTTTCAGCTGGTTTCTAAGTACCTCATGGATCTCAGTCCATTTTCCTCTTTATTCCTACAGTGTTACTAGTAAAGAGATTATACCAGGCAACAATTTTAACGGTGTCATGTCACAGTATGTTTGCAGATTGGAGCCTACTGAAAATGCCTTGTGAACTACTGATCGATTGTTACTGGCAGCCCATGACTTAATAATGACCCATAGATAAAAATGTCAGTTATTGTCCCTGCTGCCTCTCAGCACCACTGATTTTCTTTCCCTGTCACCTGCCTTCTCTCCACTCCCCCATGCTGTGGTAGCTCTAAAGGAAAAACTAAAAACTTGCTACCCATTAGGGGGCCTGGGGATTAAGAAACAAAGACATGAAGCAGTAAGAGAGGAACAAAAAAAGATATACTTTAGGGGAAGTAGAGTTTTATACTTCTAGACTGGGCTGATATGCCTACTCAGTGACTTAGTCCAAAACTAACTTCTGCATGAGCTAGCTGGACTTTTCACTTAGCTTCATATTGGGTCAAAGGTCAAGGGCCTCTTATTGGTTTCAAAAATTAGCAGAATATCTGTTGAGTGGCTGCTAAGTAAGAAGCATTTGATAGATATTTTATTCTCACAATCACCCTGTGAGCTATGATACTGTTAATCACATTTAAGATCTGAGCAAACAAAGACTCAGAAAAAGGTTAAGTAATTTACCAAAACCAGGGTGATGGAGCCAAAATTCAAAGACGAGTATCAAGCCCCAGAGAGTCTCTGCTGCTGCTTCTGCCATTCCACTCTGCCTTCGGCATTGTTATCAGTACTTCATATTTTAATGTGATTAACTCCATCTAGATCCATTCGTTTGTCCAGGATCTGGCAAACATTTGTTGAACACTGTGTGGGGTACTGTGCTAATTCCAGAAGCCTCACAAGATCAGGTGCACTAGGAAATCGAGTTTGATGTGGGGGTGGGTCAGGTGGCTGCGTGTGGATTACTCAGCAGAAGCACGGGTGGATACTGCCTGGGGAGGACCCCTATGGATTTTGTACAGCAAGAATTAGAAGAGAACTAGGTAACAGAAAATAAGAAAGTGCTAATGACTAATTTTACATTTTTAAAAAAATATCACTAGAATTGATAGCTTTAAATGCGTCATTGTGGCTAGATTGAACTGTATTTCCCAAAATTCCCTGTGTATTTCTGGTTAGGGTGGTAACAAAAAAATATTTTCATGAGAGATTTGGAAGGCAAGAGTGAAGCAGCAACCATTTTGTTTTTATTCTCAGGTCAAAGTGGGTGCTTCTCCAGCTCACGCATGTTGTCACTTATCCCTTGGCCCACCTTGGGATTGGGTAGTAGCCAGGCCTACAGCTGTGTCATCTTCCCCTGCCTGATCTTCCTTCAGTTTTTCCAACTCCTGGGCCAAGGGTGCGTTTAGCTCCATGACAAAGGGTACCAGCTGCTCCTGCAGGACACTTCATCAAGGTCAGAGGAAGTTCCACTCTGTCCTCCTAAAGTTGCTGTCAGCTGGTCTCATAAATGCCAGCTTATCCTTGTGCCCCCCTTCACATCCATCTTTCATTCCTGTTTGTCTGTGTCCTATGCATTTCAAGCCCCAGCATCAGAAACAAAGGAAGTAGTTTACTGAGACTGTTCAGTTAGCTTCCACATTGTGTGTGGGCAAATTCTTACATTAAAACCTCTGAAAAAAAAAAACAACCCCCCCCCCAAAAACCTCTGATTGAACTCTAATATGCTACGTAAGGAGAGGTCTAAATGTTCTCCCTCCACACTTCTAGATTATGTGACCTGTGTCTCATACTCTTTGAACTTCAAATGCTTATATGCCTCAGGGATCATGCACCTCTTTTCTTCTTGGTCTGTGCTATAGACTGAATTCTGTATGTTGAAACAAAATTAATATGTTGAAACCTAATCCCTAATGTGACAGTATTTGGAGGTGGGCCCTTTGGAAGGTGATTAGGTCATTATGTATTATGTATTATGTGTTATGGGTGTACCATTATTTATTTAAATTATACAAGTAATAGACACACATAGTCAAGAATGTGTGCAGAAAGCTATGAAATACAAAATAAAATCGGCCTTTTCCCATGACCTCATTTCCATTCTGCTATTGCAGTCACTGCTAAAAGTTCATTATATTAGTCACACTGAGTTTAATATTACAACTTCACATTCTGTGCTATCCCTCTATTTTTTGATTTGTCAACATTAAACAGTAACTATTCACTTCCTTAAATAAAGGATGAAAATTCACTGTATTTAGATCATCTTCCATTCCTCTGCCACAAAGTAGACATTTTTACTGATGTATTTTTAGTTTCATGTAGTAATTTTAACTTTAAACTCTATTTTTAAGCTTTTATTTTTTTCTATCAACTCTTAATAATATCTACTGATTCCCTTCTATGAAAGACAAGGAAATTAATTCACCTACTGACCTTTTCCTAGATCTTCTTTTTTCCCATTCCATGTCTCAATTTCTGTCAGCTATATCATGATCTTTGCATGTTCAATTCCATCTCTAGTAGTTAGGTATACACTCCTTTATTTCTAGTTTTTTTTTTTTTTCCTCAAGGCTTAAAACCAATAAATAGCATTCGTTTTACCCACACTTAAATACATCTATTTACTGTCCAACCAAATAAAATATTTGGACCATAAAAAGAGCAATAAAATCCTATGTAACTGAAACTTCCAAAAGATAAGGGATAATGGCTTTTCTTTTTTTCCTTTTCTGTGTCCTTCATTTCTGGGTCACTTTTAAATATCTTTTTCTTGTATCTTATGTAATACTTCCTTGAATCACCAGGAACACATCTGCAACTGAACAGAGTTGAGTATACTACTTCCTGTAGCAGGGGCAATACATACCAATGGAAACCATAGCATATCTCAGTAAGAGACTGTTAGAATTAACTGACTATAGTGTAGGATTTGGATTTGTGTTAGATGATTTGGGAGACAATTTAAGGAAGCAGGGTTTGCTCTAGATTGCATACTCTCAGGAAGTTAGAGTAGTTCTATGATTGGATGTTCTAGTAAAAATCTTTTCTGTAAGGAGAGAAGATTAGATGGAGGTTAAAGCCCAAATTGATAAAGAAGGAACAGTCACTCTTATGAGCCACGATATATGGTTTGTACATTGTTCATGTTTGTTTGTGTTCAGACATGACTATGTAGTGGTCTTAACTTGTCTTGTTTGATCATTGTCACAGATTTGCCATGTCTGATATTGATGTTCAAGGAGAAACCAAGGCCTAGCAATGATTGCCAGGCCAGCTCATAGCAACACCAAGACTTACCTGACAGTTCCAGGCCACCTGGATGTCAGGGGTTGCTAGCTGTCTTCCTATCTATCTATCATCTATATATTTTTTCATCCTATCCATATATTATATGTATACATATGTATATATATAGTTTGTATATATATAAAATCTTACATATACATATATATGTATATGTGGATGAATGTAAATATATAATCTTACACATATACATATACACACATATATACATATGCATGTACACACACACACACACACACAAAGATATTAATGATTCCTAACTGGGAGGTATTATGCTCCCCCACTCTCCCACTTACTAGGGATGCTGCTAAGTATTCTATAATGCACATGATAAATCTTCACAACATAGAATTATCTGGCCCAAAATGTTAATATTGCTGAGGTTGTGAGGTTGAGAAATTCTGGTATATAGATATATGTATACATATACATAAATATACATATACATAAAATAACACATATACATACATGTATTCTTACATACATACATACATGCATGTATATGAATATGCATGTGTGCAGTATAATAGATGAAAAATTTTCTGAGTTCCTATGCATCCCCCAATATTTCCACATTTATTTTCTTCTTACACTTGATTAATAATATGGCTAGGTATAGAACTGTAGGCTTAGGATTTGAAAATATTACTCCACTATGTTCTATTATTCAATATTGCTGATGAAAAGTCTGAAGTAAATGTGGTTTTTAATTTTTGATATATTTTTTTACTCTTTTTCTTGAATTTTTTAAGATTTATTTATCTAGGTGTGGGTTCTTTTTAATTTTTACATTAATTCTGTGAGTCTTTTTAACATAAATATTTATACTATTCTTCATTTTAGAAGGTTTTTTTTTAGTTCTTAAATGTTTTCTCTCCTCCATTAACCATGTTTTCTCTACTTTGTTTTTCTATACTTTTTGAGTCTATCCTCCATATATTGTCTCTATCTTTTTATTCGTATAGGCTCGAAAACATCTTTAATTTGGACCACTTCTTTGGTCTTCAACCATGTTTATTTTATTAATCAGAAAATTTATTGGTTTTGGTTTCAAAAATCGTAGTATAATCTTCAAAATTTTTAATTTTTAGAAATGTTCTTTTCTGTATCATGTCATCCTGGTTTTATTTTTAAAATACAGTACCACTTGCAAATCTCTGAAGTTATTAATTATATATTTTAATTAATTTTTTTCTCTAATGACTTGTTCCTAGGCAGTTTTATTTTTATTGTCACCCATAGTGTTGATTGTCCTCAACTTTCTGCTCCATCTTGATTGCCCGTTTATAATTAATTGAATGACTAGGTTAATTAACATAAACAAGGAGCCTGGAAACCCACACAGTTGCCAGGAGGATGACTTGACTCTGGAGATGGAGCAGGATAAGTTATTTCCCTCAAGGGCATGTTGGATTTTCTGGTTTTCACCACTTTATCCACTATGGCAGCCAGGGCTTGTGCAAAGCTCCAGTGTGTCTCTCTCATAGAGCCTTAAACCCTCCTCAGACAGATTACCGACTTTCTTTAATTTATGTCAGGGTTTTACCATGAAGGCGAAATCCCTTTATGTCAGTCACTCTGTTTTCCTGTGTTTAAGAAAGGAAGGCGTTACTCTCTCAGCTCTTTTGTGATCAATTATTTAAGGAATTTTTCTGATGGCTCCAAGGCCCACTTTTGGGGAAAACTACTGATGGGTATCTTGGGCTTCTGTCTCCAGGGCCCTTCTGGATGTTGGTGCAGGATGAACACTGCACGAGTCTATGTGAATGGAGACCCCTGGAGTTGTGCAGTACAGACCTGGAGAACTACAGCTCTGCTATTTCATCGTTCTGATTTTTCTGCCACTCTCAATCTAGCTTGTGAAATATCTCTAAACTCTTAACTTCATGGATTCCCAGTGATCTCATTTTTTTCTCTTACAAATATTATTTTAAGTATTTAATATGACTTTGGAAGGAAGGAAAAAACAAGCATTTTTAGCCCAATGACTTGAATCAGACACTGTGCATTATATTTAGTTATATTATTTTCCCTGGATATTATCTCCAATTAGATTAATCCCCTAATATTATCACTCCAAAACTCATAGAAGAGGAGATATAAGCAAGTTTCTCATAATATTTATATATAAAATTTTCAATTTTATTTATGAAAAACTATTACTTCTTCGGAATAACACAGAAGTCATTGAGAAACTCCTTGGGAACTGTCTTTATTAATCTCAGATACTTGAAACACATTAAATAAAGGTATACGTATATAAATGAGAAATAGAGTCATGAGGATGGAAATTACTTTTTTTGAAATTACTTTTTAAAATAATGATAATATTTATGTCTAGAAGTTCCTCTACTGAAAACTTCAGGTAAGATATAAGTAAATTCTATTTAAGGGGGAAAGCATTAGATAGTCTTAAAACTTCTAGTTCAGGAAGGAAGAGAATTGAAATAAAAGGAAAGGAATAAAAGACTGATTCTGGACTATCTCTTTCTTTCCTATTCTAACCAATGGAAAAACAATCGGTTTTGTCCTTTGGCTTAATATTTGTCAACCAAAAGGGACAGGTTGGTTTCTGTGAGAAGCAAACTCTAAGATGAAGATCTGCATGCAGGATATTTATTAGGGAGTGCTCTTAGAATCAACACCTGGTAGGGAGGGAAAAGAAGCAGGAGAACATAGTTGGACCAGGATGTAGCCCAACCAAGACCTCAGCCCATCCCCCAGGGAGCTCTGGAACTCATCTGGTGTTTCAGAGATGTCTCTAATTAGGATAAAATTGCTGAGCCTTGATATACACAGATGGATCAGCCATTGGATATAGGCACATCTGTAGAGGTGTGACTTGGCTAAGGGAGCTTTCTTTTACTGAAGATAGCCCTCAAAAAGGCTAATAGTTGATGGCCATCTTCTGATATCACACCCAATAGCCAGGGAAATAATAATTCCTTTATCCCTGAAAGGCAATCCAGGCAGTACATCATGCATCAACCAAAATGCACCCTTTCTACCACTTGGATTCACTCCTTCTTACACTGGCATCTTCCTTCTCTTTGTGAAAGGGGAGCTTAAAAGAGGAAGGTTAGTGGGACAAACTAGCCCCAGCTGCTAGCCCAGGTTCCAACAGCACGACAGGAGATGTTTCTCAAAAGTCATAAATGTTGACTACAGTTGCAATGGCCTTGCTCCAGAATCCTAGAGGTCTGCATAGTATTCTCCGACTAGGGTGTGTCATACAATCCATATGGTATCATTTCCACCACTAATATTTCTAGTACCGCAGTGTCTTCTGAGCCATATGACCACAACTCAGAGTTGCCTGCACTGCAGCCAGGAATTACTACAGAGCCCTTTCCTGCTCTGAGGCCCACTCATAGCCACCAATCTTTCAGGCAATAGCTATATCTCCAGGTGTGAAATATGCTGCCTCCAGGCCTACCAGCCCTATGTTTCGTTTATCATTGGTGGAGGCACAAAATGCAATAGTATGTCCTTTGCTTTGGAGAGAATGTCCTAGCATGCTGCAACCTTAAAATTTTTATTAACCTTGTAGGCCCCTGAACCTATTTCATAGGATTTATTTCACACTCTTAAGACTTTCATCATACTAGCCACTTCTTGCTCATCGTGTCCAATTAGAATAATGTCATTTATATAATAGTAGAAGAGTATGATGTTCTGTGAAATTGTCAGACAGCCTGGATTTCTTGAAACTATGTTATGTCAAGAAGACAGAATAGCTACCATATCCTAGAGCAAAACTGTAAATATATTCTGTTGTCTGTTCTTTTCTACAAAAGAAAACATTCACCAGATCAAATCTATGGCCACTTAACAAGTTCCTGAGGTCATGCTAATCTGTTCTAGCAAATATACCACATCTGGCACAACAGCAATAACTGGTGCTATTGTTTTCTTGAGTTTTCAATAATCTACTTTATCCTCCAGTATTTGTTGTCTTTTGTTTTTGCATTTTAGTTATTTTTTTTTTGCAAGGATAAGACGTATATTAAACAAAGCTATGATGATGACTATCTCTCCTGTGTCTTTTAGGTATTTAGGGGTGATGTTAATTTCTGCCATTCCCCTGCAATGGGCTATTGTTGTTTATTTATGCTAGCAAGGAGTTTAGGTGGAGTTTTAGAGATTTCTACTTGGTCTTAATAGCTCTTGCAGCACAGGCCAAAAACCTAATGTATGGGATGGCACCAAGTAGAAAATATAATCATTATATACTCGGGGACTCAAATGATCATTGGTGAGGCTGCAATCCAGTGGACCCACTGTGAACTATGCCCAGGCCAGAAGTCCATTTATTATCTATCCTTATATGACCTCACTCTAACAAGAGGTCATGACATACTTCAGGTCTCACGGTATCATCTCATCTCAGACCTGTGTCCAACAGTTCTTAAAATGTTTAGATATTTCTCTTTGTTCAGTGTACAATTACCTTAGTAAATACCTGAAGGTCACTTTTGGACAGGACTTGGAAATTATAGCCATGTAGAATTGCTGTGGCTTTTCAGGACTATTTCTTCTGGTGACTTAGTCTATTTTTCAAAAGTCAATGCATTTGAGGTCCAAAACCTGGCTCTGAGATGGAAGCTGGATAAGACATTGTGAATATTTACCCTTACCCACAACTTCCCTATTTTTTATCACTGATTTTATAGATTGAGAAATATACTTTTGGCTACTTATCTGTTATTCCTCTTGGGATCCTATATTCTATTAGCCATCTCCATAACTCTCTGCAAGTTGTGTACTTTATCTCCCTGACTTGACTCCAGCCTTAATGTTCATTAGATGGCAAATTCATCTATGCCCATGCTTCTAGTTAAGTGTTGCCGCCTTGTTTCTATTGTGTTGGGTCCTACCTTCACCATTGCTATTGGTGATCTCAGGTCTGAAATGGTATTTTCCACTCACCTGACTTAGAGAGGAGAGCAATAGATGAACTTCTTGGTGATGCTGTGACCAGTCTCACCAGCATATTCATTATTGTTTTGGCAAATGGTATATCCCATTGACCATCCCATGGAACAGAATAGTCCAAAGGGATTTCTGACCTTATATAATACATCCCCTCTAACATATCCATAGCTCTGAGACTTTCATCTCTTATTCTAGCATCTGCCATGGCAATTCTAACATTGCCACTTCACTTAGAATGGGCCATCTAAGGGGTGCTGCTAGTAAATGACACCCTAGCTATATGGTCACATCATTTCCCAGGGTGATACATTCACCTGTATATTTGAAGAGCACTGCCCAAATTAATTTTCTATCCTCATCCTTGGTTTAGCACCCTCAGAATCCAGCCCCAAGCATAAACTTCCTCCTCATGCTGGTACATGTTGGTCAGGTTCTAGTGTTTTTTTGAGGTTTAGTTCCTTTTTATCCCTTAGTAGGCCTACTAGCCAACTAGCCTGGGTTATTATAAAATTTTTCCTGAAGACATGTTGTCTTTTAGATTAGAGGCCTCTGCGTTTTGTTTAGACAAAGAGGAATTGCTAATTCTAATAAGGTTAAGTTACTTGGGTCATTTCTGCAAGTTAAAAGGGTTCAGGGGAATCTGCATTTTCAAGATTTTTAGATGCATCACCCACATACACCCTTACGGGTATCAGAGCTTCATTCTTTCATAGTAAAGACCCTGACCTGGGCATGGCACCTCTGCCTTGGCTGGGAATTGAATCTTATTTTGGAGCTTGGTATTCTTACAGTTCAGTTCTGGGCTTGGCCCTTGCCTGTTTCTGCCTTCCTGGGTTAGGAGACTAAGGCCTTTTGACACCAAAGACGCTATTTGGCTTTCACACTTAGATTTTAGTTGTGTATTAATCACTTTTAGCTTTAAAAAAAACAAAAAAACACAGTTTTAGCTTGTTTTTTTGTTTTGTTTTTTTGTTTTGCTTTTCCCCAGAAGGTTGATAGAGCTTAGCAAGAGCAACCCAATTCCAATGTTCTTGGGGTTACGGTTTCCTCCATAATGCTCACCTGTTTCCTTTATAATTCTCTAATGTACAATACAAGCTAATGAAGTCTCTTCCACAGTATGACATTACAGTTTGCCACCAATGGACTTATTAATAATTCCATTGGCACCTTATACATAGGAGCTATCTATGTTCACCTACTACCAATGATGGGTTCCTTATTTCCATCACCAGTCAGGGACAGATGATCCAGTTTCAAAATCCCAGCCAGTATCTGGTTTCTCTGACTACTGATGATATAGAAGATTGGTTTCCATAGGAAGCTGACTCTGAGATCAAGATGAATGCACAGGAGCAGTTTTATTAAAGAGTGCACTTGAGATCAACATTTGTAGAGGGAAGAACAGGAAAGAAAGCATGACTTGGCAGCAGTAGAACTGGGGTCAAATCCCAACAAAGCTGTAAGCTAGCACCGTGGGAAGTTCTGCACATGTAATGGTCCCTCAGAGGTGTATCAGCTCAGGATAAAAGGGTCTTTTTACCCCCTTGTTGATAAATGTTGGTATGCATGCTTCTCCTCAAAGGAAACGTGAAGTTTTCTTCAGTCAAGGTAATTCTAACAGGGGACTGACATATCAAGGCAGCTTCCAGCCGCAAGGGAAAATATCCTTCATTTAAAAGGGTGATCTGGATGACATAGCATCCATTACATGATATAATCCATTATAGCTGAAGGGACATCTTACAAACTGAGAATAGAAATAAAAAATTTGTGGCAAAATAATGTAAATAGTTTCTATTCTTGCCATTTTCAAAATGTTACTAGAAGAAAATAATTTAAACAAGAAAGACTCATCTGTTATTCACCCATTTCTTTAAAAATGTCACTTATTGAGAAAAAACTTAGGCACTTGTTGAGTTTCAGATGTGAATAAGATAAAGTCCTGCTTTCATGAAGATTACTTTTTTTTTTAAAGATTTTATTTATTTATTTGACAGCGAGAGAGGGAACACAAGCAGGGGGAGTGGGAGAGGGAGAAGCAGGCTCCCCGCAGAGCAGGGAGCCCGATGCGGGACTCGATCCCAGGACCCCGGGATCATGACCTGAGCCGAAGGCAGTCGCTTAACCAACTGAGCCACCCAGGCGCCCATGAAGATTACTTTTATAGGAAGGGACAGATACTAAGTCCATAAGCAACAAATATACAAGATAATTTCGGATAATTTAGTAATGAGCATATGTTCTATGGATAATTTGGTATACTTTATTGGACACCAGCTCTATTCATATGCTAAGTACCATATCCTCTTTTTAATTAAACAGGGAGGCTATTACACTGATGTGACTCTAATGCCATAGCAAACTGAATTCTAAGCCCTGACATGCCTCAAAGTTACTAAATCAAAATGCTAGGGACAACCAATCATAAACAACCAGCTCGGTTTTAAGTTATAGCCAGTCAAATAATTTCCTTTCTTTGCTTCTACACTTTCTCTCTATAGACATTCTCTGACTTTTGATGATTTATCTTACTTTTTTTTTTTTTTTTTTACTTTATGATGCTGTGAAATTGATACACATTCGGTAGAAACCATACTTTGAATTTTGAATTTTGATATTTTCCCAGGCTAACGATATGGGATGCAATCTTCTTGCTGCAGTTCCCAGTCAGCCACACCATCATGAGGGTGAACAACTGATATAGTCACAACCGTTTTGTACCCATTCGACTATTCTGTGTTTCACTTTCAGTACAGTATTCAATTCAATATCACCTGAGATATTCAACACTTTATTATAAAATAGGTTTTGTCTTATTTTGCCCAACTGCAGGCTAATGTATGTGTTGTGAGCACATTTATAGTGGCCTGGGCTAAGGTTTGATGTTCAGTAGGTTAAGTGTATCAAATGCATTTTTGACTTATAATATTTTCAACTTACTATGGTTTTATCAGGATGTAACCCCGTCATAAGTTGAGAAGATCTGTGTAAGTCTTTGACCTGGCTCTTGTCCACAAAGTATTCCTAACTATTTCTGGATCGATGTTGCCCAATTTGAATAGATTTTTGCTCAAATCAACTCTCACCATTTTTAATGTGCCTCAATTTATCTCTTAACTCCTCAGTGAATTTACAGTCTTACTGGGGCAATCAAAGAGGCAAATGGAAAAAACTATAAATGAGTGTGATTAAGATTGAAATAAATCAGGGCGCCTGGGTGGCTCAGTTGGTTAAGCGACTGCCTTCGGCTCAGGTCATGATCCTGGAGTCCCGGGATCGAGTCCCGCATCGGGCTCCCTGCTCAGCAGGGAGTCTGCTTCTCCCTCTGACCCTCCCGACCCTCCCCCACTCTCATGCTCTCTCTCTGTCTCTCTCTCTCAAATAAATAAATAAAATCTTAAAAAAAAAGATTGAAATAAATCAACCAGATAACTGTTATGTGGTATTTCTGAATGTGTAGTCACAGGTCCACCAGAGTCTGAATCAACTGCAGTTTGGGTTAAAAATGAAGATTCTAGGAACCTACCTTGGATTTATAGAATCAGAATTGCTAGGTTGGAACCTGGGATGTGCATTTTAGAAGCACTGAAAGCAATACTGATGTACTGTTATGTCTGAGAGGAACTTGTGAAAATGGCACCTGAGAAAGGGTTACAATAATTGCATGCAGGATGAGAAAAAAGATCCAAGGAGACAAGAATCTTGAGATGAACCATGAAAATGAATGAAATTTAGGTCAATGAAGACGGGATACGTTTCAGATAGGGGAAGCTAAATCTTAGAGATGAATAAATCTTAAGGATGAATAAATGAGCAAAAGATATTTAAGAGATATTGAAGTAATGAGGTAGATACAATGACATACAAATTGGAGAACAGTAGGAAATGAAGTTGGAAAAAGTTTGCGTTAGGTTGTAGAGGGCTTTGAATGCCAGACTTGGGAATTTACACTTTATTCTGAAAGCAATGGAGAATATTTATTAATGCCAAAGGAGAGTATTGACACATGCCAAGTTTTTAGAACATTAACTTGGTTGTGGTGTACAGGATGTCTGAAATGAAGAGACACTGTAAACAGGATCTCAGTTAAGACACCATGGAAATAATCAAGGTATTATTTCAATAGCCTGGGTTAAGAAGTGAAAGTGGAAGAAGTAGATGGATGTAAGAGAGACTACAGAGAGAATACTTCATTCACTTTTATTTTTTATGAAAGCTGACATTAATTATCCTGAAAAATATGGATAAGTTTAAATAAGATGAATACCTCAATTGATAAATGGTAATTCATGTCATATGCCTGGTCTACTCAATGAATGCCAGCTCCAGTACTCGTCACTCAAATGTGGCACAAATTTGTGCTGCTGTGAGAGGGTAATTGACCAGAATCAGGAGTTCTGGATTCAAATACTGGCAACGTCTTGCTTTACGGTAGGCTTTTGCTGTTTCATCTAAGGTACGTGGAGAATTATACAAGGTGGCAATAAGGTCCTTTGATGTTCTGAAATTCTAGGATTTTAAGAAATGATAGCTTAATAGATGTTCTAATAGATATCTTATACATGAATATGCATTATATATTATAAATATAATAGCAATTTTTTCAGTCTCTTCTGATTTAGATCAGACTTGCCCTATTGAAAATCTTATACTACAAAGATAAGTGCAAGTATTTTTAAATAGAGGGAAAAATTACTTTCTTCATCTTGGGCTTACAATAAAGACAACTTGTCTTCTGTGATATAATCTCTCCACCACCATGATCGACAGTAACAGCAACAAAAGGTGAAAGGGGTAGATTGCGTGTCTTGTAATTTAGCTTTAGGCAAGTATTTCTAGTCAAGCACATTTGTCTTTACTAATGTTTGTAGGGAATCTCATGAAAAAGCACTTTAAAATAAATTGGGTTTATTTAGTAGTACTCATGATAGCTATGAAAAGAGTTTAGTGTCAACAGTGAGTTATTTTAAAATAGACTTGTTTTTTACTAAAGGATAATCTGCTTGATGCATTATTAATAGGTTAAAATTATAATTCAATTTTCTTAAAGTTTATTATTTTTATAGAACTGTTCACCCTGGGAATAATCTAAATAGCAAATTTCTCGAGTATATTAAAAAGAATTTCGGTTACCAAAGTGTATTTTATATTTGTTTTTAGGTTCACATTTACTACGTTTATATGTACCTGTATATTGAGTCTTATGTGTCCAATCTTGGATATTTCAGTTAGCTGCCTGGTTTATCAAAGAGGATGATTAGCCCTGATCTTATGCAACAGTGTATGATAATCACCCTAACCTGAATAAAAAGTTTGCATGAAGCTCTTTTTATTTACATATTATTTTCATAACATAATAGCATTTATCTTATTTCAAATCAGTTTTGAGATTCTTAGAATTAAATGTTCTTTCTTTTTGTTTCAAAATTTCTTTTGCACCTTTAAATGCCTAAATGATATAGCTTTAAGGTATAATTGATAGGAAATATGAAAAAGCATATGGGATATGTAATTTTGTTATAAGATCTGTCTTTCAAAATTACTCTAACAAGATTAATTGGCAGAGAGGGAGATGAAGAAGTGCCAGTTCTGTTATGTAGTCATATGCGGGCATAGACTGGGAGGCACAATTATAAAGAACTGCAAACAGATCACAGAGCCATTCCAGAGGGATGCAGAAGAAGCATCCAGGAATAGGAGGCAGGATTTAGGCAAGGAGTTTTTCAGTTATCATTGGGACTTCTTAAAGGTATCATAAGGACCCTATGACTGGGAGACTTAGATTTTTCAGAACTTGAAATTTGTAGATTTCTCATCCTTCTCTCCAGGCCCATTACTTCCCATCAACATTCTTCTTAAAAAAGAAAGGGAAAAATGGTCCAAGAGGGATTTTAGTAACAAGTCAAGCAGGTTTTGAATTTAGAAGGCATGCGTCAGAACTAAATATTCCTACTAACCCCGTAACTATTAAAAGCAATTCCTAAAATAATAGTGCAAGATGTCAGAAGATTTATAGAATGATTTCAAATTTTCAGACTATGCTTGCTTATTTTTCCAGCAATGTTCATTCCCAAATGAATATTTGACAAGATAGGGGAAGGGGAGCAGAAAGATGTCTTTATTCTGTATTTTTCTTTATCAATTCAAGCTAAGAAACCATAGAAAACTGCCAGTAAAGAGCAAGAAATCTTGGTCAAACATAAATGCACAATAATAAATACCTGAACATGTTTGAATTATGGCATTCTGATACTGGAGAAAATTTGCTAGGTTATCAGCCTGCTTTGGGGGGGCTTTAATTTGTCTCAATTTGAGATCCTAGCTTTATAAATACTGTGCTGCAAATTGAAAGTGTTATTTTACTGCATTGACTTAATTAGATAAATAAGTCCATTGATAAGCAAGATGAATAGAAAACCAAGTATTCGCAACCACTTATTTACATAACTGGCTAATTCTTTTTCCTTTCTTTCTAGGGTGTTCACAGTACACTGAACTATACATTTCTTGAATATATTTCATTCAATTTTTTGAATGTTTAAAAAAGTTCTTTCAGTTTAGGGAACAAGTGTTGCATAAATATGCACAACCTCTATTTAACATAGATCCTTGAGACATGATCAACACATTATCTCCAAACCTATAAAGTATAACTAGGGTTCCATGTTCTGATCACTGAGCAGGCATAACAAAATATATTTCATGTGTGGATACAAAATCTGTTTGTTTCAGCCCCTTGTTTCTGATGAAACAGCCAGGTTCTGTTGCATGTAAGATCCATAGTCAAAAAATTGCCACTCCTCAACTAGTTTGCAGGCTGACTGATCCTTGGTTTGCCCCTACCTCCACTGACCCACACCTATCTTCAAAAGTCTGTAAGACAGGGAAAGAGTGCATCTGTTCAATACATGATCACTACTAGGAAAACAAGTCAAAACATACAACCAGCTGATAGTAGCATGGCAGTGATGGCTCTTCGTAGGCAGTGCCACATACTAATTATTACTACTGTGATTTCTATGACTTTTTGAATTCCACAGTCAAATATTAGACTCACTTGAATGAGCCTGAGAATAAAAAAAAAGGGGGGGGGGCAGGAGGCCAACTGATCCAAATGTATAAATTACCAAATCTAGCTTTTAGGAAAATTTTACATTATTAATTTTAAGTTTGTTGTTATTGGTGTTGTTTAGTGAAGCATTTCTGGATAGGGATCATGTCTTATATTTAATTCATTGTTTACATTAGTCTCACAGTTATCCACTAGCCAAAGGAAGGCACAAATCGGAGCTTGGGATATGATTTTGAAGGAATGAGATTTCCCTGTAGGACTTTCCTTCTTCCTATCAGCATCCTTCCTAGTTTTCTGGAACATACTCCTCAGATTCTAGTTGCTGAATCCCTCAAGACACACATGAGTTACTCAATCTAAATTTAATTCTTCATTATATCCTCTTTTCTTTCTTTCACCCAAGCTCTTCCTAACCATCCCATGTCTTTTAACTTAGATTCCCATAGAACATAATTTTCAGGAGAGTAGGGACCTAATATGTCTTGTTTATAATTTTAACTTCAGTCATATCTATAAGATCAATATGTTCTTTTGGATAAATAAATTATCTAGTCACTGCCACTGATTTGAGCTTGTCATTAGAATAAATACTTCTGATTCAACATATTTCTAGCACCATCTTAGATTTGATGATAAAGGCAACTTCATTGCCTTAAGGTGTTAAGAAAATATTCATGACACTTGTTAGAGAGAGTAAGGAAGACTTCATTAAAGAGGAGACTATGGTTATAGGTATAGGAATCACTGCAATGAGACCTTGCAATGGGGAAGAGAGGCTTGGCCTCAACTCCAAATACAACAAGGAAAAGTGGGAATTTATAGTCAAGGAGCAGGGTAAGGGGTCAGTGGATGGAAAATTACTAGGTGGAAATATGAGGGGTAAGGAGGGATTTTAGCTAACCTGACCTAACAGGATTCTTGCTGGAGGCAAGCCAGGGTGATCAGACATCACCTTGGAGGATGGTAGAAGATGAGGAACCTGATTAGATATTAAAAGTGATCAGATATGGAAGATGAGGGATTCTGGCTAAACTGGCTTAGCAGGATTCTTGCTAAAACTGGACAATTCAGAGATGAACACAGGAATTTAAATGTCAAGGCCTAGTTGAAAAAAAGTTCAAAGTGGCATGAGTCTACTCAGTCTGGGTCAAGGAGAGAATCTTTATCAATGTTCTCTCGAGACAAGAGTCAGTTAAGGCATTGCCTGAATTCTAGTGGGATTTAAAGTAGCATTTCCAGGTTTGCTTGATTTTTTTCCCAAACATTTTCACATTTTCATGTCATTTACTATCAACAGGCTAGGACCTGGGTTTGAGATTTTATCTTTTTCACTTTCCCAGAACTATCTACTTATTTCTATGGATAGCCTGACTATCTTAGTATATTATTGAACTTTTCAAATAGCAAGATTAAAACATATAAACTACCTATCCTGCTTTTAAGGCTTAAGATTATCTACGCACAATTAAAATTTCAGAATTTGGTTTGAAAATTGTCTTTAAGAATTTAGCAATTCTTGCCTCTTGTTTGTGGACTATTAAATGCCTAATCCAACTTGCATGAATTATTTGATTTATGATTGAAAAATATTACCATGATACAGTTGCTCCCTTGTATGTGCTTAAACATTAGAAAAATTGCTTATGAACAATAAAGAGTTTTACTATTAATCCTACATGTAAAATCTGTCCAATATCCCCCCTTGTACTGTGATTATGTATAAAATACTTATTTTGCCATTGTGTGGTCATTCGTAAATCTAATGGCTTAAAACATTAACTTGAAATTAATAGGAGCATCAGAAACGTGTTTCTTGATTTTTTCCCCATGAGATAAACGCAAGCTTCATGAGAGTTGGTGAGCAATTAAATGTAAGAAAGAAAAGCTGTGGGGTGGGAGAGGAGAGTATATTCGTTCCCCAAGGCTATCCTAACAAATGACCACAAACTGGGAGGCATAAGACAACAGAAGCTTATTCTCTCATATTTCTGGAAGCAAGAAGTCTGAAATTAAGGGTCCCTGTAAGACTCTGGCTAAAATCTTTCCTTGCTTCTTCCTAGCATCTGGTGGTAGCCATTGATCCTTGGCATTCCATGGCTTGCAGCTGCATTATTCCTGTCTCTGCCCCTGTCATCTCATGGCATTGCCCCCGTGTGTCTTTATCCAAATTTCCTCCTTCTTATAAAGACACCAAACAGATTAGATTAGAATGTATCCCAAGGCTTCATCTTAATTTGATTACATCTAAAAAAAATTATTTCCAAATAAGACCATACTCTGAGCTACTAGGAGCTAGGACTTCAACATATCTTTGGGGTGAGGTGGGGAGGAAATAATTCAACCTAGAACAGAGAGTTCAAGGTAGCTTTAAGATATCTATTTGGACCATTGGCATGCTATGTAGGAAGAAAGTGGGTTGGGGAAATCACAGTTTTATGGGTAGTATTTTCAATGCTATCAGTTGTGCTTGCCTGAGAAAACCATGTAGGCTCTCAATAATCTATGGTCAACATCATTTTAATGAGCAAGAGGAGACAAGAAAAGAAACTGAGCAAGAGTGAACAGAATTTTGGAGAAAAATTAGGGACAGTTATAATAAATTAAAGGAGAATAGAATTTCAAAAAGGAGAGTAATCAATCATGCTGAGTTGTTTTAGGAAAGGAAATCCTAAAACTCAAAATAGGAGATACATAATAGAACATATAATAGATCATAAATATGTATGTATTTAAATTACAAGAAAAATAACAATGAAATATCACTTCATATATCTTGAAGCCATATGCAGATATTCTTTCAATGCTGAACTGAGTAAACTCCTCATTTTACCATTACCATACTTGTTTCCTTGATTATTCAATACAAGGTGGTCAAAATGCAAATAATGAGGCCCAGCTGTGCTTGTATGTATTTGTGAATGTGTTGACTGTTGTTTAGTAACTCAGCAGTAATCTAGCAAAGCCCAGGTATGGACAAACTGGCCTTCTACCCCAGCCTACTCTGTGGCCCTCACCTGAAGCAACGAGTGCTTGCAGATCATGTCAGAATAACATAGCCCAGAGTAATTATATTCATGAGATGAGTTGATCCTATAATTATAATTGAAGTTGCTAACTAGTCTTAAGATTGATTTCAACCTAGAAATTTCTGGGCTTTGTTCTTTTAATGAGTGATATTTAGAAAACCAAAGTCATTGCATGTTAAGAACAAAAGACCATTCGGTAAGCATCCTACCATGCCACTTTACAAATTAAATCTGGACTCTTTTTATGTACATTTCTTAAATTATTAATTATTAATATTAAATAATTATTAATAAATAATGCTTTGTAATTGATTGTTTGGCTTCCCATTTGCATTGAGACAGTGGAGTCTAGTGGAATGAATGAACACTGGGCTGGAAACTGGCATTCCTGGGTCATGGTTCTGGCTCTACCAGTAACTTACTATATAAAAATAAGCTGGTCTTTTACCTCCAGGAGCCCTAGTTTTTCCTGATTTTCATAAAAAGCATATTTTAAAACATGCTTTATTAAAGATACAGAATTATCTTTTATTAAAGATAAAGAATTAAAAGATACAGAAAGACACAGAATTGTTAAAAGATACAGAATTATTCTTATGCTGAGATAGAACACATTTTCAAGGTATTAATAAGGAAAATAATTGTCAACCTTTATGCTAAATATGAACTGATTACTCCCAGAAAGATTTGACATACGTTTACATTTACATGAGCTGTTACAGCAATTTTGAGGCTACTTCTAGGCAAAGAAGTGAAAAGTAATATTTTGCATGGATGTAGTGACTTTCATATCCAAGAACTTAAAATCATTTTAGAAACTTAATAGGAAGTTATGACCAGGAGAACTGGTTTTAAGTGGTTTGGTAAAAAAGGCATTATATCTTACTGTCACTGTAAGCAAATTGAAAATATAAAATTTCCCAGTTCTGTTTGGGGCAGTAGGAGTTAAAAAAAATGCAGATGCAAAATTCTATCAATTACTACAGATACTCAGTTGTACCAGGTAAAAAGAATTTAAAATATCTTTGGATAGAATAAGAAATAACTGGGTAGTAAATTTAATAGTATACCCCATCAAGAGTTAATAGAATTGTTTTCACCAAAGCCATCATGGAGTTTTGAACAACGACAAATAATTAAAACCATCCACCCATTCATTCAACTAAAAATGGTTTATTGAGAACTTCCATGAGCCTAGTACTGTTTTGGGTGCTGGGGATAAGAAAATGAGCAAGCAGAAAACACCTCTGTCCTCATAAAGATTACATTCTAGTAGGGTTAGATAACAATACATGAACAAACCAATGATACAAGGTCTTTCAGAGAATGACACAGCATTTGAAAGAAATACACTACATGGATGTAGTAGAGAATGACTGGTGATGTGGGTAAAATATTTTTTTAATGGGTGTGACATTTTGCTAAGATCCAAATGATGGGAATAAACTAGTATGGCTGGCAAAATAATGGCCCTGAAAATGTCCATGGCCCAATCTCCAAAACCTGTGAATGTTACCATACATGGTAAAAGGGACTTTGCAAATGTGATTATACATAAGGACTTTGGGATAGGGAGATTATCCTGAATATTTGGATGGATCCAACCTAATCATATGAGTCCTTAAAAATAGAAGAGGAAGGCAGAAGAGTGGGTCAGAGAAATGAGACATGACAAGGAATGAACCTGTTATTGCTGACAGTGAAGATGGAGGAAGAGGGTCAGGAACCAAGAAATGCAGCAACTCCTAGAAGCTGAGAATGGCCTTCGGTTCACAGGCTGAAGAAAGTGGAGACCTTGGTTATACAATTACAAGGAACTAAATTTTGTCAACAAGACAAATGACCAGGAAATAGATTTTCCCCTAGAACCTCCAGAAAGAAGCAAGCCTGCTGATATCTTTATTTTATTCCAATGAGACATATCAGACTTCTGGCCAACAGAGCTGTAGGATAATAAGTTTATGGTGTTTTAAGCCACTAAGTCTGTGGTCATTTGTTATGGCAATGATAGAAAACCAATACAGTTAGTCTCTTAGTTTGTTTGGGTTGCTATAGCAAAATATCATAAACTAGGTAGCTTATATACAACAGAAATTTATTTCTCACAATCTGGAGCCTGGAAGTCTAAGATCAGGGTGCCAGCATAGTAGAGAGAAGGCCCCCTTTTGGTTGTAGACTTCTGATTTCTTGCTATGTCTTTACATGATGGAAGGGGCTGGGGAGCTCTGTGGGGTCTCTTTTATGAGAGTCTAATCCCATTCATGAGGGCTTCACCTCATCACCTAAGCAGTTCTGACACCCCACCTATTAATACCATTCCACTGAAGATTAGGTTTCAACATATGAATTTGGGGAGGATGCAAACATTCAGATCACAACATCTCATTTTGTAAAAAATAAAGATAAATTTGAGAGAAGGGTGTTCCATGCAGAGGGAACAGCAAATGTAGAGGTTTCAGAGTTGAAATGAGTTTACCATATTTGATAATCAGAGAACAAACAAAAGTTGAGTATAACTGAAAAGAGTTAAGTGATGAGAGACAAAATCAAGGACGTAGACAGGGACAGGATTCTAGGGCTTTATTGGCTCTGTTAGAAAGCTTGGATTTGTTCTAAATGAAATTCAGACACCAGAAGGCTTTAAATCAGAGTATGACATGATATAATTTTTAAAAAAATGTATTAGTCTGTTGTGTGGTAAATGGATTGTAAGAGGCGAGAGCAGAAATGCCAAAGATCACTGGGAAATAAAGCAATAATCTATGTGTGATTATGGTGTATTGGGAAATGGCAATAGATACAAAAAGCATAGATGAATTTAAGATATATTTGGAGGTAAGTTCCGCAGCATGAACAGGTACATTAGAGACAAGAAGTCAGTGAAGAAAAAAATCAAGAATGACTTGTTACTCTTTTAAGGAAATGGTTGGTTGGCAAGGTTATTTTATATATATATGGAGGAAACTGGAGAGGAAAACATAGTCCCCACTGACTATTGATGATATCGATAGGAAGATGGAATCTTAATCATAAATTGACCAAAAGTAGTCTGGGAATATTTGGATTTCATATTTATTCTTCAAGGAATGTGGGAATCTCTTCTATCACTTTCTCCAGCACCTTGGTGAAACTTTAGAACACTTATTCAAGTGACACTTAACTGGCAAGACTGATTTTAAATTTATGCTCTCTGAGAGGAATTATAAATGATAATTATAATAAAAATTAAAGCACTGAAATAAATGCTTCACACCTGCTCCTTATCTGAGGTACATACTACCTTTAACTAATTTGCTCTATGCAACCCTGACTTTCAGGGAAGTTAAGTAACTTGAGGTCACAGAGCTAGCAAGGGTGGAGCTGTGATCAAACACAGGCTTGAAATTCTTCATATATCACATTCTTAACCCCTACACCAAATATTTTTCTTCTCTGATATCTCCTTTATAAATGCCTAAAATTCTACCATTTATGTAACAGATTTTACATATTTACACGCACACACACACATACACACATATCCTCAAGTATTATAGCATCACTTTAAGGAAAGCACTGTTAGTTCATTTTTTCTGAAAAAGAAAGTAAAACTTAGAGGGCCTAATACATTTTTCTAAACTCACAGAGCTACCATTTGGGATTTGTTCTAATTTTAAACCTCACCCAGTTTGTTTCCTAGGCTTATTTCTCTAGTATAAAAAGTAATAAAAATAGAGGACATTTATTCAAAAACTGTGAGTTAGTGTTTATTATATACAGGCATTTTAAGAACTGGAACATAATTTTTTTAAAAAAAAATCTAATTGCTGAGACTTCTGCTTCTTACTGTAACGGAGTAATTGGTACCAGACTTACCCTCCTGTCAGAAACAGTACAAAACTGGACAAAATGTAGGAGTCTGTTGTTTGAGGCATTGCATATCAAGCAGTACAGTACTGTGATTCTTCAGCTAGAAGAACCATACAAAGTGAGCTCCATGTTTCTCTTACTTCCTGCCTGAGAGAATTTTCTGGATAACTGCACTGGGAAGATGAGCTCAAAGAAAGAATAGAGATCCTAGTAAGTTGAGGAGTCAAGAGATCGGAGTTTGGACTCTCTAAAGTGTCTGGGATTTGTGCAACAGGGCAATGGAAATAGGGAGCAGCAGAGATGGGTACAGAAACCTGTTTAGGGTTTTTCTGTGGTCCTTGGCTGTGCACGAGCAGGCCAAAACTCACTGGTTTATCAGAGAATAGATACTGTGCAACTGAAACCTGAATGGAACTATCAGAAATCATCCAAGGCTAAGGCTGCTGAAATTCTGACTCATCTAAAGTGGAGCGACCTCACTGAGTACCTTGGCATTCAGTCCAGAGACCACAGAAAGACTAGATTTTAAGATTAAGGGCTCCACCCTAAAGTAAAGATGACACCCTAGCACTAAAGGCAAAACTGAAATAGCCCTAAAACAAAATAAAGCAAAACAAAACAAACAGATAAACAAAAGGAAACCTGGCAGATTCAAGAGCATCTCATAAAGTATCCACATGCCAGAACAAAACACCACACCTTTTCTAGGAAGACAACAGTATTTAGATTACCTACAAGGTATCACCTTTAATTTCTAGAACTGAATTAAAAAATTACCTACAATGTAGCACCTTTAATCTCTAGCATTGAATTAAAAAATTACTAGACATGTGAAAGAACCAGAAAGTGTGCCAAATAATCAAGAAAAAAAAATCAATAGAGATTAAGAGATGACTCATATGTTAGAATTCAGGTAAGAACTTGTTAACAGCTATTTTAAAAAAGTTCAATGACCTAAAGGGAAAAACTAGATAAAGTGAAAAGATGAGTACTCTTAGCAGATATACAGTATACTTAGCAGATATATATATATCTCAACATACATAATGTGTTATTATAATAATGTTATATAATATATACACATATAAAAGGAAATTCTACAACTAAAAACTACAATGTGGGAGAAGAAAAATCCAATGGATGGACCAACCAGAAGATTGAATACTACAGGAGAAAAAAAAAAGAGGATCAATGAACTGTAAAACAGATCAATGAAAATTATTTAAAAGGAAAAACCCAGAAAAAAGATGATTACACCTCTGGAATGGCAGTTGTGGATCTCCGTGGCCTCAATCCCCAGCTAAACAATCATAATAAGAAAAATTATTTTTCTGAAAAGCTGACCATTTAAGGTTTCTGGAAATTGGCCTAAGGATATACAGAAAGTGAAAATACATTTATTCAAGAAAATCCACTAAATCTTGGGGAGAACAGTGAGAGTCTGTGGAACTTGAGCCACAACCTGCTCCTTTCCTATTCCCACCTTAGTGTGACAGATACTCCACTATGTGTGGGTGTGACCAAGTAAAGGACGGGGAGGGACCCCTCTCTTCTCACTCCTGGCCAAGGGATAGTGTATCTCTCCAGGAGAGAGAGATGCCTCTAGCATTTATCATTCCCCACCTTTATCCTTGATTTGCAAAGACTAACATCCTAGTAAGTATAATCAAAATGTTGGTGATTCCCTTCTTCCAGTCAGCGTCCACTCAAAGGATGGTATGCCAGGCTGAGGATACTGTTGACCCAATCACCCTTACACCGGCTTACTCATAGGATGGAAGTTGGAAGAGAAAGCCAAGAAAACCAGAGACTATCACTCAAACCCAGCATACTGCTTATAAACCAAGGGTGTTACTCCTAGAGAAGCAGATCACAGTCCCCACATTCACTACAGAGATTTTGCCCAGTGGAGGAAGCAGGACATAACAGTGGAGTGCTCCAAAGCTCTCCCCAAAGAAACCAAATTTATTTGAAACAGAGTGAAAAAGTTCCAAGTCTAAGGACACACTTGAAAACAATGAAGATTTTTGTGGTAAGCAATTATGAAGAGGCTAACAGCTCCATAAGAGCTAAACTGTAGGGTAGCTAGTTTACCAGAGAGAAGCTAGAAAAAAAGAGTTAAAAAAAGCCCTTCCAGGGTAAGGAAAACTTCATTAAAAGGCCTTAAAAGCTGGAACCGCAAAGGGGCCTGGGTTTAATTGGATCAGACTATGGAGCAGTTTGTGCCCCAAGGCATTATTGAAAACAAGAGAACAATCATCTAGCAATTAGTGGAGCCTAACAACTGGTATGATACCAACAGAAGCCGACAATTTAACAGAGAAATCAGAAACAAACAAACTCAGAAAGCCTGCTATAAAATCATTGTCATCTGTCATCCTAGGATGACTGCACTGTAAAAATGTATATTTCTTTTCCTTAATTTTTCTAACTAATTTAAAAAGCAATCTTATAAAATAATATGTGTGTAATTGAATTGTTGTGTCTGTAATATATAGAAATGTGATACATTCAATAATATGTGCACAAAGGAGGAAGTGGGGAGCAAACTGTACTAGAGTAAGAAAATAACATCAGATGGTGACTTGAATCCACAGGAACAAGCTAATTAAGTAAATCAAAATGTAAACTATCACACTGTAAAATATATACTTGGTCTCTTTTTCTATCTCAACTTCCCTAAAAGATATATGATAAGCCCTAAGAAAATAAGTTTTTAAATTTAATGAAAAAATAAGTAAAGGAATTAAAATGTTACACTAGAAATTTACATAATACAAAAGAAAGCAGTAAAGGAAGAACAGAGGAACAGACATGAAACACATAAAGAAGTAAAATGACAGACATAAATCCAAATATATGAACAATAATAGTAAATGTAAAATGATTAAACAAAACAATCAAAATGTAGAGATCAACAGACTAAATTAAAAAACAATATGCTACTTTATGATGTCTACAAGAAACATTTTAGAGTCAAAGATACAAATAGGTGAAAAGTAAAAAGATGCAAAAAGTTTTATCATTCAAACAGCAACCATAAGGTAGTTTGAACTGGCTATTCTAATATCAGACAAAATAGATTTTATTTTTTTCTTCCTTTTTTTTGCCAAATAGATTTTAAGAAAAAAAAAAAAGATGTTACTAGAAATAAAGAAGATAAAGGTAAAAAGGTCAAGGGGCACCTGGGTGGCTTAGTCTTTAAGTGTCTGCCTTCAGCTTAGGTCATGATCCCAGGGTCCTGGGATAGAGACCCGCATCAGACTCCCTGCTCAGCGGGAAGCCTGCTTCTCCCTCCCTCACTCCCTCTGCTTATGTTCCCTCTCTAGCTGTGTATCTCTCCATCAGATAAATAAAATCTTTAAAAAAAAAAGATAAGAAAGTCAATTCATTAGGAATACCTAAAATTATAAACATTTATGTATCTCACAACTAAGCCCCAAATATAATAAAGCAAAAAAAAAAAAAAAGATAAACTTATGAGGGAAAATGGATAATTAATAATAATAGTTGGAAATTTCAAAATACTCCATCTTCAAAAATGGATAGAACAACTAAGCAAAAGATAAACAGGGAAATAGAAGACTTTAAGAACATTATAAGCCAACAAGACCTAACACATATCTATAGAACACTTCACTTAACAATAGCAAAATGTACATTCTTCTCAAGTACACATAAATGGTACTTTGGAATACATTATATGCTACATGACAAAAGAAACCTCAATAAATATAAAAGAATTGAAATCTTACCAACTATGTACTCCGACCACAGTGGAATAAAATTAGAACTCAATAACAGAAAAATTTGGGAAATTTGCAAATATGTGGAAATTAAACAACACACACCTAAATAAACAGTGGATCTAAGAAGAAATCAATGGGAGATTTTAAAATAATTTAAAATGAATAAAAAATTTAAACACAACATAGCAAACACATGAGATGTAGCTAAAACATTTTGAGCATTTTGTGAAGGGTGATTTATAGCTGTAAAAGCTTATATTTAAAAAAGAAGAAAAATTTCAAGTAGTAGCCAAATACCTCTCCTTACAACTATTTTAAAAAGAGAGAGAAAGCAGACTAACTGGAAACAAGCAGAAGAAAAAGAAAATAATAAAGATCAGAGTGGAAATTAATGAAGAGGAGAGAAAAATGGCAGAGAAATTCAACAAAACCAAAAGTGGGTTCTTTGGAAAAATCATCAAAATGACAAAGATATGCTAAAGATACTTTAGCTAAACTAAGAAAAAATAAAGAAGACTCAAAACTGGGGCACCTGGTTGGTTCAGTCGTTAAGCATCTGCCTTCGGCTCAGGTCATGATCCCAGGGTCCTGGGATCGAGCCCCGCATCGGGCTCCCTGCTCCACGGGAAGTCTGCTTCTCCCTCTCCCACTCCCCCTGCTTGTGTTCTCTCTCTTGCGGTCTCTCTGTCAAATAAATAAATAAAATCTTAAAAAAAAAAAAAAAAGACTCAAAAACTAAAACCGGGAATGAAAGAGGTGATGTTATATTACTGATATTGCAGAAATAAAAAGGGTTATAAAGGAATATTACATATAAAACCATGCTAATCAATTAGATAACAAATGGGACAAATCTAGAGACAAAATATCAAAACTGGAGATCCAAAACATAGAAGAGAAAATACTTACTTTCTCTAAGGAAAGTATTTCCCTGATTCCAGAAATCCCTCTATGTGGGCCAGTATATCAGGTCAATATTACCCTGATTTTAAAACCAGACAAAGAAATCATGAGAAAATCAATATCTCTTGTAAATAGAGATGTAAGAATTCTCAGCAAATTACTAGCAAATTGAATCTAGTGATATATAAAACATATAAAAAGGATTATACACTGTGCCCAGTGGCATATCAGGACTGAAAGGTTGGTTATGTGAAAACCAATTAATGCAATATTCTGCATAATAAAATAAAAGATAAAAACCATATGAAGATATCAATAGATGCAAAAAAAAAAAAGCATTTGACAAAATTCAAAAGCTACTTATGATCAATTAAAAATCCTTATAAGGAGATGGCCATATGAAGACAAGCACTCAGAGAGGGAAGATGATGTGAAAAAGGGTGAAGATAGCCATGTGATTCTCTAAAATATATGTTAAATGCCTCTCTTATAGATTGTACATAGTTTCATTCTTCCTTTTTTCTCCCGTTTGATAATCTCTACCTTTTATTTAGAGTGCATGGTCCACTTACATTTAATGTAATTATTGATACTATTATGTTTAACTCTACCATATTGCTCCTTTTTCTTTTTATCTGCTTTTTGTCTTTTGCTTTGTGTTGTACAAAACTATTGACTATAATTACCTTGCTTTGTTATTCTAATCCTTTGATTAATATTTACCTTTATTCCCTCAGATGTTGACCAGTGAGAGGATTTTCTTTTCTTTTCCCTTTCCTTTCCTTTCTTTTTCCTTTCCTCCTCTCCTCTCCTCTCCTCTGCTCTCCTTTCCTCTCCTTTCTTTTCTTTCCTTCCTTCCTCCCTTCCTTTCTTCTCTTTCCTTCCTTCTTCCTTCCTTCCTCTTTCTTTCTTTCTTTTCTTTCCTTTCCTTTCTTCTTTCTTTTCTTTCTTTTCTTTCTTTCTTTCTTTCTTTCTTTCTTTCTTTCTTTCTTTCTTTCTTTCTTTCTT